>NC_090449.1:461644686-461963763 GCF_031143425.1 Pleurodeles waltl | reverse complement strand
ACGGCACTTGCTGCACCTACTTAGGGAGAATAATTTTTTGAAAAATTCTCGCTGTTTATATTTAAATGACTGCATTTACCATGATGCCTTGGGGCTATTTTCCGCTTGAATGCAAGGCAGTGTGCTCCCTTTTTCTTTTTGGATGTCTAAATGACGGCTCCCATGAGCCTCTTGCTGATGAGCACTGGCGATGCACCTGTGCGCCTACTGAGTGGTACAAAAACCTGTGAAGACGTTTGGCCGCATTTCAAGCGACCCCTTCAGTTACATACGCTCTCTGCTGATGACGGCCGAGAGCCAGAAACACGTGTCCAAAGATACGGCACTCGCTGCACCTACCTTAGGTGAAAGACTTTCTACAGCGATACGGCACTTGCTGCACCTACTTAGGGTGAATAATTTTTTTGAAAAATCCTCGCTATTTATATTTAAATGACTGCATTTACCATGATGCCTTGGGGCTATTTTCCGCTTGAATGCAAGGCAGTGTGCTACTTTTTTTCTTTTTGGATGTCTAAATGACGGCTCCCGTGAGCCTCTTGCTAACGAGCACTGGCGATGCACCTGTCCCCCTACTGAGTGGTACAAAAACCTGTGAAGACGTTTGGCGGCATTTCAAGCGACCCCTTCAGTTACATACGCTCTCTGCTGATGACGGCCGAAAGCCAGAAACACGTGTCCAGAGACACGGCACTCGCTGCACCTACCTTAGGTGAAAGACTTTCTACAGCGATACGGCACTTGCTGCACCTACTTAGGGTGAATAATTTAAAAAAAAAATTGCGTTATTTATATTTAAATGACTGCATTTACCATCATGCCTTGGGACTATTGTCCGCTTGAATGCAAGGCAGTGTGCTCCCTTTTTCTTTTTGGATGTCTAAATGAGGGCTCCCGTGAGCCTCTTGCTGACGAGCACTGGCGATGCACCTGTGCGCCTACTGAGTGGTACAAAAACCTGTGAAGACGTTTGGCGGCATTTCAAGCGACCCCTTCAGTTACATACGCTCTCAGCTGATGACGGCCGAAAGCCAGAAACATGTGTCCAGGGATACGGCACTCGCTGCACCTACCTTAGGTGAAAGACTTTCTACAGCGATACAGCACTTGCTGCACCTACTTAGGGTGAATAATTTTTTTTTAAATTCTCGCTATTTATATTTAAATGACTGCATTTAACATGATGCCTTGGGGCTATTTTCCGCTTGAATGCAAGGCAGTGTGCTCCCTTTTTCTTTTTGGATGTCTAAATGACAGCTCCCCTGAGCCTCTTGCTGACGAGCACTGGCGATGCACCTGTGCGCCTACTGAGTGGTACAAAAACCTGTGAAGACGTTTGGCGGCATTTCAAGCGACCCCTTCAGTTACATACGCTCTCTGCTGATGACGGCCGAAAGCCAGAAACAGGTGCCCAGAGATACGGCACTCGCTGCACCTACCTTAGGTGAAAGACTTTCTACAGCGATACGGCACTTGCTGCACCTACTTAGGGTGAATAATTTTTTGAAAAATTTGCGCTATTTATATTTAAATGACTGCATTTACCATGATGCCTTGGGGCTATTTTCCGCTTGAATGCAAGGCAGTGTGCTCCCTTTTTCTTTTTGGATGTCTAAATGACGGCTCCCGTGAGCCTCTTGCTGATGAGCACTGGCGATGCACCTGTGCGCCTACTGAGTGATACAAAAACCTGTGAAGAAGTTTGGCGGCATTTCAAGCGACCCCTTCAGTTACATACGCACTCTGCTGATGACGGCCGAGAGCCATAAACACGTGTCCAGAGATACGGCACTCGCTGCACCTACCTTAGGTGAAAGACTTTCTACAGCGATACGGCACTTGCTGCACCTACTTAGGGTGAATAATTTTTTGAAAAATCCTCGCTATTTATATTTAAATGACTGCATTTACCATGATGCCTTGGGGCTATTTTCAGCTTGAATGCAAGGCAGTGTGCTACTTTTTTTCTTTTTGGATGTCTAAATGACGGCTCCCGTGAGCCTCTTGCTGACGAGCACTGGCGATGCACCTGTGCACCTACTGAGTGGTACAAAAACCTGTGAAGACGTTTGGCGGCATTTCAAGCGACCCCTTCAGTTACATACGCTCTCTGCTGATGACGGCCGAAAGCCAGAAACACGTGTCCAGATATACGGCACTCGCTGCACCTACCTTAGGTGAAAGACTTTCTACAGCGATACGGCACTTGCTGCACCTACTTAGGGTGAATAATTTTTTGAAAAATTCTCGCTATTTATATTTAAAAGACTGCATTTACCATGATGCCTTGGGGCTATTTTCTGCTTGAATGCAAGGCAGTGTGCTCCCTTTTTCTTTTTGGATGTCTAAATAACGGCTCCCGTGAGCCTCTTGCTGACGAGCACTGGCGATGCACCTGTGCACCTTCTGAGTGGTACAAAAACCTGTGAAGACGTTTGGCGGCATTTCAAGCGCCCCCTTCAGTTACATACGCTCTCTGCTGATGACGGCCGAAAGCCAGAAACACGTGTCCAGAGATACGGCACTCGCTGCACCTACCTTAGGTGAAAGACTTTCTACAGCGATACGGCACTTGCTGCACCTACTTAGGGTGAATAATTTTTTGAAAAATTCTCGCTATTTATATTTAAATGACTGCATTTACCATGATGCCTTGGGGCTATTTTCTGCCTGAATGCAAGGCAGTGTGCTCCATTTTTTCTTTTTGGATGTCTAAATGACGGCTCCCGTGAGCCTCTTGCTGACGAGCACTGGCGATGCACCTGTGCGCCTACTGGGTGGTACAAAAACCTGTGAAGACGTTTGGCGGCATTTCAAGCGACCCCTTCAGTTACATACGCTCTCTGCTGATGACGGCCGAAAGCCAGAAACACGTGCCCAGAGATACGGCACTCGCTGCACCTACCTTAGGTGAAAGACTTTCTACAGCGATACGGCACTTGCTGCACCTACTTAGGGTGAATAATTTTTTGAAAAATTTGCGCTATTTATATTTAAATGACTGCATTTACCATGATGCCTTGGGGCTATTTTCCGCTTGAATGCAAGGCAGTGTGCTCCCTTTTTCTTTTTGGATGTCTAAATGACGGCTCCCGTGAGCCTCTTGCTGATGAGCACTGGCGATGCACCTGTGCGCCTACTGAGTGATACAAAAACCTGTGAAGAAGTTTGGCGGCATTTCAAGCGACCCCTTTAGTTACATACGCACTCTGCTGATGACGGCCGAGAGCCAGAAACACGTGTCCAGAGATACGGCACTCGCTGCACCTACCTTAGGTGAAAGACTTTCTACAGCGATACGGCACTTGGTGCACCTACTTAGGGTGAATAATTTTTTGAAAAATCCTCGCTATTTATATTTAAATGACTGCATTTACCATGATGCCTTGGGGCTATTTTCCGCTTGAATGCAAGGCAGTGTGCTACTTTTTTTCTTTTTGGATGTCTAAATGACGGCTCCCGTGACCCTTTTGCTGACGAGCACTGGCGATGCACCTGTCCCCCTACTGAGTGGTACAAAAACCTGTGAAGACGTTTGGCGGCATTTCAAGCGACCCCTTCAGTTACATACGCTCTCTGCTGATGACGGCCGAAAGCCAGAAACACGTGTCCAGAGATACGGCACTCGCAGCACCTACCTTAGGTGAAAGACTTTGTACAGCGATACGGCACTTGCTGCACCTACCTAGGGTGAATAATTTTTTTAAAAATTTGCGCTATTTATATTTAAATGACTGCATTTACCATGATGCCTTGGGGCTATTTTCCGCTTGAATGCAAGGCAGTGTGCTCCCTTTTTCTTTTTGGATGTCTAAATGACGGCTCCCGTGAGCCTCTTGCTGACGAGCACTGGCGATGCACCTGTGCGCCTACTGAGTGGTACAAAAACCTGTGAAGACGATTGGCGGCATTTCAAGCGACCCCTTCAGTTACATACGCTCTCAGCTGATGACGGCCGAAAGCCAGAAACATGTGTTCAGGGATACGGCACTCGCTGCACCTACCTTAGGTGAAAGACTTTCTACAGCGATACAGCACTTGCTGCACCTACTTAGGGTGAATAATTTTTTGAAAAATCCTCGCTATTTATATTTAAATGACTGCATTTACCATGATGCATTGGGGCTATTTTCCTCTTGAATACAAGGCAGTGTGCTCCCTTTTTCTTTTTGGATGTCTAAATGACGGCTCCCGTGAGCCTCTTGCTGACGAGCACTGGCGATGCACCTGTGCACCTTCTGAGTGGTACAAAAACCTGTGAAGACGTTTGGCGGCATTTCAAGCGACCCCTTCAGTTACATACGCTCTCTGCTGATGACGGCCGAAAGCCAGAAACACGTGTCCAGAGATACGGCACTCGCTGCACCTACCTTAGGTGAAAGACTTTCTACAGCGATACGGCACTTGCTGCACCTACTTAGGGTGAATAATTTTTTGAAAAATTCTCGCTATTTATATTTAAATGACTGCATTCACCATGATGCCTTGGGGCTATTTTCTGCTTGAATGCAAGGCAGTGTGCTCCCTTTTTCTTTTTGGATGTCTAAATGACGGCTCCCGTGAGCCTCTTGCTGACGAGCACTGGCGATGCACCTGTGCACCTTCTGAGTGGTACAAAAACCTGTGAAGACGTTTGGCGGCATTTCAAGCGACCCCATCAGTTACATACGCTCTCTGCTGATGACGGCCGAAAGCCAGAAACACGTGTCCAGAGATACGGCACTCGCTGCACCTACCTTAGGTGAAAGACTTTCTACAGCGATACGGCACTTGCTGCACCTACTTAGGGTGAATAATTTTTTGAAAAATTCTCGCTATTTATATTTAAATGACTGCATTCACCATGATGCCTTGGGGCTATTTTCTGCCTGAATGCAAGGCAGTGTGCTCCATTTTTTCTTTTTGGATGTCTAAATGACGGCTCCCGTGAGCCTCTTGCTGACGAGCACTGGCGATGCACCTGTGCGACTACTGGGTGGTACAAAAACCTGTGAAGACGTTTGGCGGCATTTCAAGCGACCCCTTCAGTTACATACGCTCTCTGCTGATGACGGCCGAAAGCCAGAAACACGTGCCCAGAGATACGGCACTCGCTGCACCTACCTTAGGTGAAAGACTTTCTACAGCGATACGGCACTTGCTGCACCTACTTAGGGTGAATAATTTTTTGAAAAATTTGCGCTATTTATATTTAAATGACTGCATTTACCATGATGCCTTGGGGCTATTTTCCGCTTGAATGCAAGGCAGTGTGCTCCCTTTTTCTTTTTGGATGTCTAAATGACGGCTCCCGTGAGCCTCTTGCTGATGAGCACTGGCGATGCACCTGTGCGTCTACTGAGTGATACAAAAACCTGTGATGAAATTTGGCGGCATTTCAAGCGACCCCTTCAGTTACATACGCACTCTGCTGATGACGGCCGAGAGCCAGAAACACGTGTCCAGAGATACGGCACTCGCTGCACCTACCTTAGGTGAAAGACTTTCTACAGCGATACGGCACTTGCTGCATCTACTTAGGGTGAATAATTTTTTGAAAAATCCTCGCTATTTATATTTAAATTACTGCATTTACCATGATGCCTTGGGGCTATTTTCCGCTTGAATGCAAGGCAGTGTGCTACTTTTTTTCTTTTTGGATGTCTAAATGACGGCTCCCGTGAGCCTCTTGCTGACGAGCACTGGCGATGCACCTGTCCCCCTACTGAGTGGTACAAAAACCTGTGAAGACGTTTGGCGGCATTTCAAGCGACCTCTTCAGTTACATACGCTCTCTGCTGATGACGGCCGAAAGCCAGAAACACGTGTCCAGAGATACGGCACTCGCTGCACCTACCTTAGGTGAAAGACTTTGTACAGCGATACGGCACTTGCTGCACATACCTAGGGTGAATAATTTTTTTAAAAATGTGCGCTATTTATATTTAAATGACTGCATTTACCATGATGCCTTGGGGCTATTTTCCTCTTGAATGCAAGGCAGTGTGCTCCCTTTTTCTTTTTGGATGTCTAAATGACGGCTCCCGTGAGCCTCTTGCTGATGAGCACTGGCGATGCACCTGTGCGCCTACTGAGTGGTACAAAAACCTGTGAAGACGTTTGGCGGCATTTCAAGCGACCCCTTCAGTTACATAAGCTCTCTGCTGATGACGGCCGAGAGCCAGAAACACGTGTCCAGAGATACGGCACTCGCTGCACCTACCTTAGGTGAAAGACTTTCTACAGCGATACGGCACTTGCTGCACCTACTTAGGGTGAATAATTTTTTGAAAAATCCTCGCTATTTATATTTAAATGACTGCATTTACCATGATGCCTTGGGGCTATTTTCCGCTTGAATGCAAGGCAGTGTGCTCCCTTTTTCTTTTTGGATGTCTAAATGAGGGCTCCCGTGAGCCTCTTGCTGACGAGCACTGGCGATGCACCTGTGCGCCTACTGAGTGGTACAAAAACCTTTGAAGACGTTGGGCGGCATTTCAAGCGACCCCTTCAGTTACATACGCTCTCAGCTGATGACGGCCGAAAGCCAGAAACATGTGTCCAGGGATACGGCACTCGCTGCACCTACCTTAGGTGAAAGACTTTCTACAGCGATACAGCACTTGCTGCACCTACTTAGGGTGAATAATTTTTTGAAAAATTCTCGCTATTTATATTTAAATGACTGCATTTACCATGATGCCTTGGGGCTATTTTCCTCTTGAATGCAAGGCAGTGTGCTCCCTTTTTCTTTTTGGATGTCTAAATGATGGCTCCCGTGAGCCTCTTGCTGACGAGCACTGGCGATGCACCTGTGCGCCTACTGAGTGGTACAAAAACTTGTGAAGACGTTTGGCGGCATTTCAAGCGACCCCTTCAGTTACATACGCTCTCTGCTGATGACGGCCGAAAGCCAGAAACACGTGTCCAGAGATACGACACTCGCTGCACCTACCTTAGGTGAAAGACTTTCTACAGCGATACGGCACTTGCTGCACTTACTTAGGGTGAATAATTTTTTGAAAAATGTGCGCTATTTATATTTAAATGACTGCATTTACCATGATGCCTTGGGGCTATTTTCCGCTTGAATGCAAGGCAGTGTGCTCCCTTTTTCTTTTTGGATGTCTAAATGACGGCTCCCGTGAGCCTCTAGCTGAAGAGCACTGGCGATGCACCTGTGCGCCTACTGAGTGGTACAAAAACCTGTGAAGATGTTTGGCGGCATTTCAAGCGACCCCTTCAGTTACATACGCTCTCTGCTGATGACGGCTGAAAGCCAGAAACACGTGTCTAGAGATATGGCACTCGCTGCACCTACCTTAGGTGAAAGACTTTCTACAGCGATACGGCACTTGCTGCACCTACTTAGGGTGAATAATTTTTTTGAAAAATTCTCGCTGTTTATATTTAAATGACTGCATTTACCATGATGCCTTGGGGCTATTTTCCGCTTGAATGCAAGGCAGTGTGCTCCCTTTTTCTTTTTGGATGTCTAAATGACGGCTCCCGTGAGCCTCTTGCTAACGAGCACTGGCGATGCACCTGTCCCCCTACTGAGTGGTACAAAAACCTGTGAAGACGTTTGGCGGCATTTCAAGCGACCCCTTCAGTTACATACGCTCTCTGCTGATGACAGCCGAAAGCCAGAAACACGTGTCCAGAGATACGGACCTCGCTGCACCTACCTTAGGTGAAAGACTTTCTACAGCGATACGGCACTTGCTGCACCTACTTAGGGTGAATAATTTTTTGAAAAATCCTCGCTATTTATATTTAAATGACTGCATTTACCATGATGCCTTGGGGCTATTGTCCGCTTGAATGCAAGGCAGTGTGCTCCCTTTTTCTTTTTGGATGTCTAAATGAGGGCTCCCGTGAGCCTCTTACTGACGAGCACTGGCGATGCACCTGTGCGCCTACTGAGTGGTACAAAAACGTGTGAAGACATTTGGCGGCATTTCAAGCGACCCCTTCAGTTACATACGCTCTCAGCTGATGACGGCCGAAAGCCAGAAACATGTGTCCAGGGATACGGCACTCGCTGCACCTACCTTAGGTGAAAGACTTTCTACAGCGATACGGCACTTGCTGCACCTACTTAGGGTGAATAATTTTTTGAAAAATTCTCGCTATTTATATTTAAATGACTGCATTTACAATGATGCCTTGGGGCTATTTTCCTCTTGAATGCAAGGCAGTGTGCTCCCTTTTTCTTTTTGGATGTCTAAATGATGGCTCCCGTGAGCCTCTTGCTGACGAGCACTGGCGATGCACCTGTGCGCCTACTGAGTGGTACAAAAGCCTGTGAAGACGTTTGGCGGCATTTCAAGCGACCCCTTCAGTTACATACGCTCTCTGCTGATGACGGCCAAAAGCCAGAAACACGTGTCCAGAGATACAGCACTCGCTGCACCTACCTTAGGTGAAAAACTTTCTACAGCGATATGGCACTTGCTGCACCTACTTAGGGTGAATAATTTTTTACAAAATTCTCGCTATTTATATTTAAATGACTGCATTTAACATGATGCCTTGGGGCTATTTTCCGCTTGAATGCAAGGCAGTGTGCTCCCTTTTTCTTTTTGGATGTCTAAATGACGGCTCCCGTGAGCCTCTTGCTGACGAGCACTGGCGATGCACCTGTGCGCCTACTGAGTGGTACAAAAACCTGTGAAGACGTTTGGCGGCATTTCAAGCGACCCCTTCAGTTACATACGCTCTCTGCTGATGACGGCCGAAAGCCAGAAACACGTGTCCAGAGATACGGCACTCGCTGTACCTACCTTAGGTGAAAGACTTTCTACAGCGATACAGCACTTGCTGCACTTACTTAGGGTGAATAATTTTTTGAAAAATGTGCGCTATTTATATTTAAATGACTGCATTTACCATGATGCCTTGGGGCTATTTTCCGCTTGAATGCAAGGCAGTGTGCTCCCTTTTTCTTTTTGGATGTCTAAATGAGGGCTCCTGTGAGCCTCTTGCTGATGAGCACTGCGATGCACCTGTGCGCCTACTGAGTGGTACAAAAACCTGTGAAGACGTTTGGCGGCATTTCAAGCGACCCCTTCAGTTACATACGCTCTCTGCTGATGATGGCCGAAAGCCAGAAACACGTGTCCAGAGATACGGCACTCGCTGCACCTACCTTAGGTGAAAGACTTTCTACAGCGATACGGCACTTGCTGCACTTACTTAGGGTGAATAATTTTTTGAAAAATTTGCGCTATTTATATTTAAATGACTGCATTTACCATGATGCCTTGGGGCTATTTTCAGCTTGAATGCAAGGCAGTGTGCTCCCTTTTTCTTTTTGGATGTCTAAATGACGGCTCCCATGAGCCTCTTGCTGATGAGCACTGGCGATGCACCTGTGCGCCTACTGAGTGCTACAAAAACCTGTGAAGACGTTTGGCGGCATTTCAAGCGACCCCTTCAGTTACATACGCTCTCTGCTGATGACGGCCGAGAGCCAGAAACACGTGTCCAAAGATACGGCACTCGCTGCACCTACCTTAGGTGAAAGACTTTCTACAGCGATACGGCACTTGCTGCACCTACTTAGGGTGAATAATTTTTTGAAAAATACTCGCTATTTATATTTAAATGACTGCATTTACCATGATGCCTTGGGGCTATTTTCCGCTTGAATGCAAGGCAGTGTGCTACTTTTTTTCTTTTTGGATGTCTAAATGACGGCTCCCGTGAGCCTCTTGCTAACGAGCACTGGTGATGCACCTGTCCCCCTACTGAGTGGTACAAAAACCTGTGAAGACGTTTGGCGGCATTTCAAGCGACCCCTTCAGTTACATACGCTCTCTGCTGATGACGGCCGAAAGCCAGAAACACATGTCCAGAGACACGGCACTCGCTGCACCTACCTTAGGTGAAAGACTTTCTACAGCGATACGGCACTTGCTGCACCTACTTAGGGTGAATAATTTTTTTAAAAATTTGCGTTATTTATATTTAAATGACTGCATTTACCATGATGCCTTGGGGCTATTGTCCGCTTGAATGCAAGGCAGTGTGCTCCCTTTTTCTTTTTGGATGTCTAAATGAGGGCTCCCGTGAGCCTCTTGCTGACGAGCACTGGCGATGCACCTGTGCGCCTACTGAGTGGTACAAAAACCTGTGAAGACGTTTGGCGGCATTTCAAGCGACCCCTTCAGTTACATACGCTCTCAGCTGATGACGGCCGAAAGCCAGAAACATGTGTCCAGGGATACGGCACTCGCTGCACCTACCTTAGGTGAAAGACTTTCTACAGCGATACGGCACTTGCTGCACCTACTTAGGGTGAATAATTTTTTTTTAAATTCTCGCTATTTATATTTAAATGACTGCATTTAACATGATGCCTTGGGGCTATTTTCCGCTTGAATGCAAGGCAGTGTGCTCCCTTTTTCTTTTTGGATGTCTAAATGACAGCTCCCCTGAGCCTCTTGCTGACGAGCACTGGCGATGCACCTGTGCGCCTACTGAGTGGTACAAAAACCTGTGAAGACGTTTGGCGGCATTTCAAGCGACCCCTTCAGTTACATACGCTCTCTGCTGATGACGGCCGAAAGCCAGAAACACGTGCCCAGAGATACGGCACTCGCTGCACCTACCTTAGGTGAAAGACTTTCTACAGCGATACGGCACTTGCTGCACCTACTTAGGGTGAATAATTTTTTGAAAAATTTGCGCTATTTATATTTAAATGACTGCATTTACCATGATGCCTTGGGGCTATTTTCCGCTTGAATGCAAGGCAGTGTGCTCCCTTTTTCTTTCTGGATGTCTAAATGACGGCTCCCGTGAGCCTCTTGCTGATGAGCACTGGCGATGCACCTGTGCGCCTACTGAGTGATACAAAAACCTGGGAAGAAGTTTGGCGGCATTTCAAGCGACCCCTTCAGTTACATAAGCACTCTGCTGATGACGGCCGAGAGCCAGAAACACGTGTCCAGAGATACGGCACTCGCTGCACCTACCTTAGGTGAAAGACTTTCTACAGCGATACGGCACTTGCTGCACCTACTTAGGGTGAATAATTTTTTGAAAAATCCTCGCTATTTATATTTAAATGACTGCATTTACCATGATGCCTTGGGGCTATTTTCAGCTTGAATGCAAGGCAGTGTGCTACTTTTTTTCTTTTTGGATGTCTAAATGACGGCTCCCGTGAGCCTCTTGCTGACGAGCACTGGCGATGCACCTGTGCACCTACTGAGTGGTACAAAAACCTGTGAAGACGTTTGGCGGCATTTCAAGCGACCCCTTCAGTTACATACGCTCTCTGCTGATGACGGCCGAAAGCCAGAAACACGTGTCCAGAGATACGGCACTCGCAGCACCTACCTTAGGTGAAAGACTTTCTACAGCGATACTGCACTTGCTGCACCTACTTAGGGTGAATAATTTTTTGAAAAATTCTCGCTATTTATATTTAAAAGACTGCATTTACCATGATGCCTTGGGGCTATTTTCTGCTTGAATGCAAGGCAGTGTGCTCCCTTTTTCTTTTTGGATGTCTAAATAACGGCTCCCGTGAGCCTCTTGCTGACGAGCACTGGCGATGCACCTGTGCACCTTCTGAGTGGTACAAAAACCTGTGAAGATGTTTGGCGGCATTTCAAGCGACCCCTTCAGTTACATACGCTCTCAGCTGATGACGGCCGAAAGCCAGAAACATGTGTCCAGGGATACCGCACTCGCTGCACCTACCTTAGGTGAAAGACTTTCTACAGCGATACGGCACTTGCTGCACCTACTTAGGGTGAATAATTTTTTTTTAAATTCTCGCTATTTATATTTAAATGACTGCATTTAACATGATGCCTTGGGGCTATTTTCCGCTTGAATGCAAGGCAGTGTGCTCCCTTTTTCTTTTTGGATGTCTAAATGACAGCTCCCCTGAGCCTCTTGCTGACGAGCACTGGCGATGCACCTGTGCGCCTACTGAGTGGTACAAAAACCTGTGAAGACGTTTGGCGGCATTTCAAGCGACCCCTTCAGTTACATACGCTCTCTGCTGATGACGGCCGAAAGCCAGAAACACGTGCCCAGAGATACGGCACTCGCTGCACCTACCTTAGGTGAAAGACTTTCTACAGCGATACGGCACTTGCTGCACCTACTTAGGGTGAATAATTTTTTGAAAAATTTGCGCTATTTATATTTAAATGACTGCATTTACCATGATGCCTTGGGGCTATTTTCCGCTTGAATGCAAGGCAGTGTGCTCCCTTTTTCTTTTTGGATGTCTAAATGACGGCTCCCGTGAGCCTCTTGCTGATGAGCACTGGCGATGCACCTGTGCGCCTACTGAGTGATACAAAAACCTGTGAAGAAGTTTGGCGGCATTTCAAGCGACCCCTTCAGTTACATACGCACTCTGCTGATGACGGCCGAGAGCCAGAAACACGTGTCCAGAGATACGGCACTCGCTGCACCTACCTTAGGTGAAAGACTTTCTACAGCGATACGGCACTTGCTGCACCTACTTAGGGTGAATAATTTTTTGAAAAATCCTCGCTATTTATATTTAAATGACTGCATTTACCATGATGCCTTGGGGCTATTTTCAGCTTGAATGCAAGGCAGTGTGCTACTTTTTTTCTTTTTGGATGTCTAAATGACGGCTCCCGTGAGCCTCTTGCTGACGAGCACTGGCGATGCACCTGTGCACCTACTGAGTGGTACAAAAACCTGTGAAGACGTTTGGCGGCATTTCAAGCGACCCCTTCAGTTACATACGCTCTCTGCTGATGACAGCCGAAAGCCAGAAACACGTGTCCAGAGATACGGCACTCGCAGCACCTACCTTAGGTGAAAAACTTTCTACAGCGATACGGCACTTGCTGCACCTACTTAGGGTGAATAATTTTTGAAAAATTCTCGCTATTTATATTTAAAAGACTGCATTTACCATGATGCCTTGGGGCTATTTTCTGCTTGAATGCAAGGCAGTGTGCTCCCTTTTTCTTTTTGGATGTCTAAATAACGGCTCCCGTGAGCCTCTTGCTGACGAGCACTGGCGATGCACCTGTGCACCTTCTGAGTGGTACAAAAACCTGTGAAGACGTTTGGCGGCATTTCAAGCGACCCCTTCAGTTACATACGCTCTCTGCTGATGACGGCCGAAAGCCAGAAACACGTGCCCAGAGATACGGCACTCGCTGCACCTACCTTAGGTGAAAGACTTTCTACAGCGATACGGCACTTGCTGCACCTACTTAGGGTGAATTTTTTTTGAAAAATTTGCGCTATTTATATTTAAATGACTGCATTTACCATGATGCCTTGGGGCTATTTTCCGCTTGAATGCAAGGCAGTGTGGTCCCTTTTTCTTTTTGGATGTCTAAATGACGGCTCCCGTGAGCCTCTTGCTGATGAGCACTGGCGATGCACCTGTGCGCCTACTGAGTGATACAAAAACCTGTGAAGACGTTTGGCGGCATTTCAAGCGACCCCTTTAGTTACATACGCACTCTGCTGATGACGGCCGAGAGCCAGAAACACGTGTCCAGAGATACGGCACTCGCTGCACCTACCTTAGGTGAAAGACTTTCTACAGCGATACGGCACTTGGTGCACCTACTTAGGGTGAATAATTTTTTTAAAAATCCTCGCTATTTATATTTAAATGACTGCATTTACCATGATGCCTTGGGGCTATTTTCAGCTTGAATGCAAGGCAGTGTGCTACTTTTTTTCTTTTTGGATGTCTAAATGACGGCTCCCGTGAGCCTCTTGCTGACGAGCACTGGTGATGCACCTGTGCGCCTACTGAGTGGTACAAAAACCTGTGAAGACGATTGGCGGCATTTCAAGCGACCCCTTCAGTTACATACGCTCTCAGCTGATGACGGCCGAAAGCCAGAAACATGTGTTCAGGGATATGGCACTCGCTGCACCTACCTTAGGTGAAAGACTTTCTACAGCGATACAGCACTTGCTGCACCTACTTAGGGTGAATAATTTTTTGAAAAATCCTCGCTATTTATATTTAAATGACTGCATTTACCATGATGCCTTGGGGCTATTTTCCTCTTGAATGCAAGGCAGTGTGCTCCCTTTTTCTTTTTGGATGTCTAAATGACGGCTCCCGTGAGCCTCTTGCTGACGAGCACTGGCGATGCACCTGTGCACCTTCTGAGTGGTACAAAAACCTGTGAAGACGTTTGGCGGCATTTCAAGCGACCCCTTCAGTTACATACGCTCTCTGCTGATGACGGCCGAAAGCCAGAAACACGTGTCCAGAGATACGGCACTCGCTGCACCTACCTTAGGTGAAAGACTTTCTACAGCGATACGGCACTTGCTGCACCTACTTAGGGTGAATAATTTTTTGAAAAATTCTCGCTATTTATATTTAAATGACTGCATTCACCATGATGCCTTGGGGCTATTTTCTGCTTGAATGCAAGGCAGTGTGCTCCCTTTTTCTTTTTGGATGTCTAAATGACGGCTCCCGTGAGCCTCTTGCTGACGAGCACTGGCGATGCACCTGTGCACCTTCTGAGTGGTACAAAAACCTGTGAAGACGTTTGGCGGCATTTCAAGCGACCCCTTCAGTTACATACGCTCTCTGCTGATGACGGCCGAAAGCCAGAAACACGTGTCCAGAGATACGGCACTCGCTGCACCTACCTTAGGTGAAAGACTTTCTACAGCGATACGGCACTTGCTGCACCTACTTAGGGTGAATAATTTTTTGAAAAATTCTCGCTATTTATATTTAAATGACTGCATTCACCATGATGCCTTGGGGCTATTTTCTGCCTGAATGCAAGGCAGTGTGCTCCATTTTTTCTTTTTGGATGTCTAAATGACGGCTCCCGTGAGCCTCTTGCTGACGAGCACTGGCGATGCACCTGTGCGCCTACTGGGTGGTACAAAAACCTGTGAAGACGTTTGGCGGCATTTCAAGCGACCCCTTCAGTTACATACGCTCTCTGCTGATGACGGCCGAAAGCCAGAAACACGTGCCCAGAGATACGGCACTCGCTGCACCTACCTTAGGTGAAAGACTTTCTACAGCGATACGGCACTTGCTGCACCTACTTAGGGTGAATAATTTTTTGAAAAATTTGCGCTATTTATATTTAAATGACTGCATTTACCATGATGCCTTGGGGCTATTTTCCGCTTGAATGCAAGGCAGTGTGCTCCCTTTTTCTTTTTGGATGTCTAAATGACGGCTCCCGTGAGCCTCTTGCTGATGAGCACTGGCGATGCACCTGTGCGTCTACTGAGTTATACAAAAACCTGTGATGAAATTTGGCGGCATTTCAAGCGACCCCTTCAGTTACATACGCACTCTGCTGATGACGGCCGAGAGCCAGAAACACGTGTCCAGAGATACGGCACTCGCTGCACCTACCTTAGGTGAAAGACTTTCTACAGCGATACGGCACTTGCTGCACCTACTTAGGGTGAATAATTTTTTGAAAAATCCTCGCTATTTATATTTAAATGACTGCATTTACCATGATGCCTTGGGGCTATTTTCCGCTTGAATGCAAGGCAGTGTGCTACTTTTTTTCTTTTTGGATGTCTAAATGACGGCTCCCGTGAGCCTCTTGCTGACGAGCACTGGCGATGCACCTGTCCCCCTACTGAGTGGTACAAAAACCTGTGAAGACGTTTGGCGGCATTTCAAGCGACCTCTTCAGTTACATACGCTCTCTGCTGATGACGGCCGAAAGCCAGAAATACGTGTCCAGTGATACGGCACTCGCTGCACCTACCTTAGGTGAAAGACTTTGTACAGCGATACGGCACTTGCTGCACCTACCTAGGGTGAATAATTTTTTTAAAAATTTGCGCTATTTATATTTAAATGACTGCATTTACCATGATGCCTTGGGGCTATTTTCCTCTTGAATGCAAGGCAGTGTGCTCCCTTTTTCTTTTTGGATGTCTAAATGACGGCTCCCGTGAGCCTCTTGCTGATGAGCACTGGCGATGCACCTGTGCGCCTACTGAGTGGTACAAAAACCTGTGAAGACGTTTGGCGGCATTTCAAGCGACCCCTTCAGTTACATACGCTCTCTGCTGATGACGGCCGAGAGCCAGAAACACGTGTCCAGAGATACGGCACTCGCTGCACCTACCTTAGGTGAAAGACTTTCTACAGCGATTCGGCACTTGCTGCACCTACTTAGGGTGAATAATTTTTTGAAAAATCCTCGCTATTTATATTTAAATGACTGCATTTACCATGATGCCTTGGGGCTATTTTCCGCTTGAATGCAAGGCAGTGTGCTCCCTTTTTCTTTTTGGATGTCTAAATGAGGGCTCCCGTGAGCCTCTTGCTGACGAGCACTGGCGATGCACCTGTGCGCCTACTGAGTGGTACAAAAACCTTTGAAGACGTTTGGCGGCATTTCAAGCGACCCCTTCAGTTACATACGCTCTCAGCTGATGACGGCCGAAAGCCAGAAACATGTGTCCAGGGATACGGCACTCGCTGCACCTACCTTAGGTGAAAGACTTTCTACAGCGATACAGCACTTGCTGCACCTACTTAGGGTGAATAATTTTTTGAAAAATTCTCGCTATTTATATTTAAATGACTGCATTTACCATGATGCCTTGGGGCTATTTTCCTCTTGAATGCAAGGCAGTGTGCTCCCTTTTTCTTTTTGGATGTCTAAATGATGGCTCCCGTGAGCCTCTTGCTGACGAGCACTGGCGATGCACCTGTGCGCCTACTGAGTGGTACAAAAACCTGTGAAGACGTTTGGCGGCATTTCAAGCGACCCCTTCAGTTACATACGCTCTCTGCTGATGACGGCCGAAAGCCAGAAACACGTGTCCAGAGATACGTCACTCGCTGCACCTACATTAGGTGAAAGACTTTCTACAGCGATACGGCACTTGCTGCACTTACTTAGGGTGAATAATTTTTTGAAAAATTTGCGCTATTTATATTTAAATGACTGCATTTACCATGATGCCTTGGGGCTATTTTCCGCTTGAATGCAAGGCAGTGTGCTCCCTTTTTCTTTTTGGATGTCTAAATGACGGCTCCCGTGAGCCTCTAGCTGAAGAGCACTGGCGATGCACCTGTGCGCCTACTGAGTGGTACAAAAACCTGTGAAGATGTTTGGCGGCATTTCAAGCGACCCCTTCAGTTACATACGCTCTCTGCTGATGACGGCTGAAAGCCAGAAACACGTGTCTAGAGATATGGCACTCGCTGCACCTACCTTAGGTGAAAGACTTTCTACAGCGATACGGCACTTGCTGCACCTACTTAGGGTGAATAATTTTTTTGAAAAATTCTCCCTGTTTATATTTAAATGACTGCATTTACCATGATGCCTTGGGGCTATTTTCCGCTTGAATGCAAGGCAGTGTGCTCCCTTTTTCTTTTTGGATGTCTAAATGACGGCTCCCGTGAGCCTCTTGCTAACGAGCACTGGCGATGCACCTGTCCCCCTACTGAGTGGTACAAAAACCTGTGAAGACGTTTGGCGGCATTTCAAGCGACCCCTTCAGTTACATACGCTCTCTGCTGATGACAGCCGAAAGCCAGAAACACGTGTCCAGAGATACGGACCTCGCTGCACCTACCTTAGGTGAAAGACTTTCTACAGCGATACGGCACTTGCTGCACCTACTTAGGGTGAATAATTTTTTGAAAAATCCTCGCTATTTATATTTAAATGACTGCATTTACCATGATGCCTTGGGGCTATTGTCCGCTTGAATGCAAGGCAGTGTGCTCCCTTTTTCTTTTTGGATGTCTAAATGAGGGCTCCCGTGAGCCTCTTGCTGACGAGCACTGGCGATGCACCTGTGCGCCTACTGAGTGGTACAAAAACCTGTGAAGACATTTGGCGGCATTTCAAGCGACCCCTTCAGTTACATACGCTCTCAGCTGATGACGGCCGAAAGCCAGAAACATGTGTCCAGGGATACGGCACTCGCTGCACCTACCTTAGGTGAAAGACTTTCTACAGCGATACGGCACTTGCTGCACCTACTTAGGGTGAATAATTTTTTGAAAAATTCTCGCTATTTATATTTAAATGACTGCATTTACAATGATGCCTTGGGGCTATTTTCCTCT
Source organism: Pleurodeles waltl (assembly GCF_031143425.1). Lineage (NCBI taxonomy): Eukaryota > Metazoa > Chordata > Amphibia > Caudata > Salamandridae > Pleurodeles > Pleurodeles waltl. Next base: position 461,945,711 of record NC_090449.1, on the reverse strand, counting down.
TGAATGCAAGGCAGTGTGCTCCCTTTTTCTTTTTGGATGTCTAAATGATGGCTCCCGTGAGCCTCTTGCTGACGAGCACTGGCGATGCACCTGTGCGCCTACTGAGTGGTACAAAAGCCTGTGAAGACGTTTGGCGGCATTTCAAGCGACCCCTTCAGTTACATACGCTCTCTGCTGATGACGGCCGAAAGCCAGAAACACGTGTCCAGAGATACAGCACTCGCTGCACCTACCTTAGGTGAAAAACTTTCTACAGCGATATGGCACTTGCTGCACCTACTTAGGGTGAATAATTTTTTACAAAATTCTCGCTATTTATATTTAAATGACTGCATTTAACATGATGCCTTGGGGCTATTTTCCGCTTGAATGCAAGGCAGTGTGCTCCCTTTTTCTTTTTGGATGTCTAAATGACGGCTCCCGTGAGCCTCTTGCTGACGAGCACTGGCGATGCACCTGTGCGCCTACTGAGTGGTACAAAAACCTGTGAAGACGTTTGGCGGCATTTCAAGCGACCCCTTCAGTTACATACGCTCTCTGCTGATGACGGCCGAAAGCCAGAAACACGTGTCCAGAGATACGGCACTCGCTGTACCTACCTTAGGTGAAAGACTTTCTACAGCGATACAGCACTTGCTGCACTTACTTAGGGTGAATAATTTTTTGAAAAATGTGCGCTATTTATATTTAAATGACTGCATTTACCATGATGCCTTGGGGCTATTTTCCGCTTGAATGCAAGGCAGTGTGCTCCCTTTTTCTTTTTGGATGTCTAAATGAGGGCTCCTGTGAGCCTCTTGCTGATGAGCACTGCGATGCACCTGTGCGCCTACTGAGTGGTACAAAAACCTGTGAAGACGTTTGGCGGCATTTCAAGCGACCACTTCAGTTACATACGCTCTCTGCTGATGATGGCCGAAAGCCAGAAACACGTGTCCAGAGATACGGCACTCGCTGCACCTACCTTAGGTGAAAGACTTTCTACAGCGATACGGCACTTGCTGCACTTACTTAGGGTGAATAATTTTTTGAAAAATTTGCGCTATTTATATTTAAATGACTGCATTTACCATGATGCCTTGGGGCTATTTTCAGCTTGAATGCAAGGCAGTGTGCTCCCTTTTTCTTTTTGGATGTCTAAATGACGGCTCCCGTGAGCCTCTAGCTGAAGAGCACTGGCGATGCACCTGTGCGCCTACTGAGTAGTACAAAAACCTGTGAAGACGTTTGGCGGCATTTCAAGCGACCCCTTCAGTTACATACGCTCTCTGCTGATGACTGCTGAAAGCCAGAAACACGTGTCTAGAGATATGGCACTCGCTGCACCTACCTTAGGTGAAAGACTTTCTACAGCGATACGGCACTTGCTGCACCTACTTAGGGAGAATAATTTTTTGAAAAATTCTCGCTGTTTATATTTAAATGACTGCATTTACCATGATGCCTTGGGGCTATTTTCCGCTTGAATGCAAGGCAGTGTGCTCCCTTTTTCTTTTTGGATGTCTAAATGACGGCTCCCGTGAGCCTCTTGCTAACGAGCACTGGCGATGCACCTGTCCCCCTACTGAGTGGTACAAAAACCTGTGAAGACGTTTGGCGGCATTTCAAGCGACCCCTTCAGTTACATACGCTCTCTGCTGATGACAGCCGAAAGCCAGAAACACGTGTCCAGAGATACGGACCTCGCTGCACCTACCTTAGGTGAAAGACTTTCTACAGCGATACGGCACTTGCTGCACCTAGTTAGGGTGAATAATTTTTTGAAAAATCCTCGCTATTTATATTTAAATGACTGCATTTACCATGATGCCTTGGGGCTATTGTCCGCTTGAATGCAAGGCAGTGTGCTCCCTTTTTCTTTTTGGATGTCTAAATGAGGGCTCCCGTGAGCCTCTTGCTGACGAGCACTGGCGATGCACCTGTGCGCCTACTGAGTGGTACAAAAACCTGTGAAGACATTTGGCGGCATTTCAAGCGACCCCTTCAGTTACATACGCTCTCAGCTGATGACGGCCGAAAGCCAGAAACATGTGTCCAGGGATACGGCACTCGCTGCACCTACCTTAGGTGAAAGACTTTCTACAGCGATACGGCACTTGCTGCACCTACTTAGGGTGAATAATTTTTTGAAAAATTCTCGCTATTTATATTTAAATGACTGCATTTACAATGATGCCTTGGGGCTATTTTCCTCTTGAATGCAAGGCAGTGTGCTCCCTTTTTCTTTTTGGATGTCTAAATGATGGCTCCCGTGAGCCTCTTGCTGACGAGCACTGGCGATGCACCTGTGCGCCTACTGAGTGGTACAAAAGCCTGTGAAGACGTTTGGCGGCATTTCAAGCGACCCCTTCAGTTACATACGCTCTCTGCTGATGACGGCCGAAAGCCAGAAACACGTGTCCAGAGATACAGCACTCGCTGCACCTACCTTAGGTGAAAAACTTTCTACAGCGATATGGCACTTGCTGCACCTACTTAGGGTGAATAATTTTTTACAAAATTCTCGCTATTTATATTTAAATGACTGCATTTAACATGATGCCTTGGGGCTATTTTCCGCTTGAATGCAAGGCAGTGTGCTCCCTTTTTCTTTTTGGATGTCTAAATGACGGCTCCCGTGAGCCTCTTGCTGACGAGCACTGGCGATGCACCTGTGCGCCTACTGAGTGGTACAAAAACCTGTGAAGACGTTTGGCGGCATTTCAAGCGACCCCTTCAGTTACATACGCTCTCTGCTGATGACGGCCGAAAGCCAGAAACACGTGTCCAGAGATACGGCACTCGCTGTACCTACCTTAGGTGAAAGACTTTCTACAGCGATACAGCACTTGCTGCACTTACTTAGGGTGAATAATTTTTTGAAAAATGTGCGCTATTTATATTTAAATGACTGCATTTACCATGATGCCTTGGGGCTATTTTCCGCTTGAATGCAAGGCAGTGTGCTCCCTTTTTCTTTTTGGATGTCTAAATGAGGGCTCCTGTGAGCCTCTTGCTGATGAGCACTGCGATGCACCTGTGCGCCTACTGAGTGGTACAAAAACCTGTGAAGACGTTTGGCGGCATTTCAAGCGACCACTTCAGTTACATACGCTCTCTGCTGATGATGGCCGAAAGCCAGAAACACGTGTCCAGAGATACGGCACTCGCTGCACCTACCTTAGGTGAAAGACTTTCTACAGCGATACGGCACTTGCTGCACTTACTTAGGGTGAATAATTTTTTGAAAAATTTGCGCTATTTATATTTAAATGACTGCATTTACCATGATGCCTTGGGGCTATTTTCAGCTTGAATGCAAGGCAGTGTGCTCCCTTTTTCTTTTTGGATGTCTAAATGACGGCTCCCGTGAGCCTCTAGCTGAAGAGCACTGGCGATGCACCTGTGCGCCTACTGAGTAGTACAAAAACCTGTGAAGACGTTTGGCGGCATTTCAAGCGACCCCTTCAGTTACATACGCTCTCTGCTGATGACTGCTGAAAGCCAGAAACACGTGTCTAGAGATATGGCACTCGCTGCACCTACCTTAGGTGAAAGACTTTCTACAGCGATACGGCACTTGCTGCACCTACTTAGGGAGAATAATTTTTTGAAAAATTCTCGCTGTTTATATTTAAATGACTGCATTTACCATGATGCCTTGGGGCTATTTTCCGCTTGAATGCAAGGCAGTGTGCTCCCTTTTTCTTTTTGGATGTCTAAATGACGGCTCCCATGAGCCTCTTGCTGATGAGCACTGGCGATGCACCTGTGCGCCTACTGAGTGGTACAAAAACCTGTGAAGACGTTTGGCGGCATTTCAAGCGACCCCTTCAGTTACATACGCTCTCTGCTGATGACGGCCGAGAGCCAGAAACACGTGTCCAAAGATACGGCACTCGCTGCACCTACCTTAGGTGAAAGACTTTCTACAGCGATACGGCACTTGCTGCACCTACTTAGGGTGAATAATTTTTTGAAAAATCCTCGCTATTTATATTTAAATGACTGCATTTACCATGATGCCTTGGGGCTATTTTCCGCTTGAATGCAAGGCAGTGTGCTACTTTTTTTCTTTTTGGATGTCTAAATGACGGCTCCCGTGAGCCTCTTGCTAACGAGCACTGGCGATGCACCTGTCCCCCTACTGAGTGGTACAAAAACCTGTGAAGACGTTTGGCGGCATTTCAAGCGACCCCTTCAGTTACATACGCTCTCTGCTGATGACGGCCGAAAGCCAGAAACACGTGTCCAGAGACACGGCACTCGCTGCACCTACCTTAGGTGAAAGACTTTATACAGCGATACGGCACTTGCTGCACCTACTTAGGGTGAATAATTTTTTAAAAAATTTGCGTTATTTATATTTAAATGACTGCATTTACCATGATGCCTTGGGGCTATTGTCCGCTTGAATGCAAGGCAGTGTGCTCCCTTTTTCTTTTTGGATGTCTAAATGAGGGCTCCCGTGAGCCTCTTGCTGACGAGCACTGGCGATGCACCTGTGCGCCTACTGAGTGGTACAAAAACCTGTGAAGACGTTTGGCGGCATTTCAAGCGACCCCTTCAGTTACATACGCTCTCAGCTGATGACGGCCGAAAGCCAGAAACATGTGTCCAGGGATACGGCACTCGCTGCACCTACCTTAGGTGAAAGACTTTCTACAGCGATACGGCACTTGCTGCACCTACTTAGGGTGAATAATTTTTTTTTAAATTCTCGCTATTTATATTTAAATGACTGCATTTAACATGATGCCTTGGGGCTATTTTCCGCTTGAATGCAAGGCAGTGTGCTCCCTTTTTCTTTTTGGATGTCTAAATGACAGCTCCCCTGAGCCTCTTGCTGACGAGCACTGGCGATGCACCTGTGCGCCTACTGAGTGGTACAAAAACCTGTGAAGACGTTTGGCGGCATTTCAAGCGACCCCTTCAGTTACATACGCTCTCTGCTGATGACGGCCGAAAGCCAGAAACACGTGCCCAGAGATACGGCACTCGCTGCACCTACCTTAGGTGAAAGACTTTCTACAGCGATACGGCACTTGCTGCACCTACTTAGGGTGAATAATTTTTTGAAAAATTTGCGCTATTTATATTTAAATGACTGCATTTACCATGATGCCTTGGGGCTATTTTCCGCTTGAATGCAAGGCAGTGTGCTCCCTTTTTCTTTTTGGATGTCTAAATGACGGCTCCCGTGAGCCTCTTGCTGATGAGCACTGGCGATGCACCTGTGCGCCTTCTGAGTGATACAAAAACCTGTGAAGAAGTTTGGCGGCATTTCAAGCGACCCCTTCAGTTACATACGCACTCTGCTGATGACGGCCGAGAGCCAGAAACACGTGTCCAGAGATACGGCACTCGCTGCACCTACCTTAGGTGAAAGACTTTCTACAGCGATACGGCACTTGCTGCACCTACTTAGGGTGAATAATTTTTTGAAAAATCCTCGCTATTTATATTTAAATGACTGCATTTACCATGATGCCTTGGGGCTATTTTCAGCTTGAATGCAAGGCAGTGTGCTACTTTTTTTCTTTTTGGATGTCTAAATGACGGCTCCCGTGAGCCTCTTGCTGACGAGCACTGGCGATGCACCTGTGCACCTACTGAGTGGTACAAAAACCTGTGAAGACGTTTGGCGGCATTTCAAGCGACCCCTTCAGTTACATACGCTCTCTGCTGATGACGGCCGAAAGCCAGAAACACGTGTCCAGAGATACGGCACTCGCAGCACCTACCTTAGGTGAAAGACTTTCTACAGCGATACGGCACTTGCTGCACCTACTTAGGGTGAATAATTTTTTGAAAAATTCTCGCTATTTATATTTAAAAGACTGCATTTACCATGATGCCTTGGGGCTATTTTCTGCTTGAATGCAAGGCAGTGTGCTCCCTTTTTCTTTTTGGATGTCTAAATAACGGCTCCCGTGAACCTTTTGCTGACGAGCACTGGCGATGCACCTGTGCACCTTCTGAGTGGTACAAAAACCTGTGAAGACGTTTGGCGGCATTTCAAGCGACCCCTTCAGTTACATACGCTCTCTGCTGATGACGGCCGAAAGCCAGAAACACGTGCCCAGAGATACGGCACTCGCTGCACCTACCTTAGGTGAAAGACTTTCTACAGCGATACGGCACTTGCTGCACCTACTTAGGGTGAATAATTTTTTGAAAAATTTGCGCTATTTATATTTAAATGACTGCATTTACCATGATGCCTTGGGGCTATTTTCCGCTTGAATGCAAGGCAGTGTGCTCCCTTTTTCTTTTTGGATGTCTAAATGACGGCTCCCGTGAGCCTCTTGCTGATGAGCACTGGCGATGCACCTGTGCGCCTACTGAGTGATACAAAAACCTGTGAAGAAGTTTGGCGGCATTTCAAGCGACCCCTTTAGTTACATACGCACTCTGCTGATGACGGCCGAGAGCCAGAAACACGTGTCCAGAGATACGGCACTCGCTGCACCTACCTTAGGTGAAAGACTTTCTACAGCGATACGGCACTTGCTGCACCTACTTAGGGTGAATAATTTTTTGAAAAATCCTCGCTATTTATATTTAAATGACTGCATTTACCATGATGCCTTGGGGCTATTTTCAGCTTGAATGCAAGGCAGTGTGCTACTTTTTTTCTTTTTGGATGTCTAAATGACGGCTCCCGTGAGCCTCTTGCTGACGAGCACTGGCGATGCACCTGTCCCCCTACTGAGTGGTACAAAAACCTGTGAAGACGTTTGGCGGCATTTCAAGCGACCCCTTCAGTTACATACGCTCTCTGCTGATGACGGCCGAAAGCCAGAAACACGTGTCCAGAGATACGGCACTCGCAGCACCTACCTTAGGTGAAAGACTTTGTACAGCGATACGGCACTTGCTGCACCTACCTAGGGTGAATAATTTTTTTAAAAATTTGCGCTATTTATATTTAAATGACTGCATTTACCATGATGCCTTGGGGCTATTTTCCGCTTGAATGCAAGGCAGTGTGCTCCCTTTTTCTTTTTGGATGTCTAAATGACGGTACCCGTGAGCCTCTTGCTGACGAGCACTGGCGATGTACCTGTGCGCCTACTGAGTGGTACAAAAACCTGTGAAGACGTTTGGCGGCATTTCAAGCGACCCCTTCAGTTACATACGCTCTCTGCTGATGACGGCCGAAAGCCAGAAACACGTGCCCAGAGATACGGCACTCGCTGCACCTACCTTAGGTGAAAGACTTTCTACAGCGATACGGCACTTGCTGCACCTACTTAGGGTGAATAATTTTTTGAAAAATTTGCGCTATTTATATTTAAATGACTGCATTTACCATGATGCCTTGGGGCTATTTTCCGCTTGAATGCAAGGCAGTGTGCTCCCTTTTTCTTTTTGGATGTCTAAATGACGGCTCCCGTGAGCCTCTTGCTGATGAGCACTGGCGATGCACCTGTGCGTCTACTGAGTTATACAAAAACCTGTGATGAAATTTGGCGGCATTTCAAGCGACCCCTTCAGTTACATACGCACTCTGCTGATGACGGCCGAGAGCCAGAAACACGTGTCCAGAGATACGGCACTCGCTGCACCTACCTTAGGTGAAAGACTTTCTACAGCGATACGGCACTTGCTGCACCTACTTAGGGTGAATAATTTTTTGAAAAATCCTCGCTATTTATATTTAAATGACTGCATTTACCATGATGCCTTGGGGCTATTTTCCGCTTGAATGCAAGGCAGTGTGCTACTTTTTTTCTTTTTGGATGTCTAAATGACGGCTCCCGTGAGCCTCTTGCTGACGAGCACTGGCGATGCACCTGTCCCCCTACTGAGTGGTACAAAAACCTGTGAAGACGTTTGGCGGCATTTCAAGCGACCTCTTCAGTTACATACGCTCTCTGCTGATGACGGCCGAAAGCCAGAAATACGTGTCCAGTGATACGGCACTCGCTGCACCTACCTTAGGTGAAAGACTTTGTACAGCGATACGGCACTTGCTGCACCTACCTAGGGTGAATAATTTTTTTAAAAATTTGCGCTATTTATATTTAAATGACTGCATTTACCATGATGCCTTGGGGCTATTTTCCTCTTGAATGCAAGGCAGTGTGCTCCCTTTTTCTTTTTGGATGTCTAAATGACGGCTCCCGTGAGCCTCTTGCTGATGAGCACTGGCGATGCACCTGTGCGCCTACTGAGTGGTACAAAAACCTGTGAAGACGTTTGGCGGCATTTCAAGCGACCCCTTCAGTTACATACGCTCTCTGCTGATGACGGCCGAGAGCCAGAAACACGTGTCCAGAGATACGGCACTCGCTGCACCTACCTTAGGTGAAAGACTTTCTACAGCGATTCGGCACTTGCTGCACCTACTTAGGGTGAATAATTTTTTGAAAAATCCTCGCTATTTATATTTAAATGACTGCATTTACCATGATGCCTTGGGGCTATTTTCCGCTTGAATGCAAGGCAGTGTGCTCCCTTTTTCTTTTTGGATGTCTAAATGAGGGCTCCCGTGAGCCTCTTGCTGACGAGCACTGGCGATGCACCTGTGCGCCTACTGAGTGGTACAAAAACCTTTGAAGACGTTTGGCGGCATTTCAAGCGACCCCTTCAGTTACATACGCTCTCAGCTGATGACGGCCGAAAGCCAGAAACATGTGTCCAGGGATACGGCACTCGCTGCACCTACCTTAGGTGAAAGACTTTCTACAGCGATACAGCACTTGCTGCACCTACTTAGGGTGAATAATTTTTTGAAAAATTCTCGCTATTTATATTTAAATGACTGCATTTACCATGATGCCTTGGGGCTATTTTCCTCTTGAATGCAAGGCAGTGTGCTCCCTTTTTCTTTTTGGATGTCTAAATGATGGCTCCCGTGAGCCTCTTGCTGACGAGCACTGGCGATGCACCTGTGCGCCTACTGAGTGGTACAAAAACCTGTGAAGACGTTTGGCGGCATTTCAAGCGACCCCTTCAGTTACATACGCTCTCTGCTGATGACGGCCGAAAGCCAGAAACACGTGTCCAGAGATACGTCACTCGCTGCACCTACCTTAGGTGAAAGACTTTCTACAGCGATACGGCACTTGCTGCACTTACTTAGGGTGAATAATTTTTTGAAAAATTTGCGCTATTTATATTTAAATGACTGCATTTACCATGATGCCTTGGGGCTATTTTCCGCTTGAATGCAAGGCAGTGTGCTCCCTTTTTCTTTTTGGATGTCTAAATGACGGCTCCCGTGAGCCTCTAGCTGAAGAGCACTGGCGATGCACCTGTGCGCCTACTGAGTGGTACAAAAACCTGTGAAGATGTTTGGCGGCATTTCAAGCGACCCCTTCAGTTACATACGCTCTCTGCTGATGACGGCTGAAAGCCAGAAACACGTTTCTAGAGATATGGCACTCGCTGCACCTACCTTAGGTGAAAGACTTTCTACAGCGATACGGCACTTGCTGCACCTACTTAGGGTGAATAATTTTTTTGAAAAATTCTCCCTGTTTATATTTAAATGACTGCATTTACCATGATGCCTTGGGGCTATTTTCCGCTTGAATGCAAGGCAGTGTGCTCCCTTTTTCTTTTTGGATGTCTAAATGACGGCTCCCGTGAGCCTCTTGCTAACGAGCACTGGCGATGCACCTGTCCCCCTACTGAGTGGTACAAAAACCTGTGAAGACGTTTGGCGGCATTTCAAGCGACCCCTTCAGTTACATACGCTCTCTGCTGATGACAGCCGAAAGCCAGAAACACGTGTCCAGAGATACGGACCTCGCTGCACCTACCTTAGGTGAAAGACTTTCTACAGCGATACGGCACTTGCTGCACCTACTTAGGGTGAATAATTTTTTGAAAAATCCTCGCTATTTATATTTAAATGACTGCATTTACCATGATGCCTTGGGGCTATTGTCCGCTTGAATGCAAGGCAGTGTGCTCCCTTTTTCTTTTTGGATGTCTAAATGAGGGCTCCCGTGAGCCTCTTGCTGACGAGCACTGGCGATGCACCTGTGCGCCTACTGAGTGGTACAAAAACCTGTGAAGACATTTGGCGGCATTTCAAGCGACCCCTTCAGTTACATACGCTCTCAGCTGATGACGGCCGAAAGCCAGAAACATGTGTCCAGGGATACGGCACTCGCTGCACCTACCTTAGGTGAAAGACTTTCTACAGCGATACGGCACTTGCTGCACCTACTTAGGGTGAATAATTTTTTGAAAAATTCTCGCTATTTATATTTAAATGACTGCATTTACAATGATGCCTTGGGGCTATTTTCCTCTTGAATGCAAGGCAGTGTGCTCCCTTTTTCTTTTTGGATGTCTAAATGATGGCTCCCGTGAGCCTCTTGCTGACGAGCACTGGCGATGCACCTGTGCGCCTACTGAGTGGTACAAAAGCCTGTGAAGACGTTTGGCGGCATTTCAAGCGACCCCTTCAGTTACATACGCTCTCTGCTGATGACGGCCGAAAGCCAGAAACACGTGTCCAGAGATACAGCACTCGCTGCACCTACCTTAGGTGAAAAACTTTCTACAGCGATATGGCACTTGCTGCACCTACTTAGGGTGAATAATTTTTTACAAAATTCTCGCTATTTATATTTAAATGACTGCATTTAACATGATGCCTTGGGGCTATTTTCCGCTTGAATGCAAGGCAGTGTGCTCCCTTTTTCTTTTTGGATGTCTAAATGACGGCTCCCGTGAGCCTCTTGCTGACGAGCACTGGCGATGCACCTGTGCGCCTACTGAGTGGTACAAAAACCTGTGAAGACGTTTGGCGGCATTTCAAGCGACCCCTTCAGTTACATACGCTCTCTGCTGATGACGGCCGAAAGCCAGAAACACGTGTCCAGAGATACGGCACTCGCTGTACCTACCTTAGGTGAAAGACTTTCTACAGCGATACAGCACTTGCTGCACTTACTTAGGGTGAATAATTTTTTGAAAAATGTGCGCTATTTATATTTAAATGACTGCATTTACCATGATGCCTTGGGGCTATTTTCCGCTTGAATGCAAGGCAGTGTGCTCCCTTTTTCTTTTTGGATGTCTAAATGAGGGCTCCTGTGAGCCTCTTGCTGATGAGCACTGCGATGCACCTGTGCGCCTACTGAGTGGTACAAAAACCTGTGAAGACGTTTGGCGGCATTTCAAGCGACCACTTCAGTTACATACGCTCTCTGCTGATGATGGCCGAAAGCCAGAAACACGTGTCCAGAGATACGGCACTCGCTGCACCTACCTTAGGTGAAAGACTTTCTACAGCGATACGGCACTTGCTGCACTTACTTAGGGTGAATAATTTTTTGAAAAATTTGCGCTATTTATATTTAAATGACTGCATTTACCATGATGCCTTGGGGCTATTTTCAGCTTGAATGCAAGGCAGTGTGCTCCCTTTTTCTTTTTGGATGTCTAAATGACGGCTCCCGTGAGCCTCTAGCTGAAGAGCACTGGCGATGCACCTGTGCGCCTACTGAGTAGTACAAAAACCTGTGAAGACGTTTGGCGGCATTTCAAGCGACCCCTTCAGTTACATACGCTCTCTGCTGATGACTGCTGAAAGCCAGAAACACGTGTCTAGAGATATGGCACTCGCTGCACCTACCTTAGGTGAAAGACTTTCTACAGCGATACGGCACTTGCTGCACCTACTTAGGGAGAATAATTTTTTGAAAAATTCTCGCTGTTTATATTTAAATGACTGCATTTACCATGATGCCTTGGGGCTATTTTCCGCTTGAATGCAAGGCAGTGTGCTCCCTTTTTCTTTTTGGATGTCTAAATGACGGCTCCCGTGAGCCTCTTGCTAACGAGCACTGGCGATGCACCTGTCCCCCTACTGAGTGGTACAAAAACCTGTGAAGACGTTTGGCGGCATTTCAAGCGACCCCTTCAGTTACATACGCTCTCTGCTGATGACAGCCGAAAGCCAGAAACACGTGTCCAGAGATACGGACCTCGCTGCACCTACCTTAGGTGAAAGACTTTCTACAGCGATACGGCACTTGCTGCACCTACTTAGGGTGAATAATTTTTTGAAAAATCCTCGCTATTTATATTTAAATGACTGCATTTACCATGATGCCTTGGGGCTATTGTCCGCTTGAATGCAAGGCAGTGTGCTCCCTTTTTCTTTTTGGATGTCTAAATGAGGGCTCCCGTGAGCCTCTTGCTGACGAGCACTGGCGATGCACCTGTGCGCCTACTGAGTGGTACAAAAACCTGTGAAGACATTTGGCGGCATTTCAAGCGACCCCTTCAGTTACATACGCTCTCAGCTGATGACGGCCGAAAGCCAGAAACATGTGTCCAGGGATACGGCACTCGCTGCACCTACCTTAGGTGAAAGACTTTCTACAGCGATACGGCACTTGCTGCACCTACTTAGGGTGAATAATTTTTTGAAAAATTCTCGCTATTTATATTTAAATGACTGCATTTACAATGATGCCTTGGGGCTATTTTCCTCTTGAATGCAAGGCAGTGTGCTCCCTTTTTCTTTTTGGATGTCTAAATGATGGCTCCCGTGAGCCTCTTGCTGACGAGCACTGGCGATGCACCTGTGCGCCTACTGAGTGGTACAAAAGCCTGTGAAGACGTTTGGCGGCATTTCAAGCGACCCCTTCAGTTACATACGCTCTCTGCTGATGACGGCCGAAAGCCAGAAACACGTGTCCAGAGATACAGCACTCGCTGCACCTACCTTAGGTGAAAAACTTTCTACAGCGATATGGCACTTGCTGCACCTACTTAGGGTGAATAATTTTTTACAAAATTCTCGCTATTTATATTTAAATGACTGCATTTAACATGATGCCTTGGGGCTATTTTCCGCTTGAATGCAAGGCAGTGTGCTCCCTTTTTCTTTTTGGATGTCTAAATGACGGCTCCCGTGAGCCTCTTGCTGACGAGCACTGGCGATGCACCTGTGCGCCTACTGAGTGGTACAAAAACCTGTGAAGACGTTTGGCGGCATTTCAAGCGACCCCTTCAGTTACATACGCTCTCTGCTGATGACGGCCGAAAGCCAGAAACACGTGTCCAGAGATACGGCACTCGCTGTACCTACCTTAGGTGAAAGACTTTCTACAGCGATACAGCACTTGCTGCACTTACTTAGGGTGAATAATTTTTTGAAAAATGTGCGCTATTTATATTTAAATGACTGCATTTACCATGATGCCTTGGGGCTATTTTCCGCTTGAATGCAAGGCAGTGTGCTCCCTTTTTCTTTTTGGATGTCTAAATGAGGGCTCCTGTGAGCCTCTTGCTGATGAGCACTGCGATGCACCTGTGCGCCTACTGAGTGGTACAAAAACCTGTGAAGACGTTTGGCGGCATTTCAAGCGACCACTTCAGTTACATACGCTCTCTGCTGATGATGGCCGAAAGCCAGAAACACGTGTCCAGAGATACGGCACTCGCTGCACCTACCTTAGGTGAAAGACTTTCTACAGCGATACGGCACTTGCTGCACTTACTTAGGGTGAATAATTTTTTGAAAAATGTGCGCTATTTATATTTAAATGACTGCATTTACCATGATGCCTTGGGGCTATTTTCAGCTTGAATGCAAGGCAGTGTGCTCCCTTTTTCTTTTTGGATGTCTAAATGACGGCTCCCGTGAGCCTCTAGCTGAAGAGCACTGGCGATGCACCTGTGCGCCTACTGAGTAGTACAAAAACCTGTGAAGACGTTTGGCGGCATTTCAAGCGACCCCTTCAGTTACATACGCTCTCTGCTGATGACTGCTGAAAGCCAGAAACACGTGTCTAGAGATATGGCACTCGCTGCACCTACCTTAGGTGAAAGACTTTCTACAGCGATACGGCACTTGCTGCACCTACTTAGGGAGAATAATTTTTTGAAAAATTCTCGCTGTTTATATTTAAATGACTGCATTTACCATGATGCCTTGGGGCTATTTTCCGCTTGAATGCAAGGCAGTGTGCTCCCTTTTTCTTTTTGGATGTCTAAATGACGGCTCCCATGAGCCTCTTGCTGATGAGCACTGGCGATGCACCTGTGCGCCTACTGAGTGGTACAAAAACCTGTGAAGACGTTTGGCGGCATTTCAAGCGACCCCTTCAGTTACATACGCTCTCTGCTGATGACGGCCGAGAGCCAGAAACACGTGTCCAAAGATACGGCACTCGCTGCACCTACCTTAGGTGAAAGACTTTCTACAGCGATACGGCACTTGCTGCACCTACTTAGGGTGAATAATTTTTTGAAAAATCCTCGCTATTTATATTTAAATGACTGCATTTACCATGATGCCTTGGGGCTATTTTCCGCTTGAATGCAAGGCAGTGTGCTACTTTTTTTCTTTTTGGATGTCTAAATGACGGCTCCCGTGAGCCTCTTGCTAACGAGCACTGGCGATGCACCTGTCCCCCTACTGAGTGGTACAAAAACCTGTGAAGACGTTTGGCGGCATTTCAAGCGACCCCTTCAGTTACATACGCTCTCTGCTGATGACGGCCGAAAGCCAGAAACACGTGTCCAGAGACACGGCACTCGCTGCACCTACCTTAGGTGAAAGACTTTATACAGCGATACGGCACTTGCTGCACCTACTTAGGGTGAATAATTTTTTAAAAAATTTGCGTTATTTATATTTAAATGACTGCATTTACCATGATGCCTTGGGGCTATTGTCCGCTTGAATGCAAGGCAGTGTGCTCCCTTTTTCTTTTTGGATGTCTAAATGAGGGCTCCCGTGAGCCTCTTGCTGACGAGCACTGGCGATGCACCTGTGCGCCTACTGAGTGGTACAAAAACCTGTGAAGACGTTTGGCGGCATTTCAAGCGACCCCTTCAGTTACATACGCTCTCAGCTGATGACGGCCGAAAGCCAGAAACATGTGTCCAGGGATACGGCACTCGCTGCACCTACCTTAGGTGAAAGACTTTCTACAGCGATACGGCACTTGCTGCACCTACTTAGGGTGAATAATTTTTTTTTAAATTCTCGCTATTTATATTTAAATGACTGCATTTAACATGATGCCTTGGGGCTATTTTCCGCTTGAATGCAAGGCAGTGTGCTCCCTTTTTCTTTTTGGATGTCTAAATGACAGCTCCCCTGAGCCTCTTGCTGACGAGCACTGGCGATGCACCTGTGCGCCTACTGAGTGGTACAAAAACCTGTGAAGACGTTTGGCGGCATTTCAAGCGACCCCTTCAGTTACATACGCTCTCTGCTGATGACGGCCGAAAGCCAGAAACACGTGCCCAGAGATACGGCACTCGCTGCACCTACCTTAGGTGAAAGACTTTCTACAGCGATACGGCACTTGCTGCACCTACTTAGGGTGAATAATTTTTTGAAAAATGTGCGCTATTTATATTTAAATGACTGCATTTACCATGATGCCTTGGGGCTATTTTCCGCTTGAATGCAAGGCAGTGTGCTCCCTTTTTCTTTTTGGATGTCTAAATGACGGCTCCCGTGAGCCTCTTGCTGATGAGCACTGGCGATGCACCTGTGCGCCTTCTGAGTGATACAAAAACCTGTGAAGAAGTTTGGCGGCATTTCAAGCGACCCCTTCAGTTACATACGCACTCTGCTGATGACGGCCGAGAGCCAGAAACACGTGTCCAGAGATACGGCACTCGCTGCACCTACCTTAGGTGAAAGACTTTCTACAGCGATACGGCACTTGCTGCACCTACTTAGGGTGAATAATTTTTTGAAAAATCCTCGCTATTTATATTTAAATGACTGCATTTACCATGATGCCTTGGGGCTATTTTCAGCTTGAATGCAAGGCAGTGTGCTACTTTTTTTCTTTTTGGATGTCTAAATGACGGCTCCCGTGAGCCTCTTGCTGACGAGCACTGGCGATGCACCTGTGCACCTACTGAGTGGTACAAAAACCTGTGAAGACGTTTGGCGGCATTTCAAGCGACCCCTTCAGTTACATACGCTCTCTGCTGATGACGGCCGAAAGCCAGAAACACGTGTCCAGAGATACGGCACTCGCAGCACCTACCTTAGGTGAAAGACTTTCTACAGCGATACGGCACTTGCTGCACCTACTTAGGGTGAATAATTTTTTGAAAAATTCTCGCTATTTATATTTAAAAGACTGCATTTACCATGATGCCTTGGGGCTATTTTCTGCTTGAATGCAAGGCAGTGTGCTCCCTTTTTCTTTTTGGATGTCTAAATAACGGCTCCCGTGAACCTTTTGCTGACGAGCACTGGCGATGCACCTGTGCACCTTCTGAGTGGTACAAAAACCTGTGAAGACGTTTGGCGGCATTTCAAGCGACCCCTTCAGTTACATACGCTCTCTGCTGATGACGGCCGAAAGCCAGAAACACGTGCCCAGAGATACGGCACTCGCTGCACCTACCTTAGGTGAAAGACTTTCTACAGCGATACGGCACTTGCTGCACCTACTTAGGGTGAATAATTTTTTGAAAAATTTGCGCTATTTATATTTAAATGACTGCATTTACCATGATGCCTTGGGGCTATTTTCCGCTTGAATGCAAGGCAGTGTGCTCCCTTTTTCTTTTTGGATGTCTAAATGACGGCTCCCGTGAGGTTCTTGCTGATGAGCACTGGCGATGCACCTGTGCGCCTACTGAGTGATACAAAAACCTGTGAAGAAGTTTGGCGGCATTTCAAGCGACCCCTTTAGTTACATACGCACTCTGCTGATGACGGCCGAGAGCCAGAAACACGTGTCCAGAGATACGGCACTCGCTGCACCTACCTTAGGTGAAAGACTTTCTACAGCGATACGGCACTTGCTGCACCTACTTAGGGTGAATAATTTTTTGAAAAATTCTCGCTATTTATATTTAAATGACTGCATTTACCATGATGCCTTGGGGCTATTTTCAGCTTGAATGCAAGGCAGTGTGCTACTTTTTTTCTTTTTGGATGTCTAAATGACGGCTCCCGTGAGCCTCTTGCTGACGAGCACTGGCGATGCACCTGTCCCCCTACTGAGTGGTACAAAAACCTGTGAAGACGTTTGGCGGCATTTCAAGCGACCCCTTCAGTTACATACGCTCTCTGCTGATGACGGCCGAAAGCCAGAAACACGTGTCCAGAGATACGGCACTCGCAGCACCTACCTTAGGTGAAAGACTTTGTACAGCGATACGGCACTTGCTGCACCTACCTAGGGTGAATAATTTTTTAAAAAATTTGCGCTATTTATATTTAAATGACTGCATTTACCATGATGCCTTGGGGCTATTTTCCGCTTGAATGCAAGGCAGTGTGCTCCCTTTTTCTTTTTGGATGTCTAAATGACGGCTCCCGTGAGCCTCTTGCTGACGAGCACTGGCGATGCACCTGTGCGCCTACTGAGTGGTACAAAAACCTGTGAAGACGATTGGCGGCATTTCAAGCGACCCCTTCAGTTACATACGCTCTCAGCTGATGACGGCCGAAAGCCAGAAACATGTGTTCAGGGATACGGCACTCGCTGCACCTACCTTAGGTGAAAGACTTTCTACAGCGATACAGCACTTGCTGCACCTACTTAGGGTGAATAATTTTTTGAAAAATCCTCGCTATTTATATTTAAATGACTGCATTTACCATGATGCCTTGGGGCTATTTTCCTCTTGAATGCAAGGCAGTGTGCTCCCTTTTTCTTTTTGGATGTCTAAATGACGGCTCCCGTGAGCCTCTTGCTGACGAGCACTGGCGATGCACCTGTGCACCTTCTGAGTGGTACAAAAACCTGTGAAGACGTTTGGCGGCATTTCAAGCGACCCCTTCAGTTACATACGCTCTCTGCTGATGACGGCCGAAAGCCAGAAACACGTGTCCAGAGATACGGCACTCGCTGCACCTACCTTAGGTGAAAGACTTTCTACAGCGATACGGCACTTGCTGCACCTACTTAGGGTGAATCATTTTTTGAAAAATTCTCGCTATTTATATTTAAATGACTGCATTCACCATGATGCCTTGGGGCTATTTTCTGCTTGAATGCAAGGCAGTGTGCTCCCTTTTTCTTTTTGGATGTCTAAATGACGGCTCCCGTGAGCCTCTTGCTGACGAGCACTGGCGATGCACCTGTGCACCTTCTGAGTGGTACAAAAACCTGTGAAGACGTTTGGCGGCATTTCAAGCGACCCCTTCAGTTACATACGCTCTCTGCTGATGACGGCCGAAAGCCAGAAACACGTGTCCAGAGATACGGCACTCGCTGCACCTACCTTAGGTGAAAGACTTTCTACAGCGATACGGCACTTGCTGCACCTACTTAGTGTGAATAATTTTTTGAAAAATTCTCGCTATTTATATTTAAATGACTGCATTCACCATGATGCCTTGGGGCTATTTTCTGCCTGAATGCAAGGCAGTGTGCTCCATTTTTTTTTTTTGGATGTCTAAATGACGGCTCCCGTGAGCCTCTTGCTGACGAGCACTGGCGATGCACCTGTGCGCCTACTGGGTGGTACAAAAACCTGTGAAGACGTTTGGCGGCATTTCAAGCGACCCCTTCAGTTACATACGCTCTCTGCTGATGACGGCCGAAAGCCAGAAACACGTGCCCAGAGATACGGCACTCGCTGCACCTACCTTAGGTGAAAGACTTTCTACAGCGATACGGCACTTGCTGCACCTACTTAGGGTGAATAATTTTTTGAAAAATTTGCGCTATTTATATTTAAATGACTGCATTTACCATGATGCCTTGGGGCTATTTTCCGCTTGAATGCAAGGCAGTGTGCTCCCTTTTTCTTTTTGGATGTCTAAATGACGGCTCCAGTGAGCCTCTTGCTGATGAGCACTGGCGATGCACCTGTGCGTCTACTGAGTGATACAAAAACCTGTGATGAAATTTGGCGGCATTTCAAGCGACCCCTTCAGTTACATACGCACTCTGCTGATGACGGCCGAGAGCCAGAAACACGTGTCCAGAGATACGGCACTCGCTGCACCTACCTTAGGTGAATGACTTTCTACAGCGATACGGCACTTGCTGCACCTACTTAGGGTGAATAATTTTTTGAAAAATCCTCGCTATTTATATTTAAATGACTGCATTTACCATGATGCCTTGGGGCTATTTTCCGCTTGAATGCAAGGCAGTGTGCTACTTTTTTTCTTTTTGGATGTCTAAATGACGGCTCCCGTGAGCCTCTTGCTGACGAGCACTGGCGATGCACCTGTCCCCCTACTGAGTGGTACAAAAACCTGTGAAGACGTTTGGCGGCATTTCAAGCGACCTCTTCAGTTACATACGCTCTCTGCTGATGACGGCCGAAAGCCAGAAACACGTGTCCAGAGATACGGCACTCGCTGCACCTACCTTAGGTGAAAGACTTTGTACAGCGATACGGCACTTGCTGCACCTACCTAGGGTGAATAATTTTTTTTAAAATTTGCGCTATTTATATTTAAATGACTGCATTTACCATGATGCCTTGGGGCTATTTTCCTCTTGAATGCAAGGCAGTGTGCTCCCTTTTTCTTTTTGGATGTCTAAATGACGTCTCCCGTGAGCCTCTTGCTGATGAGCACTGGCGATGCACCTGTGCGCCTACTGAGTGGTACAAAAACCTGTGAAGACGTTTGGCGGCATTTCAAGCGACCCCTTCAGTTACATACGCTCTCTGCTGATGACGGCCGAGAGCCAGAAACACGTGTCCAGAGATACGGCACTCGCTGCACCTACCTTAGGTGAAAGACTTTCTACAGCGATACGGCACTTGCTGCACCTACTTAGGGTGAATAATTTTTTGAAAAATCCTCGCTATTTATATTTAAATGACTGCATTTACCATGATGCCTTGGGGCTATTTTCCGCTTGAATGCAAGGCAGTGTGCTCCCTTTTTCTTTTTGGATGTCTAAATGAGGGCTCCCGTGAGCCTCTTGCTGACGAGCACTGGCGATGCACCTGTGCGCCTACTGAGTGGTACAAAAACCTTTGAAGACGTTTGGCGGCATTTCAAGCGACCCCTTCAGTTACATACGCTCTCAGCTGATGACGGCCGAAAGCCAGAAACATGTGTCCAGGGATACGGCACTCGCTGCACCTACCTTAGGTGAAAGACTTTCTACAGCGATACAGCACTTGCTGCACCTACTTAGGGTGAATAATTTTTTGAAAAATTCTCGCTATTTATATTTAAATGACTGCATTTACCATGATGCCTTGGGGCTATTTTCCTCTTGAATGCAAGGCAGTGTGCTCCCTTTTTCTTTTTGGATGTCTAAATGATGGCTCCCGTGAGCCTCTTGCTGACGAGCACTGGCGATGCACCTGTGCGCCTACTGAGTGGTACAAAAACCTGTGAAGACGTTTGGCGGCATTTCAAGCGACCCCTTCAGTTACATACGCTCTCTGCTGATGACGGCCGAAAGCCAGAAACACGTGTCCAGAGATACGGCACTCGCTGCACCTACCTTAGGTGAAAGACTTTCTACAGCGATACGGCACTTGCTGCACTTACTTAGGGTGAATAATTTTTTGAAAAATTTGCGCTATTTATATTTAAATGACTGCCTTTACCATGATGCCTTGGGGCTATTTTCCGCTTGAATGCAAGGCAGTGTGCTCCCTTTTTCTTTTTGGATGTCTAAATGACGGCTCCCGTGAGCCTCTAGCTGAAGAGCACTGGCGATGCACCTGTGTGCCTACTGAGTGGTACAAAAACCTGTGAAGATGTTTGGCGGCATTTCAAGCGACCCCTTCAGTTACATACGCTCTCTGCTGATGACGGCTGAAAGCCAGAAACACGTGTCTAGAGATATGGCACTCGCTGCACCTACCTTAGGTGAAAGACTTTCTACAGCGATACGGCACTTGCTGCACCTACTTAGGGTGAATAATTTTTTTGAAAAAATTCTCGCTGTTTATATTTAAATGACTGCATTTACCATGATGCCTTGGGGCTATTTTCTGCTTGAATGCAAGGCAGTGTGCTACTTTTTTTCTTTTTGGATGTCTAAATGACGGCTCCCGTAAGCCTCTTGCTAACGAGCACTGGCGATGCACCTGTCCCCCTACTGAGTGGTACAAAAACCTGTGAAGACGTTTGGCGGCATTTCAAGCGACCCCTTCAGTTACATACGCTCTCTGCTGATGACGGCCGAAAGCCAGAAACACGTGTCCAGAGATACGGCACTCGCTGCACCTACCTTAGGTGAAAGACTTTCTACAGCGATACGGCACTTGCTGCACCTACTTAGGGTGAATAATTTTTTTTTAAATTTGCGCTATTTATATTTAAATGACTGCATTTACCATGATGCCTTAGGGCTATTGTCCGCTTGAATGCAAGGCAGTGTGCTCCCTTTTTCTTTTTGGATGTCTAAATGAGGGCTCCCGTGAGCCTCTTGCTGAAGAGCACTGGCGATGCACCTGTGCGCCTACTGAGTGGTACAAAAACCTGTGAAGACGTTTGGCGGCATTTCAAGCGACCCCTTCAGTTACATACGCTCTCAGCTGATGACGGCCGAAAGCCAGAAACATGTGTCCAGGGATACGGCACTCGCTGCACCTACCTTAGGTGAAAGACTTTCTACAGCGATACGGCACTTGCTCTACTTAGGGTGAATAATTTTTTGAAAATTTCTCGCTATTTATATTTAAATGACTGCATTTACCATGATGCCTTGGGGCTATTTTCCTCTTGAATGCTAGGCAGTGTGCTCCCTTTTTGTTTTTGGATGTCTAAATGATGGCTCCCGTGAGCCTCTTGCTGACGAGCACTGGCGATGCACCTGTGCGCCTACTGAGTGGTACAAAAGCCTGTGAAGACGTTTGGCTGCATTTCAAGCGACCCCTTCAGTTACATACGCTCTCTGCTGATGACGGCAGAAAGCCAGAAACACGTGTCCAGAGATACGGCACTCGCTGCACCTACCTTAGGTGAAAAACTTTCTACAGCGATACGGCACTTGCTGCACCTACTTAGGGTGAATCATTTTTTTTTAAATTCTCGCTATTTATATTTAAATGACTGCATTTACCATGATGCCTTGGGGCTATTTTCCGCTTGAATGCAAGGCAGTGTGCTCCCTTTTTCTTTTTGGATGTCTAAATGACGGCTCCCGTGAGCCTCTTGCTGACGAGCACTGGCGATGCACCTGTGCGCCTACTGAGTGGTACAAAAACCTGTGAAGACGTTTGGCGGCATTTCAAGCGACCCCTTCAGTTACATACGCTCTCTGCTGATGACGGCCGAAAGCCAGAAACACGTGTCCAGAGATACGGCACTCGCTGCACCTACCTTAGGTGAAAGACTTTCTACAGCGATACGGCACTTGCTGCACCTACTTAGGGTGAATAATTTTTTGAAAAAGTCTCGCTATTTATATTAAATGACTGCATTTACCATGATGCCTTGAGGCTATTTTCCACTTGAATGTAAGACAGTGTGCTCCTTTTTTCTTTTTGGATGTCTAAATTACGACTCCCGTGAGCCTCTTGCTGACAAGCACTGGCGATGCACCTGTGCGCCTACTGAGTGGTACAAAAACCTGTGAAGACGTTTGGCGGCATTTCAAGCGACCCCTTCAGTTACATACGCTCACTGCTGATGGCGGCCGAAAGCCAGAAACACGTGTCCAGAGATACGGCACTCGCTGCACCTACCTTAGGTGAAAGTCTTTCTACAGCGATACGGTACTTGCTGCACCTACTTAGGGTGAATAATTTTTTTTTAAATTCTCGCTATTTATATTTAAATGACTGCATTTACCATGATGCATTGGGGCTATTTTCCGCTTGAATGCAAGGCAGTGTGCTCCCTTTTTCTTTTTGGATGTCTAAATGACGGCTCCCGTGAGCCTCTTGCTGACGAGCACTGGCGATGCACCTGTGCGCCTACTGAGTGGTACAAAAACCTGTGAAGACGTTTGGCGGCATTTCAAGTGACCCCTTCAGTTACATACGCTCTCTGCTGATGACGGCCGAAAGCCAGAAACATGTGTCTAGAGATAGGGCACTCGCTGCACCTACCTTAGGTGAAAGACTTTTTACAGCGATACGGCACTTGCTGCACCTACTTAGGGTGAATAATTTTTTGAAAAATTCTCGCTATTTATATTTAAATGACTGCATTTACCATGATGCCTTGGGGCTATTTTCCCCTTGAATGCAAGGCAGTGTGCTCCCTTTTTCTTTTTGGATGTCTAAATGACGGCTCCCGTGATCCTCTAGCTGACGAGCACTGGCGATGCACCTGTGCGCCTACTGAGTGGTACAAAAACCTGTGAAGACGTTTGGCGTCATTTCAAGCGACCCCTTCAGTTACATACGCTCTCTGCTGATGACGGCCGAATGCCAGAAACACGTGTCCAGAGATACGGCACTCGCTGCACCTACCTTAGGTGAAAGACTTTCTACAGCGATACGGCACTTGCTGCACCTACTAAGGGTGAATAATTTTTTTTAAAATTCACGCTATTTATATTTAAATGACTGCATTTACCATGATGCATTGGGGCTATTTTCCGCTTGAATGCAAGGCAGTGTGCTCCCTTTTTCTTTTTGGATGTCTAAATGACGGCTCCCGTGAGCCTCTTGCTGACGAGCACTGGCGATGCACCTGTGCGCCTACTGAGTGGTACAAAAACCTGTGAAGACGTTTGGCGGCATTTCAAGTGACCCCTTCAGTTACATACGCTCTCTGCTGATGACGGCCGAAAGCCAGAAACATGTGTCCAGGGATACGGCACTCTCTGCACCTACCTTAGGTGAAAGACTTTCTACAGCGATACGGCACTTGCTGCACCTACTTAGGGTGAATAATTTTGTTTTAAATTCTCGCTATTTATATTTAAATGACTGCATTTACCATGATGCCTTGGGGCTATTTTCCACTTGAATGCAAGGCAGTGTGCTCCCTTTTTCTTTTTGGATGTCTAAATGACGGCTCCCGTGAGCCTCTTGCTGACGAGCACTGGCGATGCACCTGTGCGCCTACTGAGTGGTACAAAAACCTGTGAAGACGTTTTTCGGCATTTCAAGCGACCCCTTCAGTTACATACGCTCTCTGCTGATGACGGCTGAAAGCCAGAAAGACGTGTCTAGAGATATGGCACTCGCTGCACCTACCTTAGGTGAAAGACTTTCTACAGCGATACGGCACTTGCTGCACCTACTTAGGGTGAATAATTTTTTGAAAAAGTCTCGCTATTTATATTAAATGACTGCATTTACCATGATGCCTTGGGGCTATTTTCCGCTTGAATGCAAGACAGTGTGCTCCCTTTTTCTTTTTGGATGTCTAAATTACGACTCCCGTGAGCCTCTTGCTGACAAGCACTGGCGATGCACCTGTGCGCCTACTGAGTGGTACAAAAACCTGTGAAGACGTTTGGCGGCATTTCAAGCGACCCCTTCAGTTACATACGCTCACTACTGATGGCGGCCGAAAGCCAGAAACACGTGTCCAGAGATACGGCACTCGCTGCACCTACCTTAGGTGAAAGTCTTTCTACAGCGATACGGCACTTGCTGAACCTACTTAGGGTGAATAATTTTTTTTACAATTCTCGCTATTTATATTTAAATGACTGCATTTACCATGATGCCTTGGGGCTATTTTCCGCTTGAATGCAAGGCAGTGTGCTCCCTTTTTGTTTTTGGATGTCTAAATGACGGTTCCCGTGAGCCTCTTGCTGACGAGCACTGGCGATGCACCTGTGCGCTTAATCAGTGGTACAAAAACCTGTGAAGACGTTTGGTGGCATTTCAAGCGACCCCTTCAGTTACATACGCTCTCTGCTGATGACGGCCGAAAGCCAGAAACACGTGTCTAGAGATAGGGCACTCGCTGCACCTACCTTAGGTGAAAGACTTTTTACAGCGATACGGCACTTGCTGCACCTACTTAGGGTGAATAATTTTTTGAAAAATTCTCGCTATTTATATTTAAATGACTGCATTTACCATGATGCCTTGGGGCTATTTTCCCCTTGAATGCAAGGCAGTGTGCTCCCTTTTTCTTTTTGGATGTCTAAATGACGGCTCCCGTGATCCTCTAGCTGACGAGCACTGGCGATGCACCTGTGCGCCTACTGAGTGGTACAAAAACCTGTGAAGACGTTTGGCGTCATTTCAAGCGACCCCTTCAGTTACATACGCTCTCTGCTGATGACGGCCGAATGCCAGAAACACGTGTCCAGAGATACAGCACTCGCTGCACCTACATTAGGTGAAAGACTTTCTACAGCGATACGGCACTTGCTGCACCTACTAAGGGTGAATAATTTTTTTTTAAATTCACGCTACTTATATTTAAATGACTGCATTTACCATGATGCATTCGGGCTATTTTCCGCTTGAATGCAAGGCAGTGTGCTCCCTTTTTCTTTTTGGATGTCTAAATGACGGCTCCCGTGAGCCTCTTGCTGACGAGCACTGGCGATGCACCTGTGCGCCTACTGAGTGGTACAAAAACCTGTGAAGACGTTTGGCGGCATTTCAAGTGACCCCTTCAGTTACATACGCTCTCTGCTGATGACGGCCGAAAGCCAGAAACATGTGTCCAGGGATACGGCACTCGCTGCACCTACCTTAGGTGAAAGACTTTCTACAGCGATACGGCACTTGCTGCACCTACTTAGGGTGAATAATTTTTTGAAAAATTCTCGCTATTTATATTTAAATGACTGCATTTACCATGATGTCTTGGGGCTATTTTCCGCTTGAATGCAAGGCAGTGTGCTCCCTTTTTCTTTTTGGATGTCTAAATGACGGCTCCCGTGAGCCTTTTGCTGACGAGCACTGGCGATGCACCTGTGCGCCTACTGAGTGGTACAAAAACCTGTGAAGACGTTTGGCGGCATTTCAAGCGACCCCTTCAGTTACATACGCTCTCTGCTGATGACGGCCGAAAGCCAGAAACATGTGTCGAGAGATACGGCACTCGCTGCACCTACCTTAGGTGAAAGACTTTCTACAGCGATACGGCACTTGCTGCACCTACTTAGGGTGAATAATTTTTTGAAAAATTCTCGCTACTTATATTTAAATGACTGCTTTTACCATGATGCCTTGGGGCTATTTTCCGCTTGAATGCAAGGCAGTGTGCTCCCTTTTTCTTTTTGGATGTCTAAATGATGGCTCCCTCTAGCCTCTTGCTGACGAGCACTGGCGATGCACCTGTGCGCCTACTGAGTGGTACAGAAACCTGTGAATACGTTTGGCGGCATTTCAAGCGACCCCTTCAGTTACATACGCTCTCTGCTGATGACGGCTGAAAGCCAGAAACACGTGTCTAGAGATATGGCACTCGCTGCACCTACCTTAGGTGAAAGACTTTCTACAGCGATACGGCACTTGCTGCACCTACTTAGGGTGAATAATTTTTTGAAAAATTCTCGCTGTTTATATTTAAATGACTGCATTTACCATGATGCCTTGGGGCTATTTTCCGCTTGAATGCAAGGCAGTGTGCTCCCTTTTTCTTTTTGGATGTCTAAATGACGGCTCCCGTGAGCCTCTTGCTGACGAGCACTGGCGATGCACCTGTGCGCCTAGTGAGTGGTACAAAAACCTGTGAAGACGTTTGGCGGCATTTCAAGCGACCCCTTCAGTTACATACGCTCACTGCTGATGACGGCCGAAAGCTAGAAACACGTGTCCAGAGATACGGCACTCGCTGCACCTACCTTAGGTGAAAGACTTTCTACAGCGATACGGCACTTGCTGCACCTACTTAGGGTGAATAATTTTTTAAAAAATTCTCGCTATTTATATTTAAATTACTGCATTTACCATGATGCCTTGGGGATATTTTCCGCTTGAATGCAAGGCAGTGTGCTCCCTTTTTCTTTTTGGATGTCTAAATGACGGTTCCCGTGAGACTCTTGCTGACGAGCACTTGCGATGCACCTGTGCGCCTACTGAGTGGTACAAAAACCTGTGAAGACGTTTGGCGGCATTTCAAGCGACCCCTTCAGTTACATACGCTCACTGCTGATGACGGCCAAAAGCCAGAAACACGTGTCCAGAGATTCGGCACTCGCTGCACCTACCTTAGGTGAAAGTCTTTCTACAGCGATACGGCACTTGCTGCACCTACTTAGGGTGAATAATTTTGTTTTAAATTCTCGCTATTTATATTTAAATGACTGCATTTACCATGATGCCTTGGGGCTATTTTCCGCTTGAACACAAGGCAGTGTGCTCCCTTTTTGTTTTTGGATGTCTAAATGACGGTTCCCGTGAGCCTCTTGATGACGAGCACTGGCGATGCACCTGTGCGCCTAATGAGTGGTACAAAAACCTGGGAAGACGTTTGGTGGCATTTCAAGCGACCCCTTCAGTTACATACGCTCTCTGCTGATGACGGCCGAAAGCCAGAAACACGTGTCTAGAGATAGGGCACTCGCTGCACCTACCTTAGGTGAAAGACTTTTTACAGCGATACGGCACTTGCTGCACCTACTTAGGGTGAATAATTTTTTTAAAAATTCTCGCTATTTATATTTAAATGACTGCATTTACCATGATGCCTTGGGGCTATTTTCCCCTTGAATGCAAGGCAGTGTGCTCCCTTTTTCTTTTTGGATGTCTAAATGACGGCTCCCGTGATCCTCTAGCTGACGAGCACTGGCGATGCACCTGTGCGCCTACTGAGTGGTACAAAAACCTGTGAAGACGTTTGGCGTCATTTCAAGCGACCCCTTCAGTTACATACGCTCTCTGCTGATGACGGCCGAATGCCAGAAACACGTTTCCAGAGATACGGCACTCACTGCACCTACCTTAGGTGAAAGACTTTCTACAGCGATACGGCACTTGCTGCACCTACTAAGGGTGAATAATTTTTTAAAAAATTCACGCTATTTATATTTAAATGACTGCATTTACCATGATGCCTTGGGGCTATTTTCCGCTTGAATGCAAGGCAGTGTGCTCCCTTTTTCTTTTTGGATGTCTAAATGACGACTCCCGTGAGCCTCTTGCTGACGAGCACTGGCGATGCACCTGTGCGCCTACTGAGTGGTACAAAAACCTGTGAAGACGTTTGGCGGCATTTCAAGTGACCCCTTCAGTTACAAACGCTCTCTGCTGATGACGGGCGAAAGCCAGAAACATGTGTCCAGAGATACGGCATTCGCGGCACCTACCTTAGGTGAAAGACTTTCTACAGCGATACGGCACTTGCTGCACCTACTTAGGGTGAATAATTTTTTGAAAAATTCTCGCTATTTATATTTAAATGACTGCATTTACCATGATGCCTTGGGGCTATTTTCCGCTTGAATGCAAGGCAGTGTGCTCCCTTTTTCTTTTTGGATGTCTAAATGACGGCTCCCTCTAGCCTCTTGCTGACGAGCACTGGCGATGCACCTGTGCGCCTACTGAGTGGTACAAAAACCTGTGAAGACGTTTGGAGGCATTTCAAGCGACCCCTTCAGTTACATACGCTCTCTGCTGATGATGGCCGAAAGCCAGAAACACGTGTCCAGAGATACGGCACTCACTGCACCTACCTTAGGTGAAAGACTTTATACATCGATACGGCAGTTGCTGCACCTACTTATGGTGAATAATTTTTTGAAAAATTCTCGCTATTTATATTTAAATGACTGCATTGACCATGATGCCTTGGGGCTATTTTCCGCTTGAATGCAAGGCAGTGTGCTCCCTTTTTCTTTTTGGATGTCTAAATTACGGCTCCTGTGAGCCTCTTGCTGACGAGCACTGGCAATGTACCTGTGCGCCTACTGAGTGGTACAAAAACCTGTGAAGACGTTTGGCGGCATTTCAAGCGACCCCTTCAGTTACATACGCTCACTGCTGATGACGGCCGAAAGCTAGAAACACGTGTCCAGAGATACGGCACTCGCTGCACCTACCTTAGGTGAAAGACTTTCTACAGCGATACGGCACTTGCTGCACCTACTTAGGGTGAATAATTTTTTAAAAAATTCTCGCTATTCATATTTAAATTACTGCATTTACCATGATGCCTTGGGGATATTTTCCGCTTGAATGCAAGGCAGTGTGCTCCCTTTTTCTTTTTGGATGTCTAAATCACGGTTCCCGTGAGACTCTTGCTGACGAGCACTTGCGATGCACCTGTGCGCCTACTGAGTGGTACAAAAACCTGTGAAGACGTTTGGCGGCATTTCAAGCGACCCCTTCAGTTACATACGCTCTCTGCTGATGACGGCCGAAAGCCAGAAACATGTGTCCAGAGATACGGCACTCGCTGCACCTACCTTAGGTGAAAGACTTTCTACAGCAATATGGCACTTGCTGCACCTACTTAGGGTGAATAATTTTTTGAAAAATTCTCGCTATTTATATTTAAATGACTGCATTTACCATGATGCCTTGGGGCTATTTTCCGCTTGAATGCAAGGCAGTGTGCTCCCTTTTTCTTTTTGGATGTCTAAATGACGGCTCCCTCTAGCCTCTTGCTGACGAGCACTGGCGATGCACCTGTGCGCCTACTGAGTGGTACAAAAACCTGGGAAGACGTTTGGAGGCATTTCAAGCGACCCCTTCAGTTACATACGCTCACTGCTGATGATGGCCGAAAGCCAGAAACACGTGTCCAGAGATACGGCACTCACTGCACCTACCTTAGGTGAAAGACTTTATACAGCGATACGGCACTTGCTGCACCTACTTATGGTGAATAATTTTTTGAAAAATTCTCGCTATTTATATTTAAATGACTGCATTGACCATGATGCCTTGGGGCTATTTTCCGCTTGAATGCAAGGCAGTGTGCTCCCTTTTTCTTTTTGGATGTCTAAATTACGGCTCCCGTGAGCCTCTTGCTGACGAGCACTGGCAATGTACCTGTGCGCCTACTGAGTGGTACAAAAACCTGTGAAGACGTTTGGCGGCATTTCAAGCGACCCCTTCAGTTACATACGCTCTCTGCTGATGACGGCCGAAAGCCAGAAACATGTGTCCAGAGATACGGCACTCGCTGCACCTACCTTAGGTGAAAGACTTTCTACAGCGATACAGCACTTGCTGCACCTACTTAGGGTGAATCATTTTTTGAAAAATTCTCGCTATTTATATTTAAATGACTGCATTTACCATGATGCCTTGGGGCTATTTTCCTCTTGAATGCAAGGCAGTGTGCTCCCTTTTTCTTTTTGGATGTCTAAATGATGGCTCCCGTGAGCCTCTTGCTGACGAGCACTGGCGATGCACCTGTGCGCCTACTGAGTGGTACAAAAACCTGTGAAGACGTTTGGCGGCATTTCAAGCGACCCCTTCAGTTACATACGCTCTCTGCTGATGACGGCCGAAAGCCAGAAACATGTGTCCAGAGATACGGCACTCCCTGCACCTACCTTAGGTGAAAGACTTTCTACAGCGATACGGCACTTGCTGCACCTACTTAGGGTGAATAATTTTTTGAAAAATTCTTGCTACTTATATTTAAATGACTGCATTTACCATGGTGCCTTGGGGCTATTTTCCGCCTGAATGCAAGTCAGTGTGCTCCCTTTTTCTTTTTGGATGTCTAAATGACGGCTCCCTCTAGCCTCTTGCTGACGAGCACTGGCGATGCACCTGTGCGCCTACTGAGTGGTACAAAAACCTGGGAAGACGTTTGGATGCATTTCAAGCGACCCCTTTAGTTACATACGCTCTCTGCTGATGATGGCCGAAAGCCAGAAACACGTGTCCAGAGATACGGCACTCACTGCACCTACCTTAGGTGAAAGACTTTATACAGCGATACGGCACTTGCTGCACCTACTTATGGTGAATAATTTTTTGAAAAATTCTCGCTATTTATATTTAAATGACTGCATTGACCATGATGCCTTGGGGCTATTTTCCGCTTGAATGCAAGGCAGTGTGCTCCCTTTTTCTTTTTGGATGTCTAAATTACGGCTCCCGTGAGCCTCTTGCTGACGAGCACTGGCACTGCACCTGTGCGCCTACTGAGTGGTACAGAAACCTGTGAAGACGTTTGGCGGCATTTCAAGCGACCCCTTCAGTTACATACGCTCTCTGCTGATGACGGCTGAAAGCCAGAAACACGTGTCTAGAGATATGGCACTCGCTGCACCTACCTTAGGTGAAAGACTTTCTACAGCGATACGGCACTTGCTGCACCTACTTAGGGTGAATAATTTTTTGAAAAATTCTCGCTGTTTATATTTAAATGACTGCATTTACCATGATGCCTTGGGGCTATTTTCCGCTTGAATGCAAGGCAGTGTGCTCCCTTTTTCTTTTTGGATGTCTAAATGACGGCTCCCGTGAGCCTCTTGCTGACGAGCACTGGCGATGCACCTGTGCGCCTACTGAGTGGTACAAAAACCTGTGAAGACGTTTGGCGGCATTTCAAGCGACCCATTCAGTTACATACGCTCTCTGCTGATGACGTACGAAAGCCAGAAACACGTGTCCAGAGATACAGCACTCGCTGCACCTACCTTAGGTGAAAGACTTTCTACAGCGATACGGCACTTGCTGCACCTACTTAGGGTGAATAATTTTTTGAAAAAGTCTCGCTATTTATATTAAATGACTGCATTTACCATGATGCCTTGGGGCTATTTTCCGCTTGAATGCAAGGCAGTGTGCTCCTTTTTTCTTTTTGGATGTCTAAATTACGACTCCCGTGAGCCTCTTGCTGACAAGCACTGGCGATGCACCTGTGCGCCTACTGAGTGGTACAAAAACCTGTGAAGACGTTTGGCGGCATTTCAAGCGACCCCTTCAGTTACATACGCTCACTGCTGATGACGGCCGAAAGCCAGAAACATGTGTCCAGAGATACGGCACTCGCTGCACCTACCTTAGGTGAAAGTCTTTCTACAGCGATACGGCACTTGCTGCACCTACTTAGGGTGAATAATTTTGTTTTAAATTCTCGCTATTTATATTTAAATGACTGCATTTACCATGATGCCTTGGGGCTATTTTCCGCTTGAACACAAGGCAGTGTGCTCCCTTTTTGTTTTTGGATGTCTAAATGACGGTTCCCGTGAGCCTCTTGCTGACGAGCACTGGCGATGCACCTGTGCGCCTAATGAGTGGTACAAAAACCTGTGAAGACGTTTGGTGGCATTTCAAGCGACCCCTTCAGTTACATACGCTCTCTGCTGATGACGGCCGAAAGCCAGAAACACGTGTCTAGAGATAGGGCACTCGCTGCACCTACCTTAGGTGAAAGACTTTTTACAGCGATACGGCACTTGCTGCACCTACTTAGGGTGAATAATTTTTTTTAAAATTCTCGCTATTTATATTTAAATGACTGCATTTACCATGATGCCTTGGGGCTATTTTCCCCTTGAATGCAAGGCAGTGTGCTCCCTTTTTCTTTTTGGATGTCTAAATGACGGCTCCCGTGATCCTCTAGCTGACGAGCACTGGCGATGCACCTGTGCGCCTACTGAGTGGTACAAAAACCTGTGAAGACGTTTGGCGTCATTTCAAGCGACCCCTTCAGTTACATACGCTCTCTGCTGATGACGGCCGAATGCCAGAAACACGTTTCCAGAGATACGGCACTCGCTGCACCTACCTTAGGTGAAAGACTTTCTACAGCGATACGGCACTTGCTGCACCTACTAAGGGTGAATAATTTTTTTAAAAATTCACGCTATTTATATTTAAATGACTGCATTTACCATGATGCCTTGGGGCTATTTTCCGCTTGAATGCAAGGCAGTGTGCTCCCTTTTTCTTTTTGGATGTCTAAATGACGGCTCCCGTGATCCTCTAGCTGACGAGCACTGGCGATGCACCTGTGCGCCTACTGAGTGGTACAAAAACCTGTGAAGACGTTTGGCGTCATTTCAAGCGACCCCTTCAGTTACATACGCTCTCTGCTGATGACGGCCGAATGCCAGAAACACGTGTCCAGAGATACGGCACTCGCTGCACCTACCTTAGGTGAAAGACTTTCTACAGCGATACGGCACTTGCTGCACCTACTAAGGGTGAATAATTTTTTTTAAAATTCACGCTATTTATATTTAAATGACTGAATTTACCATGATGCATTGGGGCTATTTTCCGCTTGAATGCAAGGCAGTGTGCTCCCTTTTTCTTTTTGGATGTCTAAATGACGGCTCCCGTGAGCCTCTTGCTGACGAGCACTGGCGATGCACCTGTGCGCCTACTGAGTGGTACAAAAACCTGTGAAGACGTTTGGCGGCATTTCAAGTGACCCCTTCAGTTACTTACGCTCTCTGCTGATGACGGCCGAAAGCCAGAAACATGTGTCCAGGGATACGGCACTCTCTGCACCTACCTTAGGTGAAAGACTTTCTACAGCGATACGGCACTTGCTGCACCTACTTAGGGTGAATAATTTTGTTTTAAATTCTCGCTATTTATATTTAAATGACTGCATTTACCATGATGCCTTGGGGCTATTTTCCGCTTGAATGCAAGGCAGTGTGCTCCCTTTTTCTTTTTGGATGTCTAAATGACGGCTCCCGTGAGCCTCTTGCTGACGAGCACTGGCGATGCACCTGTGCGCCTACTGAGTGGTACAAAAACCTGTGAAGACGTTTGGCGGCATTTCAAGCGACCCCTTCAGTTACATACGCTCTCTGCTGATGACGGCCGAAAGCCAGAAACATGTGTCGAGAGATACGGCACTCGCTGCACCTACCTTAGGTGAAAGACTTTCTACAGCGATACGGCACTTGCTGCACCTACTTAGGGTGAATAATTTTGTGAAAAATTCTCGCTACTTATATTTAAATGACTGCATTGACCATGATGCCTTGGGGCTATTTTCCGCTTGAATGCAAGGCAGTGTGCTCCCTTTTTCTTTTTGGATGTCTAAATTACGGCTCCCGTGAGCCTCTTGCTGACGAGCACTGGCAATGCACCTGTGCGCCTACTGAGTGGTACAAAAACCTGTGAAGACGTTTGGCGGCATTTCAAGCGACCCCTTCAGTTACATACGCTCTCTGCTGATGACGGCTGAAAGCCAGAAAGACGTGTCTAGAGATATGGCACTCGCTGCACCTACCTTAGGTGAAAGACTTTCTACAGCGATACGGCACTTGCTGCACCTACTTAGGGTGAATAATTTTTTGAAAAAGTCTCGCTATTTATATTAAATGACTGCATTTACCATGATGCCTTGGGGCTATTTTCCGCTTGAATGCAAGACAGTGTGCTCTCTTTTTCTTTTTGGATGTCTAAATTACGACTCCCGTGAGCCTCTTGCTGACAAGCACTGGCGATGCACCTGTGCACCTACTGAGTGGTACAAAAACCTGTGAAGACGTTTGGCGGCATTTCAAGCGACCCCTTCAGTTACATACGCTCACTACTGATGGCGGCCGAAAGCCAGAAACACGTGTCCAGAGATACGGCACTCGCTGCACCTACCTTAGGTGAAAGTCTTTCTACAGCGATACGGCACTTGCTGAACCTACTTAGGGTGAATAATTTTTTTTACAATTCTCGCTATTTATATTTAAATGACTGCATTTACCATGATGCCTTGGGGCTATTTTCCGCTTGAATGCAAGGCAGTGTGCTCCCTTTTTGTTTTTGGATGTCTAAATGACGGTTCCCGTGAGCCTCTTGCTGACGAGCACTGGCGATGCACCTGTGCGCTTAATCAGTGGTACAAAAACCTGTGAAGACGTTTGGTGGCATTTCAAGCGACCCCTTCAGTTACATACGCTCTCTGCTGATGACGGCCGAAAGCCAGAAACACGTGTCTAGAGATAGGGCACTCGCTGCACCTACCTTAGGTGAAAGACTTTTTATAGCGATACGGCACTTGCTGCACCTACTTAGGGTGAATAATTTTTTAAAAATTCTCGCTATTTATATTTAAATGACTGCATTTACCATGATGCCTTGGGGCTATTTTCCCCTTGAATGCAAGGCAGTGTGCTCCCTTTTTCTTTTTGGATGTCTAAATGACGGCTCCCGTGATCCTCTAGCTGACAAGCACTGGCGATGCACCTGTGCGCCTACTGAGTGGTACAAAAACCTGTGAAGACGTTTGGCATCATTTCAAGCGACCCCTTCAGTTACATACGCTCTCTGCTGATGACGGCCGAATGCCAGAAACACGTGTCCAGAGATACAGCACTCGCTGCACCTACATTAGGTGAAAGACTTTCTACAGCGATACGGCACTTGCTGCACCTACTAAGGGTGAATAATTTTTTTTTAAATTCACGCTACTTATATTTAAATGACTGCATTTACCATGATGCATTGGGGCTATTTTCCGCTTGAATGCAAGGCAGTGTGCTCCCTTTTTCTTTTTGGATGTCTAAATGACGGCTCCCGTGAGCCTCTTGCTGACGAGCACTGGCGATGCACCTGTGCGCCTACTGAGTGGTACAAAAACCTGTGAAGACGTTTGGCGGCATTTCAAGTGACCCCTTCAGTTACATACGCTCTCTGCTGATGACGGCCGAAAGCCAGAAACATGTGTCCAGGGATACGGCACTCGCTGCACCTACCTTAGGTGAAAGACTTTCTACAGCGATACGGCACTTGCTGCACCTACTTAGGGTGAATAATTTTTTGAAAAATTCTCGCTATTTATATTTAAATGACTGCATTTACCATGATGTCTTGGGGCTATTTTCTGCTTGAATGCAAGGCAGTGTGCTCCCTTTTTCATTTTGGATGTCTAAATGACGGCTCCCGTGAGCCTCTTGCTGACGAGCACTGGCGATGCACCTGTGCGCCTACTGAGTGGTACAAAAACCTGTGAAGACGTTTGGCGGCATTTCAAGCGACCCCTTCAGTTACATACGCTCTCTGCTGATGACGGCCGAAAGCCAGAAACATGTGTCGAGAGATACGGCACTCGCTGCACCTACCTTAGGTGAAAGACTTTCTACAGCGATACGGCACTTGCTGCACCTACTTAGGGTGAATAATTTTTTGAAAAATTCTCGCTACTTATATTTAAATGACTGCTTTTACCATGATGCCTTGGGGCTATTTTCCGCTTGAATGCAAGGCAGTGTGCTCCCTTTTTCTTTTTGGATGTCTAAATGATGGCTCCCTCTAGCCTCTTGCTGACGAGCACTGGCGATGCACCTGTGCGCCTACTGAGTGGTACAGAAACCTGTGAAGACGTTTGGCGGCATTTCAAGCGACCCCTTCAGTTACATACACTCTCTGCTGATGACGGCTGAAAGCCAGAAACACGTGTCTAGAGATATGGCACTCGCTGCACCTACCTTAGGTGAAAGACTTTCTACAGCGATACGGCACTTGCTGCACCTACTTAGGGTGAATAATTTTTTGAAAAATTCTCGCTGTTTATATTTAAATGACTGCATTTACCATGATGCCTTGGGGCTATTTTCCGCTTGAATGCAAGGCAGTGTGCTCCCTTTTTCTTTTTGGATGTCTAAATGACGGCTCCCGTGAGCCTCTTGCTGACGAGCACTGGCGATGCACCTGTGCGCCTAGTGAGTGGTACAAAAACCTGTGAAGACGTTTGGCGGCATTTCAAGCGACCCCTTCAGTTACATACGCTCACTGCTGATGACG
The DNA here is from genome assembly GCF_031143425.1 of Pleurodeles waltl. Lineage (NCBI taxonomy): Eukaryota > Metazoa > Chordata > Amphibia > Caudata > Salamandridae > Pleurodeles > Pleurodeles waltl. The sequence continues at coordinate 461,909,294 of NC_090449.1, read as the reverse complement.
GCCGAAAGCTAGAAACACGTGTCCAGAGATACGGCACTCGCTGCACCTACCTTAGGTGAAAGACTTTCTACAGCGATACGGCACTTGCTGCACCTACTTAGGGTGAATCATTTTTTTAAAAATTCTCGCTATTTATATTTAAATTACTGCATTTACCATGATGCCTTGGGGATATTTTCCGCTTGAATGCAAGGCAGTGTGCTCCCTTTTTCTTTTTGGATGTCTAAATGACGGTTCCCGTGAGACTCTTGCTGACGAGCACTTGCGATGCACCTGTGCGCCTACTGAGTGGTACAAAAACCTGTGAAGACGTTTGGCGGCATTTCAAGCGACCCCTTCAGTTACATACGCTCACTGCTGATGACGGCCAAAAGCCAGAAACACGTGTCCAGAGATTCGGCACTCGCTGCACCTACCTTAGGTGAAAGTCTTTCTACAGCGATACGGCACTTGCTGCACCTACTTAGGGTGAATAATTTTGTTTTAAATTCTCGCTATTTATATTTAAATGACTGCATTTACCATGATGCCTTGGGGCTATTTTCCGCTTGAACACAAGGCAGTGTGCTCCCTTTTTGTTTTTGGATGTCTAAATGACGGTTCCCGTGAGCCTCTTGCTGACGAGCACTGGCGATGCACCTGTGCGCCTAATGAGTGGTACAAAAACCTGGGAAGACGTTTGGTGGCATTTCATGCGACCCCTTCAGTTACATACGCTCTCTGCTGATGACGGCCGAAAGCCAGAAACACGTGTCTAGAGATAGGGCACTCGCTGCACCTACCTTAGGTGAAAGACTTTTTACAGCGATACAGCACTTGCTGCACCTACTTAGGGTGAATAATTTTTTAAAAAATTCTCGCTATTTATATTTAAATGACTGCATTTACCATGATGCCTTGGGGCTATTTTCCCCTTGAATGCAAGGCAGTGTGCTCCCTTTTTCTTTTTGGATGTCTAAATGACGGCTCCCGTGATCCTCTAGCTGACGAGCACTGGCGATGCACCTGTGCGCCTACTGAGTGGTACAAAAACCTGTGAAGACGTTTGGCGTCATTTCAAGCGACCCCTTCAGTTACATACGCTCTCTGCTGATGACGGCCGAATGCCAGAAACACGTTTCCAGAGATACGGCACTCGCTGCACCTACCTTAGGTGAAAGACTTTCTACAGCGATACGGCACTTGCTGCACCTACTAAGGGTGAATAATTTTTTAAAAAATTCACGCTATTTATATTTAAATGACTGCATTTACCATGATGCCTTGGGGCTATTTTCCGCTTGAATGCAAGGCAGTGTGCTCCCTTTTTCTTTTTGGATGTCTAAATGACGGCTCCCGTGAGCCTCTTGCTGACGAGCACTGGCGATGCACCTGTGCGCCTACTGAGTGGTACAAAAACCTGTGAAGACGTTTGGCGGCATTTCAAGTGACCCCTTCAGTTACAAACGCTCTCTGCTGATGACGGGCGAAAGCCAGAAACATGTGTCCAGAGATACGGCATTCGCGGCACCTACCTTAGGTGAAAGACTTTCTACAGCGATACGGCACTTGCTGCACCTACTTAGGGTGAATCATTTTTTGAAAAATTCTCGCTATTTATATTTAAATGACTGCATTTACCATGATGCCTTGGGGCTATTTTCCGCTTGAATGCAAGGCAGTGTGCTCCCTTTTTCTTTTTGGATGTCTAAATGACGGCTCCCGTGAGCCTCTTGCTGACGAGCACTGGCGATGCACCTGTGCGCCTACTGAGTGGTACAAAAACCTGTGAAGACGTTTGGAGGCATTTCAAGCGACCCCTTCAGTTACATACGCTCTCTGCTGATGACGGCCGAAAGCCAGAAACATGTGTCCAGAGATACGGCACTCGCTGCACCTACCTTAGGTGAAAGACTTTCTACAGCAATATGGCACTTGCTGCACCTACTTAGGGTGAATAATTTTTTGAAAAATTCTCGCTATTTATATTTAAATGACTGCATTTACCATGATGCCTTGGGGCTATTTTCCGCTTGAATGCAAGGCAGTGTGCTCCCTTTTTCTTTTTGGATGTCTAAATGACGGCTCCCTCTAGCCTCTTGCTGACGAGCACTGGCGATGCACCTGTGCGCCTACTGAGTGGTACAAAAACCTGGGAAGACGTTTGGAGGCATTTCAAGCGACCCCTTCAGTTACATACGCTCACTGCTGATGATGGCCGAAAGCCAGAAACACGTGTCCAGAGATACGGCACTCACTGCACCTACCTTAGGTGAAAGACTTTATACAGCGATACGGCACTTGCTGCACCTACTTATGGTGAATAATTTTTTGAAAAATTCTCGCTATTTATATTTAAATGACTGCATTGACCATGATGCCTTGGGGCTATTTTCCGCTTGAATGCAAGGCAGTGTGCTCCCTTTTTCTTTTTGGATGTCTAAATTACGGCTCCCGTGAGCCTCTTGCTGACGAGCACTGGCAATGTACCTGTGCGCCTACTGAGTGGTACAAAAACCTGTGAAGACGTTTGGCGGCATTTCAAGCGACCCCTTCAGTTACATACGCTCTCTGCTGATGACGGCCGAAAGCCAGAAACATGTGTCCAGAGATACGGCACTCGCTGCACCTACCTTAGGTGAAAGACTTTCTACAGCGATACAGCACTTGCTGCACCTACTTAGGGTGAATCATTTTTTGAAAAATTCTCGCTATTTATATTTAAATGACTGCATTTACCATGATGCCTTGGGGCTATTTTCCTCTTGAATGCAAGGCAGTGTGCTCCCTTTTTCTTTTTGGATGTCTAAATGATGGCTCCCGTGAGCCTCTTGCTGACGAGCACTGGCGATGCACCTGTGCGCCTACTGAGTGGTACAAAAACCTGTGAAGACGTTTGGCGGCATTTCAAGCGACCCCTTCAGTTACATACGCTCTCTGCTGATGACGGCCGAAAGCCAGAAACATGTGTCCAGAGATACGGCACTCCCTGCACCTACCTTAGGTGAAAGACTTTCTACAGCGATACGGCACTTGCTGCACCTACTTAGGGTGAATAATTTTTTGAAAAATTCTTGCTACTTATATTTAAATGACTGCATTTACCATGGTGCCTTGGGGCTATTTTCCGCCTGAATGCAAGTCAGTGTGCTCCCTTTTTCTTTTTGGATGTCTAAATGACGGCTCCCTCTAGCCTCTTGCTGACGAGCACTGGCGATGCACCTGTGCGCCTACTGAGTGGTACAAAAACCTGGGAAGACGTTTGGATGCATTTCAAGCGACCCCTTTAGTTACATACGCTCTCTGCTGATGATGGCCGAAAGCCAGAAACACGTGTCCAGAGATACGGCACTCACTGCACCTACCTTAGGTGAAAGACTTTATACAGCGATACGGCACTTGCTGCACCTACTTATGGTGAATAATTTTTTGAAAAATTCTCGCTATTTATATTTAAATGACTGCATTGACCATGATGCCTTGGGGCTATTTTCCGCTTGAATGCAAGGCAGTGTGCTCCCTTTTTCTTTTTGGATGTCTAAATTACGGCTCCCGTGAGCCTCTTGCTGACGAGCACTGGCACTGCACCTGTGCGCCTACTGAGTGGTACAGAAACCTGTGAAGACGTTTGGCGGCATTTCAAGCGACCCCTTCAGTTACATACGCTCTCTGCTGATGACGGCTGAAAGCCAGAAACACGTGTCTAGAGATATGGCACTCGCTGCACCTACCTTAGGTGAAAGACTTTCTACAGCGATACGGCACTTGCTGCACCTACTTAGGGTGAATAATTTTTTGAAAAATTCTCGCTGTTTATATTTAAATGACTGCATTTACCATGATGCCTTGGGGCTATTTTCCGCTTGAATGCAAGGCAGTGTGCTCCCTTTTTCTTTTTGGATGTCTAAATGACGGCTCCCGTGAGCCTCTTGCTGACGAGCACTGGCGATGCACCTGTGCGCCTACTGAGTGGTACAAAAACCTGTGAAGACGTTTGGCGGCATTTCAAGCGACCCATTCAGTTACATACGCTCTCTGCTGATGACGTACGAAAGCCAGAAACACGTGTCCAGAGATACAGCACTCGCTGCACCTACCTTAGGTGAAAGACTTTCTACAGCGATACGGCACTTGCTGCACCTACTTAGGGTGAATAATTTTTTGAAAAAGTCTCGCTATTTATATTAAATGACTGCATTTACCATGATGCCTTGGGGCTATTTTCCGCTTGAATGCAAGGCAGTGTGCTCCTTTTTTCTTTTTGGATGTCTAAATTACGACTCCCGTGAGCCTCTTGCTGACAAGCACTGGCGATGCACCTGTGCGCCTACTGAGTGGTACAAAAACCTGTGAAGACGTTTGGCGGCATTTCAAGCGACCCCTTCAGTTACATACGCTCACTGCTGATGACGGCCGAAAGCCAGAAACATGTGTCCAGAGATACGGCACTCGCTGCACCTACCTTAGGTGAAAGTCTTTCTACAGCGATACGGCACTTGCTGCACCTACTTAGGGTGAATAATTTTGTTTTAAATTCTCGCTATTTATATTTAAATGACTGCATTTACCATGATGCCTTGGGGCTATTTTCCGCTTGAACACAAGGCAGTGTGCTCCCTTTTTGTTTTTGGATGTCTAAATGACGGTTCCCGTGAGCCTCTTGCTGACGAGCACTGGCGATGCACCTGTGCGCCTAATGAGTGGTACAAAAACCTGTGAAGACGTTTGGTGGCATTTCAAGCGACCCCTTCAGTTACATACGCTCTCTGCTGATGACGGCCGAAAGCCAGAAACACGTGTCTAGAGATAGGGCACTCGCTGCACCTACCTTAGGTGAAAGACTTTTTACAGCGATACGGCACTTGCTGCACCTACTTAGGGTGAATAATTTTTTTTAAAATTCTCGCTATTTATATTTAAATGACTGCATTTACCATGATGCCTTGGGGCTATTTTCCCCTTGAATGCAAGGCAGTGTGCTCCCTTTTTCTTTTTGGATGTCTAAATGACGGCTCCCGTGATCCTCTAGCTGACGAGCACTGGCGATGCACCTGTGCGCCTACTGAGTGGTACAAAAACCTGTGAAGACGTTTGGCGTCATTTCAAGCGACCCCTTCAGTTACATACGCTCTCTGCTGATGACGGCCGAATGCCAGAAACACGTTTCCAGAGATACGGCACTCGCTGCACCTACCTTAGGTGAAAGACTTTCTACAGCGATACGGCACTTGCTGCACCTACTAAGGGTGAATAATTTTTTTAAAAATTCACGCTATTTATATTTAAATGACTGCATTTACCATGATGCCTTGGGGCTATTTTCCGCTTGAATGCAAGGCAGTGTGCTCCCTTTTTCTTTTTGGATGTCTAAATGACGGCTCCCGTGATCCTCTAGCTGACGAGCACTGGCGATGCACCTGTGCGCCTACTGAGTGGTACAAAAACCTGTGAAGACGTTTGGCGTCATTTCAAGCGACCCCTTCAGTTACATACGCTCTCTGCTGATGACGGCCGAATGCCAGAAACACGTGTCCAGAGATACGGCACTCGCTGCACCTACCTTAGGTGAAAGACTTTCTACAGCGATACGGCACTTGCTGCACCTACTAAGGGTGAATAATTTTTTTTAAAATTCACGCTATTTATATTTAAATGACTGAATTTACCATGATGCATTGGGGCTATTTTCCGCTTGAATGCAAGGCAGTGTGCTCCCTTTTTCTTTTTGGATGTCTAAATGACGGCTCCCGTGAGCCTCTTGCTGACGAGCACTGGCGATGCACCTGTGCGCCTACTGAGTGGTACAAAAACCTGTGAAGACGTTTGGCGGCATTTCAAGTGACCCCTTCAGTTACTTACGCTCTCTGCTGATGACGGCCGAAAGCCAGAAACATGTGTCCAGGGATACGGCACTCTCTGCACCTACCTTAGGTGAAAGACTTTCTACAGCGATACGGCACTTGCTGCACCTACTTAGGGTGAATAATTTTGTTTTAAATTCTCGCTATTTATATTTAAATGACTGCATTTACCATGATGCCTTGGGGCTATTTTCCGCTTGAATGCAAGGCAGTGTGCTCCCTTTTTCTTTTTGGATGTCTAAATGACGGCTCCCGTGAGCCTCTTGCTGACGAGCACTGGCGATGCACCTGTGCGCCTACTGAGTGGTACAAAAACCTGTGAAGACGTTTGGCGGCATTTCAAGCGACCCCTTCAGTTACATACGCTCTCTGCTGATGACGGCCGAAAGCCAGAAACATGTGTCGAGAGATACGGCACTCGCTGCACCTACCTTAGGTGAAAGACTTTCTACAGCGATACGGCACTTGCTGCACCTACTTAGGGTGAATAATTTTGTGAAAAATTCTCGCTACTTATATTTAAATGACTGCATTGACCATGATGCCTTGGGGCTATTTTCCGCTTGAATGCAAGGCAGTGTGCTCCCTTTTTCTTTTTGGATGTCTAAATTACGGCTCCCGTGAGCCTCTTGCTGACGAGCACTGGCAATGCACCTGTGCGCCTACTGAGTGGTACAAAAACCTGTGAAGACGTTTGGCGGCATTTCAAGCGACCCCTTCAGTTACATACGCTCTCTGCTGATGACGGCTGAAAGCCAGAAAGACGTGTCTAGAGATATGGCACTCGCTGCACCTACCTTAGGTGAAAGACTTTCTACAGCGATACGGCACTTGCTGCACCTACTTAGGGTGAATAATTTTTTGAAAAAGTCTCGCTATTTATATTAAATGACTGCATTTACCATGATGCCTTGGGGCTATTTTCCGCTTGAATGCAAGACAGTGTGCTCTCTTTTTCTTTTTGGATGTCTAAATTACGACTCCCGTGAGCCTCTTGCTGACAAGCACTGGCGATGCACCTGTGCACCTACTGAGTGGTACAAAAACCTGTGAAGACGTTTGGCGGCATTTCAAGCGACCCCTTCAGTTACATACGCTCACTACTGATGGCGGCCGAAAGCCAGAAACACGTGTCCAGAGATACGGCACTCGCTGCACCTACCTTAGGTGAAAGTCTTTCTACAGCGATACGGCACTTGCTGAACCTACTTAGGGTGAATAATTTTTTTTACAATTCTCGCTATTTATATTTAAATGACTGCATTTACCATGATGCCTTGGGGCTATTTTCCGCTTGAATGCAAGGCAGTGTGCTCCCTTTTTGTTTTTGGATGTCTAAATGACGGTTCCCGTGAGCCTCTTGCTGACGAGCACTGGCGATGCACCTGTGCGCTTAATCAGTGGTACAAAAACCTGTGAAGACGTTTGGTGGCATTTCAAGCGACCCCTTCAGTTACATACGCTCTCTGCTGATGACGGCCGAAAGCCAGAAACACGTGTCTAGAGATAGGGCACTCGCTGCACCTACCTTAGGTGAAAGACTTTTTATAGCGATACGGCACTTGCTGCACCTACTTAGGGTGAATAATTTTTTAAAAATTCTCGCTATTTATATTTAAATGACTGCATTTACCATGATGCCTTGGGGCTATTTTCCCCTTGAATGCAAGGCAGTGTGCTCCCTTTTTCTTTTTGGATGTCTAAATGACGGCTCCCGTGATCCTCTAGCTGACAAGCACTGGCGATGCACCTGTGCGCCTACTGAGTGGTACAAAAACCTGTGAAGACGTTTGGCATCATTTCAAGCGACCCCTTCAGTTACATACGCTCTCTGCTGATGACGGCCGAATGCCAGAAACACGTGTCCAGAGATACAGCACTCGCTGCACCTACATTAGGTGAAAGACTTTCTACAGCGATACGGCACTTGCTGCACCTACTAAGGGTGAATAATTTTTTTTTAAATTCACGCTACTTATATTTAAATGACTGCATTTACCATGATGCATTGGGGCTATTTTCCGCTTGAATGCAAGGCAGTGTGCTCCCTTTTTCTTTTTGGATGTCTAAATGACGGCTCCCGTGAGCCTCTTGCTGACGAGCACTGGCGATGCACCTGTGCGCCTACTGAGTGGTACAAAAACCTGTGAAGACGTTTGGCGGCATTTCAAGTGACCCCTTCAGTTACATACGCTCTCTGCTGATGACGGCCGAAAGCCAGAAACATGTGTCCAGGGATACGGCACTCGCTGCACCTACCTTAGGTGAAAGACTTTCTACAGCGATACGGCACTTGCTGCACCTACTTAGGGTGAATAATTTTTTGAAAAATTCTCGCTATTTATATTTAAATGACTGCATTTACCATGATGTCTTGGGGCTATTTTCTGCTTGAATGCAAGGCAGTGTGCTCCCTTTTTCATTTTGGATGTCTAAATGACGGCTCCCATGAGCCTCTTGCTGACGAGCACTGGCGATGCACCTGTGCGCCTACTGAGTGGTACAAAAACCTGTGAAGACGTTTGGCGGCATTTCAAGCGACCCCTTCAGTTACATACGCTCTCTGCTGATGACGGCCGAAAGCCAGAAACATGTGTCGAGAGATACGGCACTCGCTGCACCTACCTTAGGTGAAAGACTTTCTACAGCGATACGGCACTTGCTGCACCTACTTAGGGTGAATAATTTTTTGAAAAATTCTCGCTACTTATATTTAAATGACTGCTTTTACCATGATGCCTTGGGGCTATTTTCCGCTTGAATGCAAGGCAGTGTGCTCCCTTTTTCTTTTTGGATGTCTAAATGATGGCTCCCTCTAGCCTCTTGCTGACGAGCACTGGCGATGCACCTGTGCGCCTACTGAGTGGTACAGAAACCTGTGAAGACGTTTGGCGGCATTTCAAGCGACCCCTTCAGTTACATACACTCTCTGCTGATGACGGCTGAAAGCCAGAAACACGTGTCTAGAGATATGGCACTCGCTGCACCTACCTTAGGTGAAAGACTTTCTACAGCGATACGGCACTTGCTGCACCTACTTAGGGTGAATAATTTTTTGAAAAATTCTCGCTGTTTATATTTAAATGACTGCATTTACCATGATGCCTTGGGGCTATTTTCCGCTTGAATGCAAGGCAGTGTGCTCCCTTTTTCTTTTTGGATGTCTAAATGACGGCTCCCGTGAGCCTCTTGCTGACGAGCACTGGCGATGCACCTGTGCGCCTAGTGAGTGGTACAAAAACCTGTGAAGACGTTTGGCGGCATTTCAAGCGACCCCTTCAGTTACATACGCTCACTGCTGATGACGGCCGAAAGCTAGAAACACGTGTCCAGAGATACGGCACTCGCTGCACCTACCTTAGGTGAAAGACTTTCTACAGCGATACGGCACTTGCTGCACCTACTTAGGGTGAATCATTTTTTTAAAAATTCTCGCTATTTATATTTAAATTACTGCATTTACCATGATGCCTTGGGGATATTTTCCGCTTGAATGCAAGGCAGTGTGCTCCCTTTTTCTTTTTGGATGTCTAAATGACGGTTCCCGTGAGACTCTTGCTGACGAGCACTTGCGATGCACCTGTGCGCCTACTGAGTGGTACAAAAACCTGTGAAGACGTTTGGCGGCATTTCAAGCGACCCCTTCAGTTACATACGCTCACTGCTGATGACGGCCAAAAGCCAGAAACACGTGTCCAGAGATTCGGCACTCGCTGCACCTACCTTAGGTGAAAGTCTTTCTACAGCGATACGGCACTTGCTGCACCTACTTAGGGTGAATAATTTTGTTTTAAATTCTCGCTATTTATATTTAAATGACTGCATTTACCATGATGCCTTGGGGCTATTTTCCGCTTGAACACAAGGCAGTGTGCTCCCTTTTTGTTTTTGGATGTCTAAATGACGGTTCCCGTGAGCCTCTTGCTGACGAGCACTGGCGATGCACCTGTGCGCCTAATGAGTGGTACAAAAACCTGGGAAGACGTTTGGTGGCATTTCATGCGACCCCTTCAGTTACATACGCTCTCTGCTGATGACGGCCGAAAGCCAGAAACACGTGTCTAGAGATAGGGCACTCGCTGCACCTACCTTAGGTGAAAGACTTTTTACAGCGATACAGCACTTGCTGCACCTACTTAGGGTGAATAATTTTTTAAAAAATTCTCGCTATTTATATTTAAATGACTGCATTTACCATGATGCCTTGGGGCTATTTTCCCCTTGAATGCAAGGCAGTGTGCTCCCTTTTTCTTTTTGGATGTCTAAATGACGGCTCCCGTGATCCTCTAGCTGACGAGCACTGGCGATGCACCTGTGCGCCTACTGAGTGGTACAAAAACCTGTGAAGACGTTTGGCGTCATTTCAAGCGACCCCTTCAGTTACATACGCTCTCTGCTGATGACGGCCGAATGCCAGAAACACGTTTCCAGAGATACGGCACTCGCTGCACCTACCTTAGGTGAAAGACTTTCTACAGCGATACGGCACTTGCTGCACCTACTAAGGGTGAATAATTTTTTAAAAAATTCACGCTATTTATATTTAAATGACTGCATTTACCATGATGCCTTGGGGCTATTTTCCGCTTGAATGCAAGGCAGTGTGCTCCCTTTTTCTTTTTGGATGTCTAAATGACGGCTCCCGTGAGCCTCTTGCTGACGAGCACTGGCGATGCACCTGTGCGCCTACTGAGTGGTACAAAAACCTGTGAAGACGTTTGGCGGCATTTCAAGTGACCCCTTCAGTTACAAACGCTCTCTGCTGATGACGGGCGAAAGCCAGAAACATGTGTCCAGAGATACGGCATTCGCGGCACCTACCTTAGGTGAAAGACTTTCTACAGCGATACGGCACTTGCTGCACCTACTTAGGGTGAATCATTTTTTGAAAAATTCTCGCTATTTATATTTAAATGACTGCATTTACCATGATGCCTTGGGGCTATTTTCCGCTTGAATGCAAGGCAGTGTGCTCCCTTTTTCTTTTTGGATGTCTAAATGACGGCTCCCGTGAGCCTCTTGCTGACGAGCACTGGCGATGCACCTGTGCGCCTACTGAGTGGTACAAAAACCTGTGAAGACGTTTGGAGGCATTTCAAGCGACCCCTTCAGTTACATACGCTCTCTGCTGATGACGGCCGAAAGCCAGAAACATGTGTCCAGAGATACGGCACTCGCTGCACCTACCTTAGGTGAAAGACTTTCTACAGCGATACAGCACTTGCTGCACCTACTTAGGGTGAATAATTTTTTGAAAAATTCTCGCTATTTATATTTAAATGACTGCATTTACCATGATGCCTTGGGGCTATTTTCCGCTTGAATGCAAGGCAGTGTGCTCCCTTTTTCTTTTTGGATGTCTAAATGACGGCTCCCTCTAGCCTCTTGCTGACGAGCACTGGCGATGCACCTGTGCACCTACTGAGTGGTACAAAAACCTGGGAAGACGTTTGGAGGCATTTCAAGCGACCCCTTCAGTTACATACGCTCTCTGCTGATGATGGCCGAAAGCCAGAAACACGTGTCCAGAGATACGGCACTCACTGCACCTACCTTAGGTGAAAGACTTTATACATCGATACGGCACTTGCTGCACCTACTTATGGTGAATAATTTTTTGAAAAATTCTCGCTATTTATATTTAAATGACTGCATTGACCATGATGCCTTGGGGCTATTTTCCGCTTGAATGCAAGGCAGTGTGCTCCCTTTTTCTTTTTGGATGTCTAAATTACGGCTCCTGTGAGCCTCTTGCTGACGAGCACTGGCAATGTACCTGTGCGCCTACTGAGTGGTACAAAAACCTGTGAAGACGTTTGGCGGCATTTCAAGCGACCCCTTCAGTTACATACGCTCACTGCTGATGACGGCCGAAAGCTAGAAACACGTGTCCAGAGATACGGCACTCGCTGCACCTACCTTAGGTGAAAGACTTTCTACAGTGATATGGCACTTGCTGCACCTACTTAGGGTGAATAATTTTTAAAAAAATGCTCGCTATTCATATTTAAATTACTGCATTTACCATGATGCCTTGGGGATATTTTCCGCTTGAATGCAAGGCAGTGTGCTCCCTTTTTCTTTTTGGATGTCTAAATGACGGTTCCCGTGAGACTCTTGCTGACGAGCACTTGCGATGCACCTGTGCGCCTACTGAGTGGTACAAAAACCTGTGAAGACGTTTGGCGGCATTTCAAGCGACCCCTTCAGTTACATACGCTCTCTGCTGATGACGGCCGAAAGCCAGAAACATGTGTCCAGAGATACGGCACTCGCTGCACCTACCTTAGGTGAAAGACTTTCTACAGCAATATGGCACTTGCTGCACCTACTTAGGGTGAATAATTTTTTGAAAAATTCTCGCTATTTATATTTAAATGACTGCATTTACCATGATGCCTTGGGGCTATTTTCCGCTTGAATGCAAGGCAGTGTGCTCCCTTTTTCTTTTTGGATGTCTAAATGACGGCTCCCTCTAGCCTCTTGCTGACGAGCACTGGCGATGCACCTGTGCGCCTACTGAGTGGTACAAAAACCTGGGAAGACGTTTGGAGGCATTTCAAGCGACCCCTTCAGTTACATACGCTCACTGCTGATGATGGCCGAAAGCCAGAAACACGTGTCCAGAGATACGGCACTCACTGCACCTACCTTAGGTGAAAGACTTTATACAGCGATACGGCACTTGCTGCACCTACTTATGGTGAATAATTTTTTGAAAAATTCTCGCTATTTATATTTAAATGACTGCATTGACCATGATGCCTTGGGGCTATTTTCCGCTTGAATGCAAGGCAGTGTGCTCCCTTTTTCTTTTTGGATGTCTAAATTACGGCTCCCGTGAGCCTCTTGCTGACGAGCACTGGCAATGTACCTGTGCGCCTACTGAGTGGTACAAAAACCTGTGAAGACGTTTGGCGGCATTTCAAGCGACCCCTTCAGTTACATACGCTCTCTGCTGATGACGGCCGAAAGCCAGAAACATGTGTCCAGAGATACGGCACTCGCTGCACCTACCTTAGGTGAAAGACTTTCTACAGCGATACAGCAATTGCTGCACCTACTTAGGGTGAATCATTTTTTGAAAAATTCTCGCTATTTATATTTAAATGACTGCATTTACCATGATGCCTTGGGGCTACTTTCCTCTTGAATGCAAGGCAGTGTGCTCCCTTTTTCTTTTTGGATGTCTAAATGATGGCTCCCGTGAGCCTCTTGCTGACGAGCACTGGCGATGCACCAGTGCGCCTACTGAGTGGTACAAAAACCTGTGAAGACGTTTGGCGGCATTTCAAGCGACCCCTTCAGTTACATACGCTCTCTGCTGATGACGGCCGAAAGCCAGAAACATGTGTCGAGAGATACGGCACTCCCTGCACCTACCTTAGGTGAAAGACTTTCTACAGCGATACGGCACTTGCTGCACCTACTTAGGGTGAATAATTTTTTGAAAAATTCTCGCTACTTATATTTAAATGACTGCATTTACCATGATGCCTTGGGGCTATTTTCCGCTTGAATGCAAGGCAGTGTGCTCCCTTTTTCTTTTTGGATGTCTAAATGACGGCTCCCTCTAGCCTCTTGCTGACGAGCACTGGCGATGCACCTGTGCGCCTACTGAGTGGTACAAAAACCTGGGAAGACGTTTGGATGCATTTCAAGCGACCCCTTTAGTTACATACGCTCTCTGCTGATGATGGCCGAAAGCCAGAAACACGTGTCCAGAGATACGGCACTCACTGCACCTACCTTAGGTGAAAGACTTTATACAGCGATACGGCACTTGCTGCACCTACTTATGGTGAATAATTTTTTGAAAAATTCTCGCTATTTATATTTAAATGACTGCATTGACCATGATGCCTTGGGGCTATTTTCCGCTTGAATGCAAGGCAGTGTGCTCCCTTTTTCTTTTTGGATGTCTAAATTACGGCTCCCGTGAGCCTCTTGCTGACGAGCACTGGCACTGCACCTGTGCGCCTACTGAGTGGTACAGAAACCTGTGAAGACGTTTGGCGGCATTTCAAGCGACCCCTTCAGTTACATACGCTCTCTGCTGATGACGACTGAAAGCCAGAAACACGTGTCTAGAGATATGGCACTCGCTGCACCTACCTTAGGTGAAAGACTTTCTACAGCGATACGGCACTTGCTGCACCTACTTAGGGTGAAAATTTTTTTGAAAAAGTCTCGCTATTTATATTAAATGACTGCATTTACCATGATGCCTTGGGGCTATTTTCCGCTTGAATGCAAGGCAGTGTGCTCCCTTTTTCTTTTTGGATGTCTAAATTACGACTCCCGTGAGCCTCTTGCTGACAAGCACTGGCGATGCACCTGTGCGCCTACTGAGTGGTACAAAAACCTGTGAAGACGTTTGGCGGCATTTCAAGCGACCCCTTCAGTTACATACGCTCACTGCTGATGACGGCCGAAAGCCAGAAACACGTGTCCAGAGATACGGCACTCACTGCACCTACCTTAGGTGAAAGTCTTTCTACAGCGATACGGCACTTGCTGCACCTACTTAGGGTGAATAATTTTGTTTTAAATTCTCGCTATTTATATTTAAATGACTGCATTTACCATGATGCCTTGGGGCTATTTTCCGCTTGAACACAAGGCAGTGTGCTCCCTTTTTGTTTTTGGATGTCTAAATGACGGTTCCCGTGAGCCTCTTGCTGACGAGCACTGGCGATGCACCTGTGCGCCTAATGAGTGGTACAAAAACCTGTGAAGACGTTTGGTGGCATTTCAAGCGACCCCTTCAGTTACATACGCTCTCTGCTGATGACGGCCGAAAGCCAGAAACACGTGTCTAGAGATAGGGCACTCGCTGCACCTACCTTAGGTGAAAGACTTTTTACAGCGATACGGCACTTGCTGCACCTACTTAGGGTGAATAATTTTTTTAAAAATTCTCGCTATTTATATTTAAATGACTGCATTTACCATGATGCCTTGGGGCTATTTTCCCCTTGAATGCAAGGCAGTGTGCTCCCTTTTTCTTTTTGGATGTCTAAATGACGGCTCCCGTGATCCTCTAGCTGACGAGCACTGGCGATGCACCTGTGCGCCTACTGAGTGGTACAAAAACCTGTGAAGACGTTTGGCGTTATTTCAAGCGACCCCTTCAGTTACATACGCTCTCTGCTGATGACGGCCGAATGCCAGAAACACGTGTCCAGAGATACAGCACTCGCTGCACCTACATTAGGTGAAAGACTTTCTACAGCGATACGGCACTTGCTGCACCTACTAAGGGTGAATAATTTTTTTTTAAATTCACGCTACTTATATTTAAATGACTGCATTTACCATGATGCATTGGGGCTATTTTCCGCTTGAATGCAAGGCAGTGTGCTCCCTTTTTCTTTTTGGATGTCTAAATGACGGCTCCCGTGAGCCTCTTGCTGACGAGCACTGGCGATGCACCTGTGCGCCTACTGAGTGGTACAAAAACCTGTGAAGACGTTTGGCGGCATTTCAAGTGACCCCTTCAGTTACATACGCTCTCTGCTGATGACGGCCGAAAGCCAGAAACATGTGTCCAGGGATACGGCACTCGCTGCACCTACCTTAGGTGAAAGACTTTCTACAGCGATACGGCACTTGCTGCACCTACTTAGGGTGAATAATTTTTTGAAAAATTCTCGCTATTTATATTTAAATGACTGCATTTACCATGATGTCTTGGGGCTATTTTCCGCTTGAATGCAAGGCAGTGTGCTCCCTTTTTCTTTTTGGATGTCTAAATGACGGCTCCCTTGAGCCTCTTGCTGACGAGCACTGGCGATGCACCTGTGCGCCTACTGAGTGGTACAAAAACCTGTGAAGACGTTTGGTGGCATTTCAAGCGACCCCTTCAGTTACATACGCTCTCTGCTGATGACGGCCGAAAGCCAGAAACACGTGTCTAGAGATAGGGCACTCGCTGCACCTACCTTAGGTGAAAGACTTTTTACAGCGATACGGCACTTGCTGCACCTACTTAGGGTGAATAATTTTTTTTAAAATTCTCGCTATTTATATTTAAATGACTGCATTTACCATGATGCCTTGGGGCTATTTTCCCCTTGAATGCAAGGCAGTGTGCTCCCTTTTTCTTTTTGGATGTATAAATGACGGCTCCCGTGATCCTCTAGCTGACGAGCACTGGCGATGCACCTGTGCGCCTACTGAGTGGTACAAAAACCTGTGAAGACGTTTGGCGTCATTTCAAGCGACCCCTTCAGTTACATACGCTCTCTGCTGATGACGGCCGAATGCCAGAAACACGTTTCCAGAGATACGGCACTCGCTGCACCTACCTTAGGTGAAAGACTTTCTACAGCGATACGGCACTTGCTGCACCTACTAAGGGTGAATAATTTTTTAAAAAATTCACGCTATTTATATTTAAATGACTGCATTTACCATGATGCCTTGGGGCTATTTTCCGCTTGAATGCAAGGCAGTGTGCTCCCTTTTTCTTTTTGGATGTCTAAATGACGGCTCCCGTGAGCCTCTTGCTGACGAGCACTGGCGATGCACCTGTGCGCCTACTGAGTGGTACAAAAACCTGTGAAGACGTTTGGCGGCATTTCAAGTGACCCCTTCAGTTACAAACGCTCTCTGCTGATGACGGGCGAAAGCCAGAAACATGTGTCCAGAGATACGGCATTCGCGGCACCTACCTTAGGTGAAAGACTTTCTACAGCGATACGGCACTTGCTGCACCTACTTAGGGTGAATAATTTTTTGAAAAATTCTCGCTATTTATATTTAAATGACTGCATTTACCATGATGCCTTGGGGCTATTTTCCGCTTGAATGCAAGGCAGTGTGCTCCCTTTTTCTTTTTGGATGTCTAAATGACGGCTCCCGTGAGCCTCTTGCTGACGAGCACTGGCGATGCACCTGTGCGCCTACTGAGTGGTACAAAAACCTGTGAAGACGTTTGGAGGCATTTCAAGCGACCCCTTCAGTTACATACGCTCTCTGCTGATGACGGCCGAAAGCCAGAAACATGTGTCCAGAGATACGGCACTCGCTGCACCTACCTTAGGTGAAAGACTTTCTACAGCGATACAGCACTTGCTGCACCTACTTAGGGTGAATAATTTTTTGAAAAATTCTCGCTATTTATATTTAAATGACTGCATTTACCATGATGCCTTGGGGCTATTTTCCGCTTGAATGCAAGGCAGTGTGCTCCCTTTTTCTTTTTGGATGTCTAAATGACGGCTCCCTCTAGCCTCTTGCTGACGAGCACTGGCGATGCACCTGTGCGCCTACTGAGTGGTACAAAAACCTGGGAAGACGTTTGGAGGCATTTCAAGCGACCCCTTCAGTTACATACGCTCTCTGCTGATGATGGCCGAAAGCCAGAAACACGTGTCCAGAGATACGGCACTCACTGCACCTACCTTAGGTGAAAGACTTTATACATCGATACGGCACTTGCTGCACCTACTTATGGTGAATAATTTTTTGAAAAATTCTCGCTATTTATATTTAAATGACTGCATTGACCATGATGCCTTGGGGCTATTTTCCGCTTGAATGCAAGGCAGTGTGCTCCCTTTTTCTTTTTGGATGTCTAAATTACGGCTCCTGTGAGCCTCTTGCTGACGAGCACTGGCAATGTACCTGTGCGCCTACTGAGTGGTACAAAAACCTGTGAAGACGTTTGGCGGCATTTCAAGCGACCCCTTCAGTTACATACGCTCACTGCTGATGACGGCCGAAAGCTAGAAACACGTGTCCAGAGATACGGCACTCGCTGCACCTACCTTAGGTGAAAGACTTTCTACAGCGATACGGCACTTGCTGCACCTACTTAGGGTGAATAATTTTTAAAAAAATTCTCGCTATTCATATTTAAATTACTGCATTTACCATGATGCCTTGGGGATATTTTCCGCTTGAATGCAAGGCAGTGTGCTCCCTTTTTCTTTTTGGATGTCTAAATGACGGTTCCCGTGAGACTCTTGCTGACGAGCACTTGTGATGCACCTGTGCACCTACTGAGTGGTACAAAAACCTGTGAAGACGTTTGGCGGCATTTCAAGCGACCCCTTCAGTTACATACGCTCTCTGCTGATGACGGCCGAAAGCCAGAAACATGTGTCCAGAGATACGGCACTCGCTGCACCTACCTTAGGTGAAAGACTTTCTACAGCAATATGGCACTTGCTGCACCTACTTAGGGTGAATAATTTTTTGAAAAATTCTCGCTATTTATATTTAAATGACTGCATTTACCATGATGCCTAGGGGCTATTTTCCGCTTGAATGCAAGGCAGTGTGCTCCCTTTTTCTTTTTGGATGTCT
Source organism: Pleurodeles waltl (assembly GCF_031143425.1). Taxonomy (NCBI): domain Eukaryota; kingdom Metazoa; phylum Chordata; class Amphibia; order Caudata; family Salamandridae; genus Pleurodeles; species Pleurodeles waltl. Next base: position 461,891,139 of record NC_090449.1, on the reverse strand, counting down.
AAATGACGGCTCCCTCTAGCCTCTTGCTGACGAGCACTGGCGATGCACCTGTGCGCCTACTGAGTGGTACAAAAACCTGGGAAGACGTTTGGAGGCATTTCAAGCGACCCCTTCAGTTACATACGCTCACTGCTGATGATGGCCGAAAGCCAGAAACACGTGTCCAGAGATACGGCACTCACTGCACCTACCTTAGGTGAAAGACTTTATACAGCGATACGGCACTTGCTGCACCTACTTATGGTGAATAATTTTTTGAAAAATTCTCGCTATTTATATTTAAATGACTGCATTGACCATGATGCTTTGGGGCTATTTTCCGCTTGAATGCAAGGCAGTGTGCTCCCTTTTTCTTTTTGGATGTCTAAATTACGGCTCCCGTGAGCCTCTTGCTGACGAGCACTGGCAATGTACCTGTGCGCCTACTGAGTGGTACAAAAACCTGTGAAGACGTTTGGCGGCATTTCAAGCGACCCCTTCAGTTACATACGCTCTCTGCTGATGACGGCCGAAAGCCAGAAACATGTGTCCAGAGATACGGCACTCGCTGCACCTACCTTAGGTGAAAGGCTTTCTACATCGATACAGCACTTGCTGCACCTACTTAGGGTGAATAATTTTTTGAAAAATTCTCGCTATTTATATTTAAATGACTGCATTTACCATGATGTCTTGGGGCTATTTTCCGCTTGAATGCAAGGCAGTGTGCTCCCTTTTTCTTTTTGGATGTCTAAATGACGGCTCCCTTGAGCCTCTTGCTGACGAGCACTGGCGATGCACCTGTGCGCCTACTGAGTGGTACAAAAACCTGTGAAGACGTTTGGTGGCATTTCAAGCGACCCCTTCAGTTACATACGCTCTCTGCTGATGACGGCCGAAAGCCAGAAACACGTGTCTAGAGATAGGGCACTCGCTGCACCTACCTTAGGTGAAAGACTTTTTACAGCGATACGGCACTTGCTGCACCTACTTAGGGTGAATAATTTTTTTTAAAATTCTCGCTATTTATATTTAAATGACTGCATTTACCATGATGCCTTGGGGCTATTTTCCCCTTGAATGCAAGGCAGTGTGCTCCCTTTTTCTTTTTGGATGTCTAAATGACGGCTCCCGTGATCCTCTAGCTGACGAGCACTGGCGATGCACCTGTGCGCCTACTGAGTGGTACAAAAACCTGTGAAGACGTTTGGCGTCATTTCAAGCGACCCCTTCAGTTACATACGCTCTCTGCTGATGACGGTCGAATGCCAGAAACACGTTTCCAGAGATACGGCACTCGCTGCACCTACCTTAGGTGAAAGACTTTCTACAGCGATACGGCACTTGCTGCACCTACTAAGGGTGAATAATTTTTTAAAAAATTCACGCTATTTATATTTAAATGACTGCATTTACCATGATGCCTTGGGGCTATTTTCCGCTTGAATGCAAGGCAGTGTGCTCCCTTTTTCTTTTTGGATGTCTAAATGACGGCTCCCGTGAGCCTCTTGCTGACGAGCACTGGCGATGCACCTGTGCGCCTACTGAGTGGTACAAAAACCTGTGAAGACGTTTGGCGGCATTTCAAGTGACCCCTTCAGTTACAAACGCTCTCTGCTGATGACGGGCGAAAGCCAGAAACATGTGTCCAGAGATACGGCATTCGCGGCACCTACCTTAGGTGAAAGACTTTCTACAGCGATACGGCACTTGCTGCACCTACTTAGGGTGAATAATTTTTTGAAAAATTCTCGCTATTTATATTTAAATGACTGCATTTACCATGATGCCTTGGGGCTATTTTCCGCTTGAATGCAAGGCAGTGTGCTCCCTTTTTCTTTTTGGATGTCTAAATGACGGCTCCCGTGAGCCTCTTGCTGACGAGCACTGGCGATGCACCTGTGCGCCTACTGAGTGGTACAAAAACCTGTGAAGACGTTTGGAGGCATTTCAAGCGACCCCTTCAGTTACATACGCTCTCTGCTGATGACGGCCGAAAGCCAGAAACATGTGTCCAGAGATACGGCACTCGCTGCACCTACCTTAGGTGAAAGACTTTCTACAGCGATACAGCACTTGCTGCACCTACTTAGGGTGAATAATTTTTTGAAAAATTCTCGCTATTTATATTTAAATGACTGCATTTACCATGATGCCTTGGGGCTATTTTCCGCTTGAATGCAAGGCAGTGTGCTCCCTTTTTCTTTTTGGATGTCTAAATGACGGCTCCCTCTAGCCTCTTGCTGACGAGCACTGGCGATGCACCTGTGCGCCTACTGAGTGGTACAAAAACCTGGGAAGACGTTTGGAGGCATTTCAAGCGACCCCTTCAGTTACATACGCTCTCTGCTGATGATGGCCGAAAGCCAGAAACACGTGTCCAGAGATACGGCACTCACTGCACCTACCTTAGGTGAAAGACTTTATACATCGATACGGCACTTGCTGCACCTACTTATGGTGAATAATTTTTTGAAAAATTCTCGCTATTTATATTTAAATGACTGCATTGACCATGATGCCTTGGGGCTATTTTCCGCTTGAATGCAAGGCAGTGTGCTCCCTTTTTCTTTTTGGATGTCTAAATTACGGCTCCTGTGAGCCTCTTGCTGACGAGCACTGGCAATGTACCTGTGCGCCTACTGAGTGGTACAAAAACCTGTGAAGACGTTTGGCGGCATTTCAAGCGACCCCTTCAGTTACATACGCTCACTGCTGATGACGGCCGAAAGCTAGAAACACGTGTCCAGAGATACGGCACTCGCTGCACCTACCTTAGGTGAAAGACTTTCTACAGCGATACGGCACTTGCTGCACCTACTTAGGGTGAATAATTTGTAAAAAAATTCTCGCTATTCATATTTAAATTACTGCATTTACCATGATGCCTTGGGGATATTTTCCGCTTGAATGCAAGGCAGTGTGCTCCCTTTTTCTTTTTGGATGTCTAAATGACGGTTCCCGTGAGACTCTTGCTGACGAGCACTTGCGATGCACCTGTGCGCCTACTGAGTGGTACAAAAACCTGTGAAGACGTTTGGCGGCATTTCAAGCGACCCCTTCAGTTACATACGCTCTCTGCTGATGACGGCCGAAAGCCAGAAACATGTGTCCAGAGATACGGCACTCGCTGCACCTACCTTAGGTGAAAGACTTTCTACAGCAATATGGCACTTGCTGCACCTACTTAGGGTGAATAATTTTTTGAAAAATTCTCGCTATTTATATTTAAATGACTGCATTTACCATGATGCCTTGGGGCTATTTTCCGCTTGAATGCAAGGCAGTGTGCTCCCTTTTTCTTTTTGGATGTCTAAATGACGGCTCCCTCTAGCCTCTTGCTGACGAGCACTGGTGATGCACCTGTGCGCCTACTGAGTGGTACAAAAACCTGGGAAGACGTTTGGAGGCATTTCAAGCGACCCCTTCAGTTACATACGCTCACTGCTGATGATGGCCGAAAGCCAGAAACACGTGTCCAGAGATACGGCACTCACTGCACCTACCTTAGGTGAAAGACTTTATACAGCGATACGGCACTTGCTGCACCTACTTATGGTGAATAATTTTTTGAAAAATTCTCGCTATTTATATTTAAATGACTGCATTGACCATGATGTTTTGGGGCTATTTTCCGCTTGAATGCAAGGCAGTGTGCTCCCTTTTTCTTTTTGGATGTCTAAATTACGGCTCCCGTGAGCCTCTTGCTGACGAGCACTGGCAATGTACCTGTGCGCCTACTGAGTGGTACAAAAACCTGTGAAGACGTTTGGCGGCATTTCAAGCGACCCCTTCAGTTACATACGCTCTCTGCTGATGACGGCCGAAAGCCAGAAACATGTGTCCAGAGATACGGCACTCGCTGCACCTACCTTAGGTGAAAGGCTTTCTACAGCGATACAGCACTTGCTGCACCTACTTAGGGTGAATAATTTTTTGAAAAATTCTCGCTATTTATATTTAAATGACTGCATTTACCATGATGCCTTGGGGCTATTTTCCTCTTGAATGCAAGGCAGTGTGCTCCCTTTTTCTTTTTGGATGTCTAAATGATGGCTCCCGTGAGCCTCTTGCTGACGAGCACTGGCGATGCACCTGTGCGCCTACTGAGTGGTACAAAAACCTGTGAAGACGTTTGGCGGCATTTCAAGCGACCCCTTCAGTTACATACGCTCTCTGCTGATGACGGCCGAAAGCCAGAAACATGTGTCGAGAGATACGGCACTCCCTGCACCTACCTTAGGTGAAAGACTTTCTACAGCGATACGGCACTTGCTGCACCTACTTAGGGTGAATAATTTTTTGAAAAATTCTTGCTACTTATATTTAAATGACTGCATTTACCATGATGCCTTGGGGCTATTTTCCGCTTGAATGCAAGGCAGTGTGCTCCCTTTTTCTTTTTGGATGTCTAAATGACGGCTCCCTCTAGCCTATTGCTGACGAGCACTGGCGATGCACCTGTGCGCCTACTGAGTGGTACAAAAACCTGGGAAGACGTTTGGCGGCATTTCAAGTGACCCCTTCAGTTACAAACGCTCTCTGCTGATGACGGGCGAAAGCCAGAAACATGTGTCCAGAGATACGGCATTCACGGCACCTACCTTAGGTGAAAGACTTTCTACAGCGATACGGCACTTGCTGCACCTACTTAGGGTGAATAATTTTTTGAAAAATTCTCGCTATTTATATTTAAATGACTGCATTTACCATGATGCCTTGGGGCTATTTTCCGCTTGAATGCAAGGCAGTGTGCTCCCTTTTTCTTTTTGGATGTCTAAATGACGGCTCCCGTGAGCCTCTTGCTGACGAGCACTGGCGATGCACCTGTGCGCCTACTGAGTGGTACAAAAACCTGTGAAGACGTTTGGAGGCATTTCAAGCGACCCCTTCAGTTACATACGCTCTCTGCTGATGACGGCCGAAAGCCAGAAACATGTGTCCAGAGATACGGCACTCGCTGCACCTACCTTAGGTGAAAGACTTTCTACAGCGATACAGCACTTGCTGCACCTACTTAGGGTGAATAATTTTTTGAAAAATTCTCGCTATTTATATTTAAATGACTGCATTTACCATGATGCCTTGGGGCTATTTTCCGCTTGAATGCAAGGCAGTGTGCTCCCTTTTTCTTTTTGGATGTCTAAATGACGGCTCCTGTGAGCCTCTTGCTGACGAGCACTGGCAATGTACCTGTGCGCCTACTGAGTGGTACAAAAACCTGTGAAGACGTTTGGCGGCATTTCAAGCGACCCCTTCAGTTACATACGCTCACTGCTGATGACGGCCGAAAGCTAGAAACACGTGTCCAGAGATACGGCACTCGCTGCACCTACCTTAGGTGAAAGACTTTCTACAGCGATACGGCACTTGCTGCACCTACTTAGGGTGAATAATTTTTAAAAAAATTCTCGCTATTCATATTTAAATTACTGCATTTACCATGATGCCTTGGGGATATTTTCCGCTTGAATGCAAGGCAGTGTGCTCCCTTTTTCTTTTTGGATGTCTAAATGACGGTTCCCGTGAGACTCTTGCTGACGAGCACTTGCGATGCACCTGTGCGCCTACTGAGTGGTACAAAAACCTGTGAAGACGTTTGGCGGCATTTCAAGCGACCCCTTCAGTTACATACGCTCTCTGCTGATGACGGCCGAAAGCCAGAAACATGTGTCCAGAGATACGGCACTCGCTGCACCTACCTTAGGTGAAAGACTTTCTACAGCAATATGGCACTTGCTGCACCTACTTAGGGTGAATAATTTTTTGAAAAATTCTCGCTATTTATATTTAAATGACTGCATTTACCATGATGCCTTGGGGCTATTTTCCGCTTGAATGCAAGGCAGTGTGCTCCCTTTTTCTTTTTGGATGTCTAAATGACGGCTCCCTCTAGCCTCTTGCTGACGAGCACTGGCGATGCACCTGTGCGCCTACTGAGTGGTACAAAAACCTGGGAAGACGTTTGGAGGCATTTCAAGCGACCCCTTCAGTTACATACGCTCACTGCTGATGATGGCCGAAAGCCAGAAACACGTGTCCAGAGATACGGCACTCACTGCACCTACCTTAGGTGAAAGACTTTATACAGCGATACGGCACTTGCTGCACCTACTTATGGTGAATAATTTTTTGAAAAATTCTCACTATTTATATTTAAATGACTGCATTGACCATGATGCCTTGGGGCTATTTTCCGCTTGAATGCAAGGCAGTGTGCTCCCTTTTTCTTTTTGGATGTCTAAATTACGGCTCCCGTGAGCCTCTTGCTGACGAGCACTGGCAATGTACCTGTGCGCCTACTGAGTGGTACAAAAACCTGTGAAGACGTTTGGCGGCATTTCAAGCGACCCCTTCAGTTACATACGCTCTCTGCTGATGACGGCCGAAAGCCAGAAACATGTGTCCAGAGATACGGCACTCGCTGCACCTACCTTAGGTGAAAGACTTTCTACAGCGATACAGCACTTGCTGCACCTACTTAGGGTGAATAATTTTTTGAAAAATTCTCGCTACTTATATTTAAATGACTGCATTTACCATGATGCCTTGGGGCTATTTTCCGCTTGAATGCAAGGCAGTGTGCTCCCTTTTTCTTTTTGGATGTCTAAATGACGGCTCCCTCTAGCCTCTTGCTGACGAGCACTGGCGATGCACCTGTGCGCCTACTGAGTGGTACAAAAACCTGGGAAGACGTTTGGATGCATTTCAAGCGACCCCTTTATTTACATACGCTCTCTGCTGATGATGGCCGAAAGCCAGAAACACGTGTCCAGAGATACGGCACTCACTGCACCTACCTTAGGTGAAAGACTTTATACAGCGATACGGCACTTGCTGCACCTACTTATGGTGAATAATTTTTTGAAAAATTCTCGCTATTTATATTTAAATGACTGCATTGACCATGATGCCTTGGGGCTATTTTCCGCTTGAATGCAAGGCAGTGTGCTCCTTTTTTCTTTTTGGATGTCTAAATTACGGCTCCCGTGAGCCTCTTGCTGACGAGCACTGGCACTGCACCTGTGCGCCTACTGAGTGGTACAGAAACCTGTGAAGACGTTTGGCGGCATTTCAAGCGACCCCTTCAGTTACATACGCTCTCTGCTGATGACGGCTGAAAGCCAGAAACACGTGTCTAGAGATATGGCACTCGCTGCACCTACCTTAGGTGAAAGACTTTCTACAGCGATACGGCACTTGCTGCACCTACTTAGGGTGAATAATTTTTTGAAAAATTCTCGCTGTTTATATTTAAATGACTGCATTTACCATGATGCCTTGGGGCTATTTTCCGCTTGAATGCAAGGCAGTGTGCTCCCTTTTTCTTTTTGGATGTCTAAATGACGGCTCCCGTGAGCCTCTTGCTGACGAGCACTGGCGATGCACCTGTGCGCCTACTGAGTGGTACAAAAACCTGTGAAGACGTTTGGCGGCATTTCAAGCGACCCCTTCAGTTACATACGCTCTCTGCTGATGACGTCCGAAAGCCAGAAACACGTGTCCAGAGATACAGCACTCGCTGCACCTACCTTAGGTGAAAGACTTTCTACAGCGATACGGCACTTGCTGCACCTACTTAGGGTGAATAATTTTTTGAAAAAGTCTCGCTATTTATATTAAATGACTGCATTTACCATGATGCCTTGGGGCTATTTTCCGCTTGAATGCAAGGCAGTGTGCTCCCTTTTTCTTTTTGGATGTCTAAATTACGACTCCCGTGAGCCTCTTGCTGACAAGCACTGGCGATGCACCTGTGCGCCTACTGAGTGGTACAAAAACCTGTGAAGACGTTTGGCGGCATTTCAAGCGACCCCTTCAGTTACATACGCTCACTGCTGATGACGGCCGAAAGCCAGAAACACGTGTCCAGAGATACGGCACTCGCTGCACCTACCTTAGGTGAAAGTCTTTCTACAGCGATACGGCACTTGCTGCACCTACTTAGGGTGAATAATTTTGTTTTAAATTCTCGCTATTTATATTTAAATGACTGCATTTACCATGATGCCTTGGGGCTATTTTCCGCTTGAACACAAGGCAGTGTGCTCCCTTTTTGTTTTTGGATGTCTAAATGACGGTTCCCGTGAGCCTCTTGCTGACGAGCACTGGCGATGCACCTGTGCGCCTAATGAGTGGTACAAAAACCTGTGAAGACGTTTGGTGGCATTTCAAGCGACCCCTTCAGTTACATACGCTCTCTGCTGATGACGGGCGAAAGCCAGAAACACGTGTCTAGATATAGGGCACTCGCTGCACCTACCTTAGGTGAAATACTTTTTACAGCGATACGGCACTTGCTGCACCTACTTAGGGTGAATAATTTTTTTTAAAATTCTCGCTATTTATATTTAAATGACTGCATTTACCATGATGCCTTGGGGCTATTTTCCCCTTGAATGCAAGGCAGTGTGCTCCCTTTTTCTTTTTGGATGTCTAAATGACGGCTCCCGTGATCCTCTAGCTGACGAGCACTGGCGATGCACCTGTGCGCCTACTGAGTGGTACAAAAACCTGTGAAGACGTTTGGCGTCATTTCAAGCGACCCCTTCAGTTACATACGCTCTCTGCTGATGACGGCCGAATGCCAGAAACACGTTTCCAGAGATACGGCACTCGCTGCACCTACCTTAGGTGAAAGACTTTCTACAGCGATACGGCACTTGCTGCACCTACTAAGGGTGAATAATTTTTTTAAAAATTCACGCTATTTATATTTAAATGACTGCATTTACCATGATGCCTTGGGGCTATTTTCCGCTTGAATGCAAGGCAGTGTGCTCCCTTTTTCTTTTTGGATGTCTAAATGACGGCTCCCGTGATCCTCTAGCTGACGAGCACTGGCGATGCACCTGTGCGCCTACTGAGTGGTACAAAAAACCTGTGAAGACGTTTGGCGTCATTTCAAGCGACCCCTTCAGTTACATACGCTCTCTGCTGATGACGGCCGAATGCCAGAAACACGTGTCCAGAGATACAGCACTCGCTGCACCTACATTAGGTGAAAGACTTTCTACAGCGATACGGCACTTGCTGCACCTACTAAGGGTGAATAATTTTTTTTTAAATTCACGCTACTTATATTTAAATGACTGCATTTACCATGATGCATTGGGGCTATTTTCCGCTTGAATGCAAGGCAGTGTGCTCCCTTTTTCTTTTTGGATGTCTAAATGACGGCTCCCGTGAGCCTCTTGCTGACGAGCACTGGCGATGCACCTGTGCGCCTACTGAGTGGTACAAAAACATGTGAAGACGTTTGGCGGCATTTCAAGTGACCCCTTCAGTTACATACGCTCTCTGCTGATGACGGCCGAAAGCCAGAAACATGTGTCCAGGGATACGGCACTCGCTGCACCTACCTTAGGTGAAAGACTTTCTACAGCGATACGGCACTTGCTGCACCTACTTAGGGTGAATAATTTTTTGAAAAATTCTCGCTATTTATATTTAAATGACTGCATTTACCATGATGTCTTGGGGCTATTTTCCGCTTGAATGCAAGGCAGTGTGCTCCCTTTTTCTTTTTGGATGTCTAAATGACGGCTCCCGTGAGCCTCTTGCTGACGAGCACTGGCGATGCACCTGTGCGCCTACTGAGTGGTACAAAAACCTGTGAAGACTTTTGGCGGCATTTCAAGCGACCCCTTCAGTTACATACGCTCTCTGCTGATGACGGCCGAAAGCCAGAAACATGTGTCGAGAGATACGGCACTCGCTGCACCTACCTTAGGTGAAAGACTTTCTACAGCGATACGGCACTTGCTGCACCTACTTAGGGTGAATAATTTTTTGAAAAATTCTCGCTACTTATATTTAAATGACTGCATTTACCATGATGCCTTGGGGCTATTTTCCGCTTGAATGCAAGGCAGTGTGCTCCCTTTTTCTTTTTGGATGTCTAAATGATGGCTCCCTCTAGCCTCTTGCTGACGAGCACTGGCGATGCACCTGTGCGCCTACTGAGTGGTACAGAAACCTGTGAAGACGTTTGGCGGCATTTCAAGCGACCCCTTCAGTTACATACGCTCTCTGCTGATGACGGCTGAAAGCCAGAAACACGTGTCTAGAGATATGGCACTCGCTGCACCTACCTTAGGTGAAAGACTTTCTACAGCGATACGGCACTTGCTGCACCTACTTAGGGTGAATAATTTTTTGAAAAATTCTCGCTGTTTATATTTAAATGACTGCATTTACCATGATGCCTTGGGGCTATTTTCCGCTTGAATGCAAGGCAGTGTGCTCCCTTTTTCTTTTTGGATGTCTAAATGACGGCTCCCGTGAGCCTCTTGCTGACGAGCACTGGCGATGCACCTGTGCGCCTAGTGAGTGGTACAAAAACCTGTGAAGACGTTTGGCGGCATTTCAAGCGACCCCTTCAGTTACATACGCTCACTGCTGATGACGGCCGAAAGCTAGAAACACGTGTCCAGAGATACGGCACTCGCTGCACCTACCTTAGGTGAAAGACTTTCTACAGCGATACGGCACTTGCTGCACCTACTTAGGGTGAATAATTTTTTAAAAAATTCTCGCTATTTATATTTAAATTACTGCATTTACCATGATGCCTTGGGGATATTTTCCGCTTGAATGCAAGGCAGTGTGCTCCCTTTTTCTTTTTGGATGTCTAAATGACGGTTCCCGTGAGACTCTTGCTGACGAGCACTTGCGATGCACCTGTGCGCCTACTGAGTGGTACAAAAACCTGTGAAGACGTTTGGCGGCATTTCAAGCGACCCCTTCAGTTACATACGCTCACTGCTGATGACGGCCAAAAGCCAGAAACACGTGTCCAGAGATTCGGCACTCGCTGCACCTACCTTAGGTGAAAGTCTTTCTACAGCGATACGGCACTTGCTGCACCTACTTAGGGTGAATAATTTTGTTTTAAATTCTCGCTATTTATATTTAAATGACTGCATTTACCATGATGCCTTGGGGCTATTTTCCGCTTGAACACAAGGCAGTGTGCTCCCTTTTTGTTTTTGGATGTCTAAATGACGGTTCCCGTGAGCCTCTTGCTGACGAGCACTGGCGATGCACCTGTGCGCCTAATGAGTGGTACAAAAACCTGGGAAGACGTTTGGTGGCATTTCAAGCGACCCCTTCAGTTACATACGCTCTCTGCTGATGACGGCCGAAAGCCAGAAACACGTGTCTAGAGATAGGGCACTCGCTGCACCTACCTTAGGTGAAAGACTTTTTACAGCGATACGGCACTTGCTGCACCTACTTAGGGTGAATAATTTTTTTAAAAATTCTCGCTATTTATATTTAAATGACTGCATTTACCATGATGCCTTGGGGCTATTTTCCCCTTGAATGCAAGGCAGTGTGCTCCCTTTTTCTTTTTGGATGTCTAAATGACGGCTCCCGTGATCCTCTAGCTGACGAGCACTGGCGATGCACCTGTGCGCCTACTGAGTGGTACAAAAACCTGTGAAGACGTTTGGCGTCATTTCAAGCGACCCCTTCAGTTACATACGCTCTCTGCTGATGACGGCCGAATGCCAGAAACACGTTTCCAGAGATACGGCACTCGCTGCACCTACCTTAGGTGAAAGACTTTCTACAGCGATACGGCACTTGCTGCACCTACTAAGGGTGAATAATTTTTTGAAAAATTCACGCTATTTATATTTAAATGACTGCATTTACCATGATGCCTTGGGGCTATTTTCCGCTTGAATGCAAGGCAGTGTGCTCCCTTTTTCTTTTTGGATGTCTAAATGACGGCTCCCGTGAGCCTCTTGCTGACGAGCACTGGCGATGCACCTGTGCGCCTACTGAGTGGTACAAAAACCTGTGAAGACGTTTGGCGGCATTTCAAGTGACCCCTTCAGTTACAAACGCTCTCTGCTGATGACGGGCGAAAGCCAGAAACATGTGTCCAGAGATACGGCATTCGCGGCACCTACCTTAGGTGAAAGACTTTCTACAGCGATACGGCACTTGCTGCACCTACTTAGGGTGAATAATTTTTGGGAAAATTCTCGCTATTTATATTTAAATGACTGCATTTACCATGATGCCTTGGGGCTATTTTCCGCTTGAATGCAAGGCAGTGTGCTCCCTTTTTCTTTTTGGATGTCTAAATGACGGCTCCCGTGAGCCTCTTGCTGACGAGCACTGGCGATGCACCTGTGCGCCTACTGAGTGGTACAAAAACCTGTGAAGACGTTTGGAGGCATTTCAAGCGACCCCTTCAGTTACATACGCTCTCTGCTGATGACGGCCGAAAGCCAGAAACATGTGTCCAGAGATACGGCACTCGCTGCACCTACCTTAGGTGAAAGACTTTCTACAGCGATACGGCACTTGCTGCACCTACTTAGGGTGAATAATTTTTTGAAAAATTCTCGCTATTTATATTTAAATGACTGCATTTACCATGATGCCTTGGGGCTATTTTCCGCTTGAATGCAAGGCAGTGTGCTCCCTTTTTCTTTTTGGATGTCTAAATGACGGCTCCCTGTAGCCTCTTGCTGACGAGCACTGGCGATGCACCTGTGCGCCTACTGAGTGGTACAAAAACCTGGGAAGACGTTTGGAGGCATTTCAAGCGACCCCTTCAGTTACATACGCTCTCTGCTGATGATGGCCGAAAGCCAGAAACACGTGTCCAGAGATACGGCACTCACTGCACCTAACTTAGGTGAAAGACTTTATACATCGATACGGCACTTGCTGCACCTACTTATGGTGAATAATTTTTTGAAAAATTCTCGCTATTTATATTTAAATGACTGCATTGACCATGATGCCTTGGGGCTATTTTCCGCTTGAATGCAAGGCAGTGTGCTCCCTTTTTCTTTTTGGATGTCTAAATTACGGCTCCTGTGAGCCTCTTGCTGACGAGCACTGGCAATGTACCTGTGCGCCTACTGAGTGGTACAAAAACCTGTGAAGACGTTTGGCGGCATTTCAAGCGACCCCTTCAGTTACATACGCTCACTGCTGATGACGGCCGAAAGCTAAAAACACGTGTCCAGAGATACGGCACTCGCTGCACCTACCTTAGGTGAAAGACTTTCTACAGCGATACGGCACTTGCTGCACCTACTTAGGGTGAATAATTTTTAAAAAAATTCTCGCTATTCATATTTAAATTACTGCATTTACCATGATGCCTTGGGGATATTTTCCGCTTGAATGCAAGGCAGTGTGCTCCCTTTTTCTTTTTGGATGTCTAAATGACGGTTCCCGTGAGACTCTTGCTGACGAGCACTTGCGATGCACCTGTGCGCCTACTGAGTGGTACAAAAACCTGTGAAGACGTTTGGCGGCATTTCAAGCGACCCCTTCAGTTACATACGCTCTCTGCTGATGACGGCCGAAAGCCAGAAACATGTGTCCAGAGATACGGCACTCGCTGCACCTACCTTAGGTGAAAGACTTTCTACAGCAATATGGCACTTGCTGCACCTACTTAGGGTGAATAATTTTTTGAAAAATTCTCGCTATTTATATTTAAATGACTGCATTTACCATGATGCCTTGGGGCTATTTTCCTCTTGAATGCAAGGCAGTGTGCTCCCTTTTTCTTTTTGGATGTCTAAATGACGGCTCCCTCTAGCCTCTTGCTGACGAGCACTGGCGATGCACCTGTGCGCCTACTGAGTGGTACAAAAACCTGGGAAGACGTTTGGAGGCATTTCAAGCGACCCCTTCAGTTACATACGCTCACTGCTGATGATGGCCGAAAGCCAGAAACACGTGTCCAGAGATACGGCACTCACTGCACCTACCTTAGGTGAAAGACTTTATACAGCGATACAGCACTTGCTGCACCTACTTATGGTGAATAATTTTTTGAAAAATTCTCGCTATTTATATTTAAATGACTGCATTGACCATGATGCCTTGGGGCTATTTTCCGCTTGAATGCAAGGCAGTGTGCTCCCTTTTTCTTTTTGGATGTCTAAATTACGGCTCCCGTGAGCCTCTTGCTGACGAGCACTGGCAATGTACCTGTGCGCCTACTGAGTGGTACAAAAACCTGTGAAGACGTTTGGCGGCATTTCAAGCGACCCCTTCAGTTACATACGCTCTCTGCTGATGACGGCCGAAAGCCAGAAACATGTGTCCAGAGATACGGCACTCGCTGCACCTACCTTAGGTGAAAGACTTTCTACAGCGATACGGCACCTGCTGCACCTACTTAGGGTGAATCATTTTTTGAAAAATTCTCGCTATTTATATTTAAATGACTGCATTTACCATGATGCCTTGGGGCTATTTTCCTCTTGAATGCAAGGCAGTGTGCTCCCTTTTTCTTTTTGGATGTCTAAATGATGGCTCCCGTGAGCCTCTTGCTGACGAGCACTGGCGATGCACCTGTGCGCCTACTGAGTGGTACAAAAACCTGTGAAGACGTTTGGCGGCATTTCAAGCGACCCCTTCAGTTACATACGCTCTCTGCTGATGACGGCCGAAAGCCAGAAACATGTGTCGAGAGATACGGCACTCGCTGCACCTACCTTAGGTGAAAGACTTTCTACAGCGATACGGCACTTGCTGCACCTACTTAGGGTGAATAATTTTGTGAAAAATTCTCGCTACTTATATTTAAATGACTGCATTTACCATGATGCCTTGGGGCTATTTTCCGCTTGAATGCAAGGCAGTGTGCTCCCTTTTTCTTTTTGGATGTCTAAATGACGGCTCCCTCTAGCCTCTTGCTGACGAGCACTGGCAATGCACCTGTGCGCCTACTGAGTGGTACAAAAACCTGGGAAGACGTTTGGATGCATTTCAAGCGACCCCTTTAGTTACATACGCTCTCTGCTGATGATGGCCGAAAGCCAGAAACACGTGTCCAGAGATACGGCACTCACTGCACCTACCTTAGGTGAAAGACTTTATACAGCGATACGGCACTTGCTGCACCTACTTATGGTGAATCATTTTTTGAAAAATTCTCGCTATTTATATTTAAATGACTGCATTGACCATGATGCCTTGGGGCTATTTTCCGCTTGAATGCAAGGCAGTGTGCTCCCTTTTTCTTTTTGGATGTCTAAATTACGGCTCCCGTGAGCCTCTTGCTGACGAGCACTGGCACTGCACCTGTGCGCCTACTGAGTGGTACAGAAACCTGTGAAGACGTTTGGCGGCATTTCAAGCGACCCCTTCAGTTACATACGCTCTCTGCTGATGACGGCTGAAAGCCAGAAACACGTGTCTAGAGATATGGCACTCGCTGCACCTACCTTAGGTGAAAGACTTTCTACAGCGATACGGCACTTGCTGCACCTACTTAGGGTGAATAATTTTTTGAAAAATTCTCGCTGTTTATATTTAAATGACTGCATTTACCATGATGCCTTGGGGCTATTTTCCGCTTGAATGCAAGGCAGTGTGCTCCCTTTTTCTTTTTGGATGTCTAAATGACGGCTCCCGTGAGCCTCTTGCTGACGAGCACTGGCGATGCACCTGTGCGCCTACTGAGTGGTACAAAAACCTGTGAAGACGTTTGGCGGCATTTCAAGCGACCCCTTCAGTTACATACGCTCTCTGCTGATGACGTCCGAAAGCCAGAAACACGTGTCCAGAGATACAGCACTCGCTGCACCTACCTTAGGTGAAAGACTTTCTACAGCGATACGGCACTTGCTGCACCTACTTAGGGTGAATAATTTTTTGAAAAAGTCTCGCTATTTATATTAAATGACTGCATTTACCATGATGCCTTGGGGCTATTTTCCGCTTGAATGCAAGGCAGTGTGCTCCCTTTTTCTTTTTGGATGTCTAAATTACGACTCCCGTGAGCCTCTTGCTGACGAGCACTGGCGATGCACCTGTGCGCCTACTGAGTGGTACAAAAACCTGTGAAGACGTTTGGCGGCATTTCAAGCGACCCCTTCAGTTACATACGCTCACTGCTGATGACGGCCGAAAGCCAGAAACACGTGTCCAGAGATACGGCACTCGCTGCACCTACCTTAGGTGAAAGTCTTTCTACAGCGATACGGCACTTGCTGCACCTACTTAGGGTGAATAATTTTGTTTTAAATTCTCGCTATTTATATTTAAATGACTGCATTTACCATGATGCCTTGGGGCTATTTTCCGCTTGAACACAAGGCAGTGTGCTCCCTTTTTGTTTTTGGATGTCTAAATGACGGTTCCCGTGAGCCTCTTGCTGACGAGCACTGGCGATGCACCTGTGCGCCTAATGAGTGGTACAAAAACCTGTGAAGACGTTTGGTGGCATTTCAAGCGACCCCTTCAGTTACATACGCTCTCTGCTGATGACGGCCGAAAGCCAGAAACACGTGTCTAGAGATAGGGCACTCGCTGCACCTACCTTAGGTGAAAGACTTTTTACAGCGATACGGCACTTGCTGCACCTACTTAGGGTGAAATTTTTTAAAAAAAATTCTCGCTATTTATATTTAAATGACTGCATTTACCATGATGCCTTGGGGCTATTTTCCCCTTGAATGCAAGGCAGTGTGCTCCCTTTTTCTTTTTGGATGTCTAAATGACGGCTCCCGTGATCCTCTAGCTGACGAGCACTAGCGATGCACCTGTGCGCCTACTGAGTGGTACAAAAACCTGTGAAGACGTTTGGCGTCATTTCAAGCGACCCCTTCAGTTACATACGCTCTCTGCTGATGACGGCCGAATGCCAGAAACACATTTCCAGAGATACGGCACTCGCTGCACCTACCTTAGGTGAAAGACTTTCTACAGCGATACGGCACTTGCTGCACCTACTAAGGGTGAATAATTTTTTAAAAAATTCACACTATTTATATTTAAATGACTGCATTTACCATGATGCCTTGGGGCTATTTTCCGCTTGAATGCAAGGCAGTGTGCTCCCTTTTTCTTTTTGGATGTCTAAATGACGGCTCCCGTGAGCCTCTTGCTGACGAGCACTGGCGATGCACCTGTGCGCCTACTGAGTGGTACAAAAACCTGTGAAGACGTTTGGCGGCATTTCAAGTGACCCCTTCAGTTACAAACGCTCTCTGCTGATGACGGGCGAAAGCCAGAAACATGTGTCCAGAGATACGGCATTCGCGGCACCTACCTTAGGTGAAAGACTTTCTACAGCGATACGGCACTTGCTGCACCTACTTAGGGTGAATAATTTTTTGAAAAATTCTCGCTATTTATATTTAAATGACTGCATTTACCATGATGCCTTGGGGCTATTTTCCACTTGAATGCAAGGCAGTGTGCTCCCTTTTTCTTTTTGGATGTCTAAATGACGGCTCCCGTGAGCCTCTTGCTGACGAGCACTGGCGATGCACCTGTGCGCCTACTGAGTGGTACAAAAACCTGTGAAGACGTTTGGAGGCATTTCAAGCGACCCCTTCAGTTACATACGCTCTCTGCTGATGACGGCCGAAAGCCAGAAACATGTGTCCAGAGATACGGCACTCGCTGCACCTACCTTAGGTGAAAGACTTTCTACAGCGATACGGCACTTGCTGCACCTACTTAGGGTGAATAATTTTTTGAAAAATTCTCGCTATTTATATTTAAATGACTGCATTTACCATGATGCCTTGGGGCTATTTTCCGCTTGAATGCAAGGCAGTGTGCTCCCTTTTTCTTTTTGGATGTCTAAATGACGGCTCCCTCTAGCCTCTTGCTGACGAGCACTGGCGATGCACCTGTGCGCCTACTGAGTGGTACAAAAACCTGGGAAGACGTTTGGAGGCATTTCAAGCGACCCCTTCAGTTACATACGCTCTCTGCTGATGATGGCCGAAAGCCAGAAACACGTGTCCAGAGATACGGCACTCACTGCACCTAACTTAGGTGAAAGACTTTATACATCGATACGGCACTTGCTGCACCTACTTATGGTGAATAATTTTTTGAAAAATTCTCGCTATTTATATTTAAATGACTGCATTGACCATGATGCCTTGGGGCTATTTTCCGCTTGAATGCAAGGCAGTGTGCTCCCTTTTTCTTTTTGGATGTCTAAATTACGGCTCCTGTGAGCCTCTTGCTGACGAGCACTGGCAATGTACCTGTGCGCCTACTGAGTGGTACAAAAACCTGTGAAGACGTTTGGCGGCATTTCAAGCGACCCCTTCAGTTACATACGCTCACTGCTGATGACGGCCGAAAGCTAAAAACACGTGTCCAGAGATACGGCACTCGCTGCACCTACCTTAGGTGAAAGACTTTCTACAGCGATACGGCACTTGCTGCACCTACTTAGGGTGAATAATTTTTAAAAAAATTCTCGCTATTCATATTTAAATTACTGCATTTACCATGATGCCTTGGGGATATTTTCCGCTTGAATGCAAGGCAGTGTGCTCCCTTTTTCTTTTTGGATGTCTAAATGACGGTTCCCGTGAGACTCTTGCTGACGAGCACTTGCGATGCACCTGTGCGCCTACTGAGTGGTACAAAAACCTGTGAAGACGTTTGGCGGCATTTCAAGCGACCCCTTCAGTTACATACGCTCTCTGCTGATGACGGCCGAAAGCCAGAAACATGTGTCCAGAGATACGGCACTCGCTGCTCCTACCTTAGGTGAAAGACTTTCTACAGCAATATGGCACTTGCTGCACCTACTTAGGGTGAATAATTTTTTGAAAAATTCTCGCTATTTATATTTAAATGACTGCATTTACCATGATGCCTTGGGGCTATTTTCCTCTTGAATGCAAGGCAGTGTGCTCCCTTTTTCTTTTTGGATGTCTAAATGACGGCTCCCTCTAGCCTCTTGCTGACGAGCACTGGCGATGCACCTGTGCGCCTACTGAGTGGTACAAAAACCTGGGAAGACGTTTGGAGGCATTTCAAGCGACCCCTTCAGTTACATACGCTCACTGCTGATGATGGCCGAAAGCCAGAAACACGTGTCCAGAGATACGGCACTCACTGCACCTACCTTAGGTGAAAGACTTTATACAGCGATACAGCACTTGCTGCACCTACTTATGGTGAATAATTTTTTGAAAAATTCTCGCTATTTATATTTAAATGACTGCATTGACCATGATGCCTTGGGGCTATTTTCCGCTTGAATGCAAGGCAGTGTGCTCCCTTTTTCTTTTTGGATGTCTAAATTACGGCTCCCGTGAGCCTCTTGCTGACGAGCACTGGCAATGTACCTGTGCGCCTACTGAGTGGTACAAAAACCTGTGAAGACGTTTGGCGGCATTTCAAGCGACCCCTTCAGTTACATACGCTCTCTGCTGATGACGGCCGAAAGCCAGAAACATGTGTCCAGAGATACGGCACTCGCTGCACCTACCTTAGGTGAAAGACTTTCTACAGCGATACGGCACCTGCTGCACCTACTTAGGGTGAATCATTTTTTGAAAAATTCTCGCTATTTATATTTAAATGACTGCATTTACCATGATGCCTTGGGGCTATTTTCCTCTTGAATGCAAGGCAGTGTGCTCCCTTTTTCTTTTTGGATGTCTAAATGATGGCTCCCGTGAGCCTCTTGCTGACGAGCACTGGCGATGCACCTGTGCGCCTACTGAGTGGTACAAAAACCTGTGAAGACGTTTGGCGGCATTTCAAGCGACCCCTTCAGTTACATACGCTCTCTGCTGATGACGGCCGAAAGCCAGAAACATGTGTCGAGAGATACGGCACTCGCTGCACCTACCTTAGGTGAAAGACTTTCTACAGCGATACGGCACTTGCTGCACCTACTTAGGGTGAATAATTTTGTGAAAAATTCTCGCTACTTATATTTAAATGACTGCATTTACCATGATGCCTTGGGGCTATTTTCCGCTTGAATGCAAGGCAGTGTGCTCCCTTTTTCTTTTTGGATGTCTAAATGACGGCTCCCTCTAGCCTCTTGCTGACGAGCACTGGCAATGCACCTGTGCGCCTACTGAGTGGTACAAAAACCTGGGAAGACGTTTGGATGCATTTCAAGCGACCCCTTTAGTTACATACGCTCTCTGCTGATGATGGCCGAAAGCCAGAAACACGTGTCCAGAGATACGGCACTCACTGCACCTACCTTAGGTGAAAGACTTTATACAGCGATACGGCACTTGCTGCACCTACTTATGGTGAATCATTTTTTGAAAAATTCTCGCTATTTATATTTAAATGACTGCATTGACCATGATGCCTTGGGGCTATTTTCCGCTTGAATGCAAGGCAGTGTGCTCCCTTTTTCTTTTTGGATGTCTAAATTACGGCTCCCGTGAGCCTCTTGCTGACGAGCACTGGCACTGCACCTGTGCGCCTACTGAGTGGTACAGAAACCTGTGAAGACGTTTGGCGGCATTTCAAGCGACCCCTTCAGTTACATACGCTCTCTGCTGATGACGGCTGAAAGCCAGAAACACGTGTCTAGAGATATGGCACTCGCTGCACCTACCTTAGGTGAAAGACTTTCTACAGCGATACGGCACTTGCTGCACCTACTTAGGGTGAATAATTTTTTGAAAAATTCTCGCTGTTTATATTTAAATGACTGCATTTACCATGATGCCTTGGGGCTATTTTCCGCTTGAATGCAAGGCAGTGTGCTCCCTTTTTCTTTTTGGATGTCTAAATGACGGCTCCCGTGAGCCTCTTGCTGACGAGCACTGGCGATGCACCTGTGCGCCTACTGAGTGGTACAAAAACCTGTGAAGACGTTTGGCGGCATTTCAAGCGACCCCTTCAGTTACATACGCTCTCTGCTGATGACGTCCGAAAGCCAGAAACACGTGTCCAGAGATACAGCACTCGCTGCACCTACCTTAGGTGAAAGACTTTCTACAGCGATACGGCACTTGCTGCACCTACTTAGGGTGAATAATTTTTTGAAAAAGTCTCGCTATTTATATTAAATGACTGCATTTACCATGATGCCTTGGGGCTATTTTCCGCTTGAATGCAAGGCAGTGTGCTCCCTTTTTCTTTTTGGATGTCTAAATTACGACTCCCGTGAGCCTCTTGCTGACGAGCACTGGCGATGCACCTGTGCGCCTACTGAGTGGTACAAAAACCTGTGAAGACGTTTGGCGGCATTTCAAGCGACCCCTTCAGTTACATACGCTCACTGCTGATGACGGCCGAAAGCCAGAAACACGTGTCCAGAGATACGGCACTCGCTGCACCTACCTTAGGTGAAAGTCTTTCTACAGCGATACGGCACTTGCTGCACCTACTTAGGGTGAATAATTTTGTTTTAAATTCTCGCTATTTATATTTAAATGACTGCATTTACCATGATGCCTTGGGGCTATTTTCCGCTTGAACACAAGGCAGTGTGCTCCCTTTTTGTTTTTGGATGTCTAAATGACGGTTCCCGTGAGCCTCTTGCTGACGAGCACTGGCGATGCACCTGTGCGCCTAATGAGTGGTACAAAAACCTGTGAAGACGTTTGGTGGCATTTCAAGCGACCCCTTCAGTTACATACGCTCTCTGCTGATGACGGCCGAAAGCCAGAAACACGTGTCTAGAGATAGGGCACTCGCTGCACCTACCTTAGGTGAAAGACTTTTTACAGCGATACGGCACTTGCTGCACCTACTTAGGGTGAAATTTTTTAAAAAAAATTCTCGCTATTTATATTTAAATGACTGCATTTACCATGATGCCTTGGGGCTATTTTCCCCTTGAATGCAAGGCAGTGTGCTCCCTTTTTCTTTTTGGATGTCTAAATGACGGCTCCCGTGATCCTCTAGCTGACGAGCACTAGCGATGCACCTGTGCGCCTACTGAGTGGTACAAAAACCTGTGAAGACGTTTGGCGTCATTTCAAGCGACCCCTTCAGTTACATACGCTCTCTGCTGATGACGGCCGAATGCCAGAAACACATTTCCAGAGATACCGCACTCGCTGCACCTACCTTAGGTGAAAGACTTTCTACAGCGATACGGCACTTGCTGCACCTACTAAGGGTGAATAATTTTTTAAAAAATTCACACTATTTATATTTAAATGACTGCATTTACCATGATGCCTTGGGGCTATTTTCCGCTTGAATGCAAGGCAGTGTGCTCCCTTTTTCTTTTTGGATGTCTAAATGACGGCTCCCGTGAGCCTCTTGCTGACGAGCACTGGCGATGCACCTGTGCGCCTACTGAGTGGTACAAAAACCTGTGAAGACGTTTGGCGGCATTTCAAGTGACCCCTTCAGTTACAAACGCTCTCTGCTGATGACGGGCGAAAGCCAGAAACATGTGTCCAGAGATACGGCATTCGCGGCACCTACCTTAGGTGAAAGACTTTCTACAGCGATACGGCACTTGCTGCACCTACTTAGGGTGAATAATTTTTTGAAAAATTCTCGCTATTTATATTTAAATGACTGCATTTACCATGATGCCTTGGGGCTATTTTCCACTTGAATGCAAGGCAGTGTGCTCCCTTTTTCTTTTTGGATGTCTAAATGACGGCTCCCGTGAGCCTCTTGCTGACGAGCACTGGCGATGCACCTGTGCGCCTACTGAGTGGTACAAAAACCTGTGAAGACGTTTGGAGGCATTTCAAGCGACCCCTTCAGTTACATACGCTCTCTGCTGATGACGGCCGAAAGCCAGAAACATGTGTCCAGAGATACGGCACTCGCTGCACCTACCTTAGGTGAAAGACTTTCTACAGCGATACGGCACTTGCTGCACCTACTTAGGGTGAATAATTTTTTGAAAAATTCTCGCTATTTATATTTAAATGACTGCATTTACCATGATGCCTTGGGGCTATTTTCCGCTTGAATGCAAGGCAGTGTGCTCCCTTTTTCTTTTTGGATGTCTAAATGACGGCTCCCTCTAGCCTCTTGCTGACGAGCACTGGCGATGCACCTGTGCGCCTACTGAGTGGTACAAAAACCTGGGAAGACGTTTGGAGGCATTTCAAGCGACCCCTTCAGTTGCATACGCTCTCTGCTGATGATGGCCGAAAGCCAGAAACACGTGTCCAGAGATACGGCACTCACTGCACCTACCTTAGTTGAAAGACTTTATACAGCGATACGGCACTTGCTGCACCTACTTATGGTGAATAATTTTTTGAAAAATTCTCGCTATTTATATTTAAATGACTGCATTGACCATGATGCCTTGGGGCTATTTTCCGCTTGAATGCAAGGCAGTGTGCTCCCTTTTTCTTTTTGGATGTCTAAATTACGGCTCCCGTGAGCCTCTTGCTGACGAGCACTGGCAATGTACCTGTGCGCCTACTGAGTGGTACAAAAACCTGTGAAGACGTTTGGCGGCATTTCAAGCGACCCCTTCAGTTACATACGCTCACTGCTGATGACGGCCGAAAGCTAGAAACACGTGTCCAGAGATACGGCACTCGCTGCACCTACCTTAGGTGAAAGACTTTCTACAGCGATACGGCACTTGCTGCACCTACTTAGGGTGAATAATTTTTAAAAAAATTCTCGCTATTCATATTTAAATTACTGCATTTACCATGATGCCTTGGGGATATTTTCCGCTTGAATGCAAGGCAGTGTGCTCCCTGTTTCTTTTTGGATGTCTAAATGACGGTTCCCGTGAGACTCTTGCTGACGAGCACTTGCGATGCACCTGTGCGCCTACTGAGTGGTACAAAAACCTGTGAAGACGTTTGGCGGCATTTCAAGCGACCCCTTCAGTTACATACGCTCTCTGCTGATGACGGCCGAAAGCCAGAAACATGTGTCCAGAGATACGGCACTCGCTGCTCCTACCTTAGGTGAATGACTTTCTACAGCGATATGGCACTTGCTGCACCTACTTAGGGTGAATAATTTTTTGAAAAATTCTCGCTATTTATATTTAAATGACTGCATTTACCATGATGCCTTGGGGCTATTTTCCGCTTGAATGCAAGGCAGTGTGCTCCCTTTTTCTTTTTGGATGTCTAAATGACGGCTCCCTCTAGCCTCTTGCTGACGAGCACTGGCGATGCACCTGTGCGCCTACTGAGTGGTACAAAAACCTGGGAAGACGTTTGGAGGCATTTCAAGCGACCCCTTCAGTTACATACGCTCTCTGCTGATGATGGCCGAAAGCCAGAAACACGTGTCCAGAGATTCGGCACTCACTGCACCTACCTTAGGTGAAAGACTTTATACAGCGATACGGCACTTGCTGCACCTACTTATGGTGAATAATTTTTTGAAAAATTCTCGCTATTTATATTTAAATGACTGCATTGACCATGATGCCTTGGGGCTATTTTCCGCTTGAATGCAAGGCAGTGTGCTCCCTTTTTCTTTTTGGATGTCTAAATTACGGCTCCCGTGAGCCTCTTGCTGACGAGCACTGGCAATGTACCTGTGCGCCTACTGAGTGGTACAAAAACCTGTGAAGACGTTTGGCGGCATTTCAAGCGACCCCTTCAGTTACATACGCTCACTGCTGATGACGGCCGAAAGCTAGAAACACGTGTCCAGAGATACGGCACTTGCTGCACCTACCTTAGGTGAAAGACTTTCTACAGCGATACGGCACTTGCTGCACCTACTTAGGGTGAATAATTTTTTAAAAAATTCTCGCTATTTATATTTAAATTACTGCATTTACCATGATGCCTTGGGGATATTTTCCGCTTGAATGCAAGGCAGTGTGCTCCCTTTTTCTTTTTGGATGTCTAAATGACGGCTCCCGTGAGCCTCTTGCTGACGAACACTGGCGATGCACCTGTGCGCCTACTGAGTGGTACAAAAACCTGTGAAGACGTTTGGCGGCATTTCAAGCGACCCCTTCAGTTACATACGCTCTCTGCTGATGACGGCCGAAAGCCAGAAACACGTGTCCAGAGATACGGCACTCGCTGCACCTACCTTAGGTGAAAGACTTTCTACAGCGATACGGCACTTGCTGCACCTACTTAGGGTGAATTATTTTTTGAAAAATTCTCGCTATTTATATTTAAATGACTGCATTTACCATGATGCCTTGGGGCTATTTTCCGCTTGAATGCAAGGCAGTGTGCTCCCTTTTTCTTTTTGGATGTCTAAATGACGGCTCCCGTGAGCCTCTTGCTGACGAGCACTGGCGATGCACCTGTGCGCCTACTGAGTGGTACAAAAACCTGTGAAGAAGTTTGTCGGCATTTCAAGCGCCCCCTTCAGTTACATACGCTCTCTGCTGATGACGGCCGAAAGCCAGAAACATGTGTCCAGAGAAACGGCACTCGCTGCACCTACCTTAGGTGAAAGACTTTCTACAGCGATACGGCACTTGCTGCACCTACTTAGGGTGAATAATTTTTTGAAAAATTCTCGCTATTTATATTTAAATGACTGCATTTACCATGATGCCTTGGGGGTATTTTCCGCTTGAATGCAAGCAGTGTGCTCCCTTTTTGTTTTTGGATGTCTAAATGACGGTTCCCGTGAGCCTCTTGCTGACGAGCACTGGCGATGCACCTGTGCGCCTACTGAGTGGTACAAAAACCTGTGAAGACGTTTGGTGGCATTTCAAGCGACCTCTTCAGTTACATACGCTCTCTGCTGATGACGGCCGAAAGCCAGAAACACGTGTCTAGAGATAGGGCACTCGCTGCACCTACCTTAGGTGAAAGACTTTCTACAGCGATACGGCACTTGCTGCACCTACTTAGGGTAAATCATTTTTTGAAAAATTCTCGCTATTTATATTTAAATGACTGCATTTACCATGATGCCTTGGGGCTATTTTCCTCTTGAATGCAAGGCAGTGTGCTCCCTTTTTCTTTTTGGATGTCTAAATGATGGCTCCCGTGAGCCTCTTGCTGACGAGCACTGGCGATGCACCTGTGCGCCTACTGAGTGGTACAAAAACCTGTGAAGACGTTTGGCGGCATTTCAAGCGACCCCTTCAGTTACATACGCTCTCTGCTGATGACGGCAGAAAGACAGAAACACGTGTCCAGAGATACGGCACTCGCTGCACCTACCTAAGGTGAAAGACTTTCTACAGCGATACGGCACTTGCTGCACCTACTTAGGGTGAATAATTTTTTGAAAAATTCTCACTATTTATATTTAAATGACTGCATTTAACATGATGCCTTTTGGCTATTTTCCACTTGAATGCAAGGCAGTGTGCTCCCTTTTTCTTTTTGGATGTCTAAATGACGGCTCCCGTGAGCCTCTTGCTGACGAGCACTGGCGATGCACCTGTGCGCCTACTGAGTGGTACAAAAACCTGTGAAGACGTTTGGCGGCATTTCAAGCGACCCCTTCAGTTACATACGCTCTCTGCTGATGACGGGCGAAAGCCAGAAACACGTGTCCAGAGATACGGCACTCGCTGCACCTACCTTAGGTGAAAGACTTTCTACAGCGATACGGCACTTGCTGCACCTATTTAGGGTGAATAATTTTTTGAAAAATTCTCGCTATTTATATTTAAATGACTGCATTTACCATGATGCCTTGGGGCTATTTTCCGCTTAAATGCAAGGCAGTGTGCTCCCTTTTTCTTTTTGGATGTCTAATTGACGGCTCCCGTTAGCCTCTTGCTGACGAACACTGGCGATGCACCTGTGCGCCTACTGAGTGGTACAAAAACCTGGGAAGACGTTTGGCGGCATTTCAAGCGACCCCTTCAGTTACATACGCTCTCTGCTGATGATGGCCGAAAGCCAGAAACACGTGTCCAGAGATATGGCACTCACTGCACCTACCTTAGGTGAAAGACTTTATACAGCGATACGGCACTTGCTGCACCTACTTAGGGTGAATAATTTTTGGAAAAATTCTCGCTATTTATATTTAAATGACTGCATTGACCATGATGCCTTGGGGCTATTTTCCGCTTGAATGCAAGGCAGTGTGCTCCCTTTTTCTTTTTGGATGCCTAAATTACGGCTCCCGTGAGCCTCTTGCTGACGAGCACTGGCGATGCACCTGTGCGCCTACTGAGTGGTACAAAAACCTGTGAAGACGTTTGGCGGCATTTCAAGCGACCCCTTCAGTTACATACGCTCACTGCTGATGACGGCCGAAAGCCAGAAACACGTGTCCAGAGATACGGCACTCGCTGCACCTACCTTAGGTGAAAGACTTTCTACAGCGATACGGCACTTGCTGCACCTACTTAGGGTAAATCATTTTTTGAAAAATTCTCGCTATTTATATTTAAATGACTGCATTTACCATGATGCCTTGGGGATATTTTCTGCTTGAATGCAAGGCAGTGTGCTCCCTTTTTCTTTTTGGATGTCTAAATGACGGTTCCCGTGAGCCTCTTGCTGACGAGCGCTGGCGATGCACCTGTGCGCCTACTGAGTGGTACAAAAACCTGTGAAGACGTTTGGCGGCATTTTAAGCGACCCCTTCAGTTACATACGCTCACTGCTGATGACGGCCAAAAGCCAGAAACACGTGTCCAGAGATTCGGCACTCGCTGCACCTACCTTAGGTGAAAGACTTTCTACAGTGATACGGCACTTGCTGCACCTACTTAGGGTGAATAATATTTTTTTTAATTCTCGCTATTTATATTTAAATGACTGCATTTACCATGATGCCTTGGGGCTATTTTCCGCTTGAATGCAAGGCAGTGTGCTCCCTTTTTGTTTTTGGATGTCTAAATGACGGTTCCCGTGAGCCTCTTGCTGACGAGCACTGGCGATGCACCTGTGCGCCTACTGCGTGGTACAAAAACCTGTGAAGACGTTTGGTGGCATTTCAAGCGACCTCTTCAGTTACATACGCTCTCTGCTGATGACGGCCGAAAGCCAGAAACACGTGTCTAGAGATAGGGTACTCGCTGCACCTACCTTAGGTGAAAGACTTTCTGCAGCGATACGGCACTTGCTGCACCTACTTAGGGTGAATAATTTTTTTTAAAATTCTCGCTATTTATATTTAAATGACTGCATTTACCATGATTCCTTGGGGCTATTTTCCGCTTGAATGCAAGGCAGTGTGCTCCCTTTTTGTTTTTGGATGTCTAAATGACGGTTCCCGTGAGCCTCTTGCTGACGAGCACTGGCGATGCACCTGTGCGCCTACTGAGTGGTACAAAAACCTGTGAAGACGTTTGGTGGCATTTCAAGCGACCTCAACAGTTACATACGCTCTCTGCTGATGACGGCCGAAAGCCAGAAACACGTGTCTAGAGATAGGGCACTCGCTGCACCTACCTTAGGTGAAAGACTTTCTACAGCGATACGGCACTTGCTGCACCTACTTAGGGTGAATCATTTTTTGAAAAATTCTCGCTATTTATATTTAAATGACTGCATTTACCATGATGCCTTGGGGCTATTTTCCTCTTGAATGCAAGGCAGTGTGCTCCCTTTTTCTTTTTGGATGTCTAAATGATGGCTCCCGTGAGCCTCTTGCTGACGAGCACTGGCGATACACCTGTGCGCCTACTGAGTGGTACAAAAACCTGTGAAGACGTTTGGCGGCATTTCAAGCGACCCCTTCAGTTACATACGCTCTCTGCTGATGACGGCAGAAAGCCAGAAACACGTGTCCAGAGATACGGCACTCGCTGCACCTACCTAAGGTGAAAGACTTTCTACAGCGATACGGCACTTGCTGCACCTACTTAGGGTGAATAATTTTTTGAAAAATTCTCACTATTTATATTTAAATGACTGCATTTAACATGATGCCTTGGGGCTATTTTCCACTTGAATGCAAGGCAGTGTGCTCCCTTTTTCTTTTTGGATGTCTAAATGACGGCTCCCGTGAGCCTCTTGCTGACGAGCATTGGCGATGCACCTGTGCGCCTACTGAGTGGTACAAAAACCTGTGAAGACGTTTGGCGGCATTTCAAGCGACCCCTTCAGTTACATACGCTCTCTGCTGATGACGGGCGAAAGCCAGAAACACGTGTCCAGAGATACGGCACTCGCTGCACCTACCTTAGGTGAAAGACTTTCTATAGCGATACGGCACTTGCTGCACCTATTTAGGGTGAATAATTTTTTGAAAAATTCTCGCTATTTATATTTAAATGACTGCATTTACCATGATGCCTTGGGGCTATTTTCCGCTTAAATGCAAGGCAGTGTGCTCCCTTTTTCTTTTTGGATGTCTAAATGAAGGCTCCCGTTAGCCTCTTGCTGACGAGCACTGGCGATGCACCTGTGCGCCTACTGAGTGGTACAAAAACCTGGGAAGACATTTGACGGCATTTCAAGCGACCCCTTCAGTTACATACGCTCTCTGCTGATGATGGCCGAAAGCCAGAAACACGTGTCCAGAGATACGGCACTCGCTGCACCTACCTAAGGTGAAAGACTTTCTACAGCGATACGGCACTTGCTGCACCTACTTAGGGTGAATAATTTTTTGAAAAATTCTCGCTATTTATATTTAAATGACTGCATTGACCATGATGCCTTGGGGCTATTTTCCGCTTGAATGCAAGGCAGTGTGCTCCCTTTTTCTTTTTGGATGTCTAAATTACGGCTCCCGTGAGCCTCTTGCTGACGAGCACTGGCGATGCACCTGTGCACCTACTGAGTGGTACAAAAACCTGTGAAGACGTTTGGCGGCATTTCAAGCGACCCCTTCAGTTACATACGCTCACTGCTGATGACGGCCGAAAGCCAGAAACACGTGTCCAGAGATACGGCACTCGCTGCACCTACCTTAGGTGAAAGAATTTCTACAGCGATACGGCACTTGCTGCACCTACTTAGGGTAAATAATTTTTTGAAAAATTCTCGCTATTTATATTTAAATGACTGCATTTACCATGATGCCTTGGGGATATTTTCTGCTTGAATGCAAGGCAGTGTGCTCCCTTTTTCTTTTTGGATGTCTAAATGACGGTTCCCGTGAGCCTCTTGCTGACGAGCACTGGCGATGCACCTGTGCGCTTACTGAGTGGTACAAAAACCTGTGAAGACGTTTGGCGGCATTTCAAGCGACCCCTTCAGTTACATACGCTCTCTGCTGATGACGGCCGAAAGCCAGAATCACATGTCCAGAGATAGGGCACTCGCTGCACCTACCTTATGTGAAAGACTTTCTACAGCGATACGGCACTTGCTGCACCTACTTAGGGTGAATAATTTTTTGATTTTTTTTCGCTATTTATATTTAAATGACTGCATTTACCATGATGCCTTGGGGCTATTTTCCCCTTGAATGCAAGGCAGTGTGCTCCCTTTTTCTTTTTGGATGTCTAAATGACGGCTCCCGTGAGCCTCTTGCTGACGAGCACTGGCGATGCACCTGTGCGCCTACTGAGTGGTACAAAAACCTGTGAAGACGTTTGGCGGCATTTCAAGCGACCCCTTCAGTTACATACGCTCTCTGCTGATGACGGCCGAAAGCCAGAAACACGTGTCCAGAGATACGGCACTCGCTGCACCTACCTTAGGTGAAAGACTTTCTACAGCGATACGGCACTTGCTGCACCTACTTAGGGTGAATAATTTTTTGAAAAAGTCTCGCTATTTATATTTAAATGACTGCATTTACCATGATGCCTTGGGGCAATTTTCCGCTTGAATGCAAGGCAGTGTGCTCCCTTTTTCTTTTTGGATGTCTAAATGACGGCTCCCGTGAGCCTCTTGCTGACGAGCACTGGCAATGCACCTGTGCGCCTACTGAGTGGTACAAAAACCTGTGAAGACGTTTGGCGGCATTTCAAGCGCCCCCTTCAGTTACAAACGCTCTCTGCTGATGACGGCCGAAAGCCAGAAACATGTGTCCAGAGATACGGCACTCGCGGCACCTACCTTAGGTGAAAGACTTTCTACAGCGATACAGCACTTGTTGCACCTACTTAGGGTGAATAATTTTTTGAAAAATTCTCGCTATTTATATTTAAATGACGGCATTTACCATGATGCCTTGGGGCTATTTTCCTCTTGAATGCAAGGCAGTGTGCTCCCTTTTTCTTTTTGGATGTCTAAATTACGACTCCCGTGAGCCTCTTGCTGACGAGCACTGGCGATGCACCTGTGCACCTACTGAGTGGTACAAAAACCTGTGAAGACGTTTGGCTGCATTTCAAGCGACCCCTTCAGTTACATACGCTCACTGCTGATGACGGCCGAAAGCCAGAAACATGTGTCCAGAGATACGGCACTTGCTGCACCTACCTTAGGTGAAAGACTTTCTACAGCGATACGGCACTTGCTGCACCTACTTAGGGTGAATCATTTTTTTAAAAATTCTCGCTATTTATATTTAAATGACTGCATTTACCATGATGCCTTGGGGCTATTTTCCGCTTGAATGCAAGGCAGTGTGCTCCCTTTTTTTTTTGGATGTCTAAATGACGGTTCCCGTGAGCCTCTTGCTGACGAGCACTGGCGATGCACTTGTGCGCCTACTGAGTGGTACAAAAACCTGTGAAGACGTTTGGTGGCATTTCAAGCGACCCCTTCAGTTACATACGCTCTCTGCTGATGACGGCCGAAAGCCAGAAACACGTGTCTAGAGATAGGGCACTCGCTGCACCTACCTTAGGTGAAAGACTTTCTACAGCGATACGGCACTTGCTGCACCTACTTAGGGTGAATAATTTTTTGAAAAATTCTCGCTATTTATATTTAAACGACTGCATTTACCATGATGCCTTGGGGCTATTTTCCCCTTGAATGCAAGGCAGTGTGCTCCCTTTTTCTTTTTGGATGTCTAAATGACGGCTCCCGTGAGCCTCTAGCTGACGAGCACTGGCGATGCACCTGTGCGCCTACTGAGTGGTACAAAAACCTGTGAAGACGTTTGGCGGCATTTCAAGCGACCCCTTCAGTTACATACGCTCTCTGCTGATGACGGCCGAAAGCCAGAAACACGTGTCCAGAGATACGGCACTCGCTGCACCTACCTTAGGTGAAAGACTTTCGACAGCGATACGGCACTTGCTGCACCTACTAAGGGTGAATAATTTTTGTAAAAATTCGCGCTATTTATATTTAAATGACTACATTTACCATGATGCCTTGGGGCTATTTTCCACTTGAATGCAAGGCAGTGTGCTCCATTTTTCTTTTTGGATGTCTAAATGACGGCTCCCGTGAGCCTCTTGCTGACAAGCACTGGCGATGCACCTGTGCGCCTACTGAGTGGTACAAAAACCTGTGAAGACGTTTGGCGGCATTTCAAGCGACCCCTTCAGTTACATACGCTCTCTGCTGATGACGGCCGAAAGCCAGAAACATGTGTCCAGGGATACGGCACTCGCTGCACCTACCTTAGGTGAAAGACTTTCTATAGCAATACGGCACTTGCTGCACCTAATTAGGGTGAATAATTTTTTTACAAATTCTCGCTATTTATATTTAAAAGACTGCATTTACCATGATGCCTTGGGGCTATTTTCCGCTTGAATGCAAGGCAGTGTGCTTCCTTTTTCTTTATGGATGTCTAAATGACGGCTCCCGTTAGCCTCTTGCTGACGAGCACTGGTGATGCACCTGTGCGCCTACTGAGTGGTACAAAAACCTGTGAAGACGTTTGGCGGCATTTCAAGTGACCCCTTCAGTTACATACGCTCACTGCTGATGACGGCCGAAAGCCAGAAACACGTGTCCAGAGATACGGCATTCGCTGCACCTACCTTAGGTGAAAGACTTTCTACAGCGATACAGCACTTGCTGCACCTACTTAGGGTGAATAATTTTTTGAAAAATTCTCGCTATTTACATTTTAATTACTGCATTTACCATGATGCCTTGGGGATATTTTCCGCTTGAATGCAAGGCAGTGTGCTCCCTTTTTCTTTTTGGACGTCTAAATGACGGTTCC
Source organism: Pleurodeles waltl (assembly GCF_031143425.1). NCBI lineage: Eukaryota > Metazoa > Chordata > Amphibia > Caudata > Salamandridae > Pleurodeles > Pleurodeles waltl. The sequence goes on along the minus strand of NC_090449.1, from coordinate 461,858,556 downwards.
CGTGAGACTCTTGCTGACGAGCACTTGCGATGCACCTGTGCGCCTACTGAGTGGTACAAAAACCTGTGAAGACGTTTGGCGGCATTTCAAGCGACCCCTTCAGTTACATACGCTCTCTGCTGATGACGGCCGAAAGCCAGAATCACATGTCCAGAGACAGGGCACTCGCTGCACCTACCTTAGGTGAAAGACTTTCTACAGCGATACGGCACTTGCTGCACCTACTTAGGGTGAATAATTTTTTGAATTTTTTTCGCTATTTATATTTAAATGACTGCATTTACCATGATGCATTGGGGCTATTTTCCCCTTGAATGCAAGCCAGTGTGCTCCCTTTTTCTTTTTGGATGTCTAAATGACGGCTCCCTCTAGCCTCTTGCTGACGAGCACTGGCGATGCACCTGTGCGCCTACTGAGTGGTACAAAAACCTGTGAAGACGTTTGGCGGCATTTCAAGCGACCCCTTCAGTTACATACGCTCTCTGCTGATGACGGCCGAAAGCCAGAAACACGTGTCCAGAGATACGGCACTCGCTGCACCTACCTTACGTGAAAGACTTTCTACAGCGATACGGCACTTGCTGCACCTACTTAGGGTGAATAATTTTTTGAAAAATTCTCGCTATTTATATTTAAAGGACTGCATTTACTGTGATGCCTTGGGGCTATTTTCCGCTTGAATGCAAGGCAGTGTGCTCCCTTTTTCTTTTTGGATGTCTAAATTACGACTCCCGTGAGCCTCTTGCTGATGAGCACTGGCGATGCACCTGTGCACCTACTGAGTGGTACAAAAACCTGTGAAGACGTTTGGCGGCATTTCAAGCGACCCCTTCAGTTACATACGCTCACTGCTGATGACGGCCGAAAGCCAGAAACACGTGTCCAGAGATACGGCACTTGCTGCACCTACCTTAGGTGAAAGACTTTCTACAGCGATACGGCACTTGCTGCACCTACTTAGGGTGAATCATTTTTTTTTAAATTCTCGCTATTTATATTTAAATGACTGCATTTACCATGATGCCTTGGGGCTATTTTCCGCTTGAATGCAAGGCAGTGTGCTCCCTTTTTGTTTTTGGATGTCTTAAATGACGGTTCCCGTGAGCCTCTTGCTGACGAGCACTGGCGATGCACTTGTGCGCCTACTGAGTGGTACAAAAACCTGTGAAGACGTTTGGTGGCATTTCAAGCGACCCCTTCAGTTACATACGCTCTCTGCTGATGACGGCCGAAAGCCAGAAACACGTGTCTAGAGATAGGGCACTCGCTGCACCTACCTTAGGTGAAAGACTTTCTACAGCGATACGGCACTTGCTGCACCTACTTAGGGTGAATAATTTTTTGAAAAATTCTCGCTATTTATATTTAAATGACTGCATTTACCATGATGCCTTGGGGCTATTTTCCCCTTGAATGCAAGGCAGTGTGCTCCCTTTTTCTTTTTGGATGTCTAAATGACGGCTCCCGTGAGCCTCTAGCAGACGAGCACTGGCGATGCACCTGTGTGCGTACTGAGTGGTACAAAAACCTGTGAAGACGTTTGGCGGCATTTCAAGCGACCCCTTCAGTTACATACGCTCTCTGCTGATGACGGCCGAAAGCCAGAAACACGTGTCCAGAGATACGGCACTCGCTGCACCTACCTTAGGTGAAAGACTTTCGACAGCGATACGGCACTTGCTGCACCTACTAAGGGTGAATAATTTTTGAAAAAATTTGCGCTATTTATATTTAAATGACTACATTTACCATGATGCCTTGGGGCTATTTTCCACTTGAATGCAAGGCAGTGTGCTCCATTTTTCTTTTTGGATGTCTAAATGACGGCTCCCGTGAGCCTCTTGCTGACAAGCACTGGCGATGCACCTGTGCGCCTACTGAGTGGTACAAAAACCTGTGAAGACGTTTGGCGGCATTTCAAGCGACCCCTTCAGTTACATACGCTCTCTGCTGATGACGGCCGAAAGCCAGAATCACATGTCCAGAGACAGGGCACTCGCTGCACCTACCTTAGGTGAAAGACTTTCTACAGCGATACGGCACTTGCTGCACCTACTTAGGGTGAATACTTTTTTGAATTTTTTTCGCTATTTATATTTAAATGACTGCATTTACCATGATGCATTGGGGCTATTTTCCCCTTGAATGCAAGCCAGTGTGCTCCCTTTTTCTTTTTGGATGTCTAAATGACGGCTCCCGTGAGCCTCTAGCTGACGAGCACTGGCGATGCACCTGTGCGCCTACTGAGTGGTACAAAAACCTGTGAAGACGTTTGGCGGCATTTCAAGCGACCCCTTCAGTTACATACGCTCTCTGCTGATGACGGCCGAAAGCCAGAAACACGTGTCCAGAGATACGGAACTCGCTGCACCTACCTTAGGTGAAAGACTTTCGACAGTGATACGGCACTTGCTGCACCTACTAAGGGTGAATAATTTTTGTAAAAATTCGCGCTATTTATATTTAAATGACTACATTTACCATGATGCCTTGGGGCTATTTTCCACTTGAATGCAAGGCAGTGTGCTCCCTTTTTCTTTTTGGACGTCTAAATGACGGTTCCCGTGAGACTCTTGCTGACGAGCACTTGCGATGCACCTGTGCGCCTACTGAGTGGTACAAAAACCTGTGAAGACGTTTGGCGGCATTTCAAGTGACCCCTTCAGTTACATACGCTCTCTGCTGATGACGGCCGAAAGCCAGAAACACGTGTCTAGAGATAGGGCACTCGCTGCACCTACGTTAGGTGAAAGACTTTCTACAGCGATACGGCACTTGCTGCACCTACTTAGGGTGAATAATTTTTTGAAAAATTCTCGCTATTTATATTTAAATGACTGCATTTACCATTATGCCTTGGGGCTATTTTCCCCTTGAATGCAAGGCAGTGTGCTCCCTTTTTCTTTTTGGATGTCTAAATGACGGCTCCCGTGAGCCTCTAGCTGACGAGCACTGGCGATGCACCTGTGCGCCTACTGAGTGGTACAAAAACCTGTGAAGACGTTTGGCGGCATTTCAAGCGACCCCTTCAGTTACATACGCTCTCTGCTGATGACGGCCGAAAGCCAGAAACACGTGTCCAGAGATACGGCACTCGCTGCACCTACCTTAGGGGAAAGACTTTCGACAGCGATACGGCACTTGCTGCACCTACTAAGGGTGAATAATTTTTGTAAAAATTCGCGCTATTTATATTTAAATGACTACATTTACCATGATGCCTTGGGGCTATTTTCCACTTGAATGCAAGGCAGTGTGCTCCATTTTTCTTTTTTGATGTCTAAATGACGGCTCCCGTGAGCCTCTTGCTGACAAGCACTGGCGATGCAGCTGTGCGCCTACTGAGTGGTACAAAAACCTGTGAAGACGTTTGGCGGCATTTCAAGCGACCCCTTCAGTTACATACGCTCTCTGCTGATGACGGCCGAAAGCCAGAAACATGTGTCCAGGGATACGTCACTCGCTGCACCTACCTTAGGTGAAAGACTTTCTATAGCAATACGGCACTTGCTTCACCTACTTAGGGTGAATAATTTTTTTACAAATTCTCGCTATTTATATTTAAATGACTGCATTTACCATGATGCCTTGGGGCTATTTTCCGCTTGAATGCAAGGCAGTGTGCTTTCTTTTTCTTTTTGGATTTCTAAATGACGGCTCCCGTTAGCCTCTTGCTGACGAGCACTGGCGATGCACCTGTGCGCCTACTGAGTGGTACAAAAACCTGTGAAGACGTTTGGCGGCATTTCAAGTGACCCCTTCAGTTACATACGCTCACTGCTGATGACGGCCGAAAGCCAGAAACACGTGTCCAGAGATACGGCATTCGCTGCACCTACCTTAGGTGAAAGACTTTCTACAGCGATACAGCACTTGCTGCACCTACTTAGGGTGAATAATTTTTTGAAAAATTCTCGCTATTTACATTTTAATTACTGCATTTACCATGATGCCTTGGGGATATTTTCCGCTTGAATGCAAGGCAGTGTGCTCCCTTTTTCTTTTTTGACGTCTAAATGACGGTTCCCGTGAGACTCTTGCTGACGAGCACTTGCGATGCACCTGTGCGCCTACTGAGTGGTACAAAAACCTGTGAAGACGTTTGGCGGCATTTCAAGCGACCCCTTCAGTTACATACGCTCTCTGCTGATGACGGCCGAAAGCCAGAATCACATGTCCAGAGACAGGGCACTCGCTGCACCTACCTTAGGTGAAAGACTTTCTACAGCGATACGGCACTTGCTGCACCTACTTAGGGTGAATACTTTTCTGAATTTTTTTCGCTATTTATATTTAAATGACTGCATTTACCATGATGCATTGGGGCTATTTTCCCCTTGAATGCAAGCCAGTGTGCTCCCTTTTTCTTTTTGGATGTCTAAATGACGGCTCCCGTGAGCCTCTAGCTGACGAGCACTGGCGATGCACCTGTGCGCCTACTGAGTGGTACAAAAACCTGTGAAGACGTTTGGCGGCATTTCAAGCGACCCCTTCAGTTACATACGCTCTCTGCTGATGACGGCCGAAAGCCAGAAACACGTGTCCAGAGATACGGCACTCGCTGCACCTACCTTACGTGAAAGACTTTCTACAGCGATACGGCACTTGCTGCACCTACTTAGGGTGAATAATTTTTTGAAAAATTCTCGCTATTTATATTTAAAGGACTGCATTTACTGTGATGCCTTGGGGCTATTTTCCGCTTGAATGCAAGGCAGTGTGCTCCCTTTTTCTTTTTGGATGTCTAAATGACGGCTCCCGTGAGCCTCTTGCTGACGAGCACTGGCGATGCACCTGTGCGCCTACTGAGTGGTACAAAAACCTGTGAAGACGTTTGGCGGCATTTCAAGCGCCCCCTTCAGTTACATACGCTCTCTGCTGATGACGGCCGAAAGCCAGAAACATGTGTCCAGAGATACGGCACTCGCTGCACCTACCTTAGGTGAAAGACTTTCTACAGCGATACGGCACTTGCTGCACCTACTTAGGGTGAATATTTTTTTTTTTAATTCTCGCTATTTATATTTAAATGACTGCATTTACCATGATGCCTTGGGGCTATTTTCCGCTTGAATGCAAGGCAGTGTGCTCCATTTTTGTTTTTGGATGTCTAAATGACGGTTCCCGTGAGCCTCTTGCTGACGAGCACTGGCGATGCACCTGTGCGCCTACTGAGTGGTACAAAAACCTGTGAAGACGTTTGGTGGCATTTCAAGCGACCCCTTCAGTTACATACGCTCTCTGCTGATGACGGCCGAAAGCCAGAAACACGTGTCTAGAGATAGGGCACTCGCTGCACCTACCTTAGGTGAAAGACTTTCTACAGCGATACAGCACTTGCTGCACCTACTTAGGGTGAATAATTTTTTGAAAAATTCTCGCTATTTATATTTAAATGACTTCATTTACCATGATGCCTTGGGGCTATTTTCCCCTTGAATGCAAGGCAGTGTGCTCCCTTTTTCTTTTTGGATGTCTAAATGACGGCTCCCGTGAGCCTCTAGCTGACGAGCACTGGCGATGCACCTGTGGTCCTACAGAGTGGTACAAAAACCTGTGAAGACGTTTGGCGGCATTTCAAGCGACCCCTTCAGTTACATACGCTCTCTGCTGATGACGGCCGAAAGCCAGAAACACGTGTCCAGAGATACGGCACTCGCTGCACCTACCTTAGGTGAAAGACTTTCGACAGCGATACGGCACTTGCTGCACCTACTAAGGGTGAATAATTTTTTTACAAATTCGTGCTATTTATATTTAAATGACTGCATTTACCATGATGCCTTGGGGCTATTTTCCGCTTGAATGCAAGGCAGTGTGCTCCCTTTTTCTTTTTGGATGTCTAAATGACGGCTCCCGTGAGCCTCTTGCTGACGAGCACTGGCGATGCACCTGTGCGCCTACTGAGTGGTACAAAAACCTGTGAAGACGTTTAACGGCATTTCAAGCGACCCCTTCAGTTACATACGCTCTCTGCTGATGACGGCCGAAAGCCAGAAACATGTGTCCAGGGATACAGCACTCGCTGCACCTACCTTAGGTGAAAGACTTTCTACAGCGATACGGCACTTGCTGCACCTACTTAGGGTGAATAATTTTTTTTAAAATTCTCGCTATTTATATTTAAATGACGGCATTTACCATGATGCCTTGGGGCTATTTTCCTCTTGAATGCAAGGCAGTGTGCTCCCTTTTTCTTTTTGGATGTCTAAATTACGACTCCCATGAGCCTCTTGCTGACGAGCACTGGCGATGCACCTGTGCGCCTACTGAGTGGTACAAAAACCTGTGAAGACGTTTGGCGGCATTTCAAGCGACCCCTTCAGTTACATACGCTCACTGCTGATGACGGCCGAAAGCCAGAAACACGTGTCCAGAGATACGGCACTCGCTGCACCTACCTTAGGTGAAAGACTTTCTACAGCGATACAGCACTTGCTGCACCTACTTAGGGTGAATAATTTTTTTAAAAATTCTCGCTATTTATATTTAAATGACTGCATTTACCATGATGCATTGGGGCTATTTTCCGCTTGAATGCAAGGCAGTGTGCTCCATTTTTGTTTTTGGATGTCTAAATGACGGTTCCCGTGAGCCTCTTGCTGACGAGCACTGGCGATGCACCTGTGCGCCTACTGAGTGGTACAAAAACCTGTGAAGACGTTTGGTGGCATTTCAAGCGACCCCTTCAGTTACATACGCTCTCTGTTGATGACGGCCGAAAGCCAGAAACACGTGTCTAGAGATAGGGCACTCGCTGCACCTACCTTAGGTGAAAGACTTTCTACAGCGATACAGCACTTGCTGCACCTACTTAGGGTGAATAATTTTTTGAAAAATTCTCGCTATTTATATTTAAATGACTTCATTTACCATGATGCCTTGGGGCTATTTTCCCCTTGAATGCAAGGCAGTGTGCTCCCTTTTTCTTTTTGGATGTCTAAATGACGGCTCCCGTGAGCCTCTAGCTGACGAGCACTGGCGATGCACCTGTGCACCTACTGAGTGGTACAAAAACCTGTGAAGACGTTTAACGGCATTTCAAGCGACCCCTTCAGTTACATACGCTCTCTGCTGATGACGGCCGAAAGCCAGAAACATGTGTCCAGGGATACGGCACTCGCTGCACCTACCTTAGGTGAAAGACTTTCTATAGCGATACGGCACTTGCTGCACCTACTTAGGGTGAATAATTTTTTTTTAAATTCTCGCTATTTATATTTAAATGACTGCATTTACCATGATGCCTTGGGGCTATTTTCTGCTTGAATGCAAGGCAGTGTGCTCCCTTTTTCTTTTTGGATGTCTAAATGACGGCTCCTGTTAGCCTCTTGCTGACGAGCACTGGCGATGCACCTGTGCGCCTCCTGAGTGGTACAAAAACCTGTGAAGACGTTTGGCGGCATTTCAAGCGACCCCTTCAGTTACATACGCTCACTGCTGATGACGGCCGAAAGCCAGAAACACGTGTCCAGAGATACGGCACTCGCTGCACCTACCTTAGGTGAAAGACTTTCTACAGCGATACGGCACTTGCTGCACCTACTTAGGGTGAATAATTTTTTGAAAAATTCTCGCTATTTACATTTAAATTACTGCATTTACCATGATACCTTGGGGATATTTTCCGCTTGAATGCAAGGCAGTGTGCTCCCTTTTTCTTTTTGGATGTCTAAATGACGGTTCCCGTGAGACTCTTGCTGACGAGCACTTGCGATGCACCTGTGCGCCTACTGAGTGGTACAAAAACTTGTGAAGACGTTTGGCGGCATTTCAAGCGACCCCTTCAGTTACATACGCTCTCTGCTGATGACGGCCGAAAGCCAGAACCACATGTCCAGAGACAGGGCACTCGCTGCACCTACCTTAGGTGAAAGACTTTCTACAGCGATACGGCACTTGCTGCACCTACTTAGGGTGAATAATTTTTTGAATTTTTTTCGCTATTTATATTTAAATGACTGCATTTACCATGATGCCTTGGGGCTATTTTCCCCTTGAATGCAAGGCAGTGTGCTCCCTTTTTCTTTTTGGATGTCTAAATGACGGCTCCCGTGAGCCTCTTGCTGATGAGCACTGGCGATGCACCTGTGCGCCTACTGAGTGGTACAAAAACCTGTGAAGACGTTTGGCCGCATTTCAAGTGACCCCTTCAGTTACATACGCTCTCTGCTGATGACGGCCGAAAGCCAGAAACATGTGTCCAGAGATACGGCACTTGCTGCACCTACCTTAGGTGAAAGACTTTCTACAGCGATACGGCACTTCCTGCACCTACTTAGGGTGAATAATTTTTTTTTTAATTCTCGCTATTTATATTTAAATGACTGCATTTACCATGATGCCTTGGGGCTATTTTCCGCTTGAATGCAAGGCAGTGTGCTCCCTTTTTCTTTTTGGATGTCTAAATGATGGCTCCCGTGAGCCTCTTGCTGACGAGCACTGGCGATACACCTGTGCGCCTACTGAGTGGTACAAAAACCTGTGAAGACGTTTGGCGGCATTTCAAGCGACCCCTTCAGTTACATACGCTCTCTGCTGATGACGGCCGAAAGCCAGAAACACGTGTCCAGAGATACGGCACTCGCTGCACCTACCTTAGGTGAAAGACTTTTTACAGCGATACGGCACTTGCTGCACCTACTTAGGGTGAATAATTTTTTGAAAAATTCTCGCTATTTATATTTAAATGACTGCATTTACCATGATGCCTTGGGGCTATTTTCCGCTTGAATGCAAGGCAGTGTGCTCCCTTTTTCTTTTTGGATGACTAAATGACGGCTCCCGTGAGCCTCTTGCTGACGAGCACTGGCGATGCACCTGTGCACCTACTGAGTGGTACAAAAACCTGTGAAGACGTTTGGCGGCATTTCAAGCGACCCCTTCAGTTACATACGCTCTCTGCTGATGACGGCCGAAAGCCAGAAACACGTGTCCAGAGATACGGCACTCGCTGCACCTACTTTAGGTGAAAGACTTTCTACAGCGATACGGCACTTGCTGCACCTACTTAGGGTGAATAATTTTTTGAAAAATTCTCGCTATTTATATTTAAATGACTGCATTTACCATGATGCCTTGGGGCTATTTTCTGCTTGAATGCAAGGCAGTGTGCTCCATTTTTCCTTTAAGGATGTCTAAATGACGGCTCCCGTGAGCCTCTTGCTGACGAGCACTGGCGATGCACCTGTGCGCCTACTGGGTGGTACAAAAACCTGTGAAGACGTTTGGCGGCATTTCAAGCGACCCCTTCAGTAACATACGCTCTCTGCTGATGACGGCCGAAAGCCAGAAACACGTGTCCAGAGATACGGCACTCGCTGCACCTACCTTAGGTGAAAGACTTTCTACAGCGATACGGCACTTGCTGCACCTACTTATGGTGAATAATTTTTTGAAAAATCATCGCTATTTATATTTAAATGACTGCATTTACCATGATGCCTTGGGGCTATTTTCCGCTTGAATGCAAGGCAGTGTGCTACTTTTTTTCTTTTTGGATGTCTAAATAACGGCTCCCGTGAGCCTCTTGCTGATGAGCACTGGCGATGCACCTGTCCCCCTACTGAGTGGTACAAAAACCTGTGAAGACGTTTGGCGGCATTTCAAGCGACCCCTTCAGTTACATCCGCTCTCTGCTGATGACGGCCGAAAGCCAGAAACACGTGTCCAGAGATACGGCACTCGCTGCACCTACCTTAGGTGAAAGACTTTCTACAGCGATACGGCACTTGCTGCACCTACCTAGGGTGAATAATTTTTTAAAAAATTCGCGCTAAATATATTTAAATGACTGCATTTACCATGATGCCTTGGGGCTATTTTCCGCTTGAATGCAAGGCAGTGTCTTCCTTTTTCTTTTTGGATGCCTAAATGACGGCTCCCGTGAGCCTCTTGCTGATGAGCACTGGCGATGCACCTGTGCGCCTATTGAGTGGTACAAAAACCTGTGAAGACGTTTGGCAGCATTTCAAGCGACCCCTTCAGTTACATACGCTCTCTGCTGATGACGGCCGAGAGCCAGAAACACGTGTCCAGAGATAAGGCACTCGCTGCACCTACCTTAGGTGAAAGACTTTCTACAGCGATACGGCACTTGCTGCACCTACTTAGGGTGAATAATTTTTTTAAATATGCGCGCTATTTATATTTAAATGTCTGCATTTACCATGATGCCTTGGGGCTATTTTCCGCTTGAATGCAAGGCAGTGTGCTCCCTTTTTCTTTTTGGATGTCTAAATGACGGCTCCCGTGAGCCTCTTGCTGACGAGCACTGGCGATGCACCTGTGCGCCTACTGAGTGGTACAAAAACCTGTGAAGACGTTTGGCGGCATTTCAAGCGACCCCTTCAGTTACATAGGCTCTCTGCTGATGACGGCCGAAAGCCAGAAACATGTGTCCAGGGATACGGCACTCGCTGCACCTACCTTAGGTGAAAGACTTTCTACAGCGATACGGCACTTGCTGCACCTACTTAGGGTGAATAATTTTTTGAAAAATTCTCGCTATTTATATTTAAATGACTGCATTTACCATGATGCCTTGGGGCTATTTTCCTCTTGAATGCAAGGCAGTGTGCTCCCTTTTTCTTTTTGGATGTCTAAATGATGGCTCCCGTGAGCCTCTTGCTGACGAGCACTGGCGATGCACCTGTGCGCCTACTGAGTGGTACAAAAACCTGTGAAGACGTTTGGCGGCATTTCAAGCGACCCCTTCAGTTACATACGCTCTCTGCTGATGACGGCCGAAAGCCAGAAACACGTGTCCAGAGATACGGCACTCGCTGCACCTACCTTAGGTGAAAGACTTTCTACAGCGATACGGCACTTGCTGCACCTACTTAGGGTGAATAATTTTTTGAAAAATTCTCGCTATTTATATTTAAATGACTTCATTTACCATGATGCCTTGGGGCTATTTTCCGCTTGAATGCAAGGCAGTGTGCTCCCTTTTTCTTTTTGGATGTCTAAATGACGGCTCCCGTGAGCCTCTTGCTGACGAGCACTGGCGATGCACCTGTGCACCTACTGAGTGGTACAAAAACCTGTGAAGACGTTTGGCAGCATTTCAAGCGACCCCTTCAGTTACATACGCTCTCTGCTGATGACGGCCGAAAGCCAGAAACACGTGTCCAGAGATACGGCACTCGCTGCACCTACCTTAGGTGAAAGACTTTCTACAGCGATACGGCACTTGCTGCACCTACTAAGGGTGAATAATTTTTTGAAAAATTCTCGCTATTTATATTTAAATGACTGCATTTACCATGATGCCTTGGGGCTATTTTCTACTTGAATGCAAGGCAGTATGCTCCATTTTTTCTTTAAGGATGTCTAAATGACGGCTCCCGTGAGCCTCTTGCTGACGAGCACTGGCGATGCACCTGTGCGCCTACTGGGTGGTACAAAAACCTGTGAAGACGTTTGGCGGCATTTCAAGCGACCCCTTCAGTAACATACGCTCTCTGCTGATGACGGCCGAAAGCCAGAAACACGTGTCCAGAGATACGGCACTCGCTGCACCTACCTTAGGTGAAAGACTTTCTACAGCGATACGGCACTTGCTGCACCTACTTATGGTGAATAATTTTTTTAAAAATCATCGCTATTTATATTTAAATGACTGCATTTACCATGATGCCTTGGGGCTATTTTCCGCTTGAATGCAAGGCAGTGTGCTACTTTTTTTCTTTTTGGATGTCTAAATGACGGCTCCCGTGAGCCTCTTGCTGACGAGCACTGGCGATGCACCTGTCCCCGTACTGAGTGGTACAATAACCTGTGAAGACGTTTGGCGGCATTTCAAGCGACCCCTTCAGTTACATACGCTCTCTGCTGATGACGGCCAAAAGCCAGAAACACGTGTCCAGAGATATGGCACTCGCTGCACCTACCTTAGGTGAAAGACTTTCTACAGCGATACGGCATTTGCTGCACCTACCTAGGGTGAATAATTTTTTAAAAAATTCGCGCTAAATATATTTAAATGACTGCATTTACCATGATGCCTTGGGGCTATTTTCCGCTTGAATGCAAGGCAGTGTCTTCCTTTTTCTTTTTGGATGTCTAAATGACGGCTCCCGTGAGCCTCTTGCTGATGAGCACTGGCGATGCACCTGTGCGCCTACTGAGTGGTACAAAAACCTGTGAAGACGTTTGGCGGCATTTCAAGCGACCCCTTCAGTTACATACGCTCTCTGCTGATGACGGCCGAGAGCCAGAAACACGTGTCCAGAGATACGGCACTCGCTGCACCTACCTTAGGTGAAAGACTTTCGACAGCGATACGGCACTTGCTGCACCTACTAAGGGTGAATAATTTTTTTACAAATTCGTGCTATTTATATTTAAATGACTGCATTTACCATGATGCCTTGGGGCTATTTTCCGCTTGAATGCAAGGCAGTGTGCTCCCTTTTTCTTTTTGGATGTCTAAATGACGGCTCCCGTGAGCCTCTTGCTGACGAGCACTGGCGATGCACCTGTGCGCCTACTGAGTGGTACAAAAACCTGTGAAGACGTTTAACGGCATTTCAAGCGACCCCTTCAGTTACATACGCTCTCTGCTGATGACGGCCGAAAGCCAGAAACATGTGTCCAGGGATACAGCACTCGCTGCACCTACCTTAGGTGAAAGACTTTCTACAGCGATACGGCACTTGCTGCACCTACTTAGGGTGAATAATTTTTTTTAAAATTCTCGCTATTTATATTTAAATGACGGCATTTACCATGATGCCTTGGGGCTATTTTCCTCTTGAATGCAAGGCAGTGTGCTCCCTTTTTCTTTTTGGATGTCTAAATTACGACTCCCATGAGCCTCTTGCTGACGAGCACTGGCGATGCACCTGTGCGCCTACTGAGTGGTACAAAAACCTGTGAAGACGTTTGGCGGCATTTCAAGCGACCCCTTCAGTTACATACGCTCACTGCTGATGACGGCCGAAAGCCAGAAACACGTGTCCAGAGATACGGCACTCGCTGCACCTACCTTAGGTGAAAGACTTTCTACAGCGATACAGCACTTGCTGCACCTACTTAGGGTGAATAATTTTTTTTAAAATTCTCGCTATTTATATTTAAATGACTGCATTTACCATGATGCATTGGGGCTATTTTCCGCTTGAATGCAAGGCAGTGTGCTCCATTTTTGTTTTTGGATGTCTAAATGACGGTTCCCGTGAGCCTCTTGCTGACGAGCACTGGCGATGCACCTGTGCGCCTACTGAGTGGTACAAAAACCTGTGAAGACGTTTGGTGGCATTTCAAGCGACCCCTTCAGTTACATACGCTCTCTGTTGATGACGGCCGAAAGCCAGAAACACGTGTCTAGAGATAGGGCACTCGCTGCACCTACCTTAGGTGAAAGACTTTCTACAGCGATACAGCACTTGCTGCACCTACTTAGGGTGAATAATTTTTTGAAAAATTCTCGCTATTTATATTTAAATGACTTCATTTACCATGATGCCTTGGGGCTATTTTCCCCTTGAATGCAAGGCAGTGTGCTCCCTTTTTCTTTTTGGATGTCTAAATGACGGCTCCCGTGAGCCTCTAGCTGACGAGCACTGGCGATGCACCTGTGCACCTACTGAGTGGTACAAAAACCTGTGAAGACGTTTAACGGCATTTCAAGCGACCCCTTCAGTTACATACGCTCTCTGCTGATGACGGCCGAAAGCCAGAAACATGTGTCCAGGGATACGGCACTCGCTGCACCTACCTTAGGTGAAAGACTTTCTATAGCGATACGGCACTTGCTGCACCTACTTAGGGTGAATAATTTTTTTTTAAATTCTCGCTATTTATATTTAAATGACTGCATTTACCATGATGCCTTGGGGCTATTTTCTGCTTGAATGCAAGGCAGTGTGCTCCCTTTTTCTTTTTGGATGTCTAAATGACGGCTCCTGTTAGCCTCTTGCTGACGAGCACTGGCGATGCACCTGTGCGCCTCCTGAGTGGTACAAAAACCTGTGAAGACGTTTGGCGGCATTTCAAGCGACCCCTTCAGTTACATACGCTCACTGCTGATGACGGCCGAAAGCCAGAAACACGTGTCCAGAGATACGGCACTCGCTGCACCTACCTTAGGTGAAAGACTTTCTACAGCGATACGGCACTTGCTGCACCTACTTAGGGTGAATAATTTTTTGAAAAATTCTCGCTATTTACATTTAAATTACTGCATTTACCATGATACCTTGGGGATATTTTCCGCTTGAATGCAAGGCAGTGTGCTCCCTTTTTCTTTTTGGATGTCTAAATGACGGTTCCCGTGAGACTCTTGCTGACGAGCACTTGCGATGCACCTGTGCGCCTACTGAGTGGTACAAAAACTTGTGAAGACGTTTGGCGGCATTTCAAGCGACCCCTTCAGTTACATACGCTCTCTGCTGATGACGGCCGAAAGCCAGAACCACATGTCCAGAGACAGGGCACTCGCTGCACCTACCTTAGGTGAAAGACTTTCTACAGCGATACGGCACTTGCTGCACCTACTTAGGGTGAATAATTTTTTGAATTTTTTTCGCTATTTATATTTAAATGACTGCATTTACCATGATGCCTTGGGGCTATTTTCCCCTTGAATGCAAGGCAGTGTGCTCCCTTTTTCTTTTTGGATGTCTAAATGACGGCTCCCGTGAGCCTCTTGCTGATGAGCACTGGCGATGCACCTGTGCGCCTACTGAGTGGTACAAAAACCTGTGAAGACGTTTGGCCGCATTTCAAGTGACCCCTTCAGTTACATACGCTCTCTGCTGATGACGGCCGAAAGCCAGAAACATGTGTCCAGAGATACGGCACTTGCTGCACCTACCTTAGGTGAAAGACTTTCTACAGCGATACGGCACTTCCTGCACCTACTTAGGGTGAATAATTTTTTTTTTAATTCTCGCTATTTATATTTAAATGACTGCATTTACCATGATGCCTTGGGGCTATTTTCCGTTTGAATGCAAGGCAGTGTGCTCCCTTTTTCTTTTTGGATGTCTAAATGATGGCTCCCGTGAGCCTCTTGCTGACGAGCACTGGCGATACACCTGTGCGCCTACTGAGTGGTACAAAAACCTGTGAAGACGTTTGGCGGCATTTCAAGCGACCCCTTCAGTTACATACGCTCTCTGCTGATGACGGCCGAAAGCCAGAAACACGTGTCCAGAGATACGGCACTCGCTGCACCTACCTTAGGTGAAAGACTTTTTACAGCGATACGGCACTTGCTGCACCTACTTAGGGTGAATAATTTTTTGAAAAATTCTCGCTATTTATATTTAAATGACTGCATTTACCATGATGCCTTGGGGCTATTTTCTGCTTGAATGCAAGGCAGTGTGCTCCATTTTTCCTTTAAGGATGTCTAAATGACGGCTCCCGTGAGCCTCTTGCTGACGAGCACTGGCGATGCACCTGTGCGCCTACTGGGTGGTACAAAAACCTGTGAAGACGTTTGGCGGCATTTCAAGCGACCCCTTCAGTAACATACGCTCTCTGCTGATGACGGCCGAAAGCCAGAAACACGTGTCCAGAGATACGGCACTCGCTGCACCTACCTTAGGTGAAAGACTTTCTACAGCGATACGGCACTTGCTGCACCTACTTATGGTGAATAATTTTTTGAAAAATCATCGCTATTTATATTTAAATGACTGCATTTACCATGATGCCTTGGGGCTATTTTCCGCTTGAATGCAAGGCAGTGTGCTACTTTTTTTCTTTTTGGATGTCTAAATAACGGCTCCCGTGAGCCTCTTGCTGATGAGCACTGGCGATGCACCTGTCCCCCTACTGAGTGGTACAAAAACCTGTGAAGACGTTTGGCGGCATTTCAAGCGACCCCTTCAGTTACATCCGCTCTCTGCTGATGACGGCCGAAAGCCAGAAACACGTGTCCAGAGATACGGCACTCGCTGCACCTACCTTAGGTGAAAGACTTTCTACAGCGATACGGCACTTGCTGCACCTACCTAGGGTGAATAATTTTTTAAAAAATTTGCGCTAAATATATTTAAATGACTGCATTTACCATGATGCCTTGGGGCTATTTTCCGCTTGAATGCAAGGCAGTGTCTTCCTTTTTCTTTTTGGATGCCTAAATGACGGCTCCCGTGAGCCTCTTGCTGATGAGCACTGGCGATGCACCTGTGCGCCTATTGAGTGGTACAAAAACCTGTGAAGACGTTTGGCAGCATTTCAAGCGACCCCTTCAGTTACATACGCTCTCTGCTGATGACGGCCGAGAGCCAGAAACACGTGTCCAGAGATAAGGCACTCGCTGCACCTACCTTAGGTGAAAGACTTTCTACAGCGATACGGCACTTGCTGCACCTACTTAGGGTGAATAATTTTTTTAAATATGCGCGCTATTTATATTTAAATGTCTGCATTTACCATGATGCCTTGGGGCTATTTTCCGCTTGAATGCAAGGCAGTGTGCTCCCTTTTTCTTTTTGGATGTCTAAATGACGGCTCCCGTGAGCCTCTTGCTGACGAGCACTGGCGATGCACCTGTGCGCCTACTGAGTGGTACAAAAACCTGTGAAGACGTTTGGCGGCATTTCAAGCGACCCCTTCAGTTACATAGGCTCTCTGCTGATGACGGCCGAAAGCCAGAAACATGTGTCCAGGGATACGGCACTCGCTGCACCTACCTTAGGTGAAAGACTTTCTACAGCGATACGGCACTTGCTGCACCTACTTAGGGTGAATAATTTTTTGAAAAATTCTCGCTATTTATATTTAAATGACTGCATTTACCATGATGCCTTGGGGCTATTTTCCTCTTGAATGCAAGGCAGTGTGCTCCCTTTTTCTTTTTGGATGTCTAAATGATGGCTCCCGTGAGCCTCTTGCTGACGAGCACTGGCGATGCACCTGTGCGCCTACTGAGTGGTACAAAAACCTGTGAAGACGTTTGGCGGCATTTCAAGCGACCCCTTCAGTTACATACGCTCTCTGCTGATGACGGCCGAAAGCCAGAAACACGTGTCCAGAGATACGGCACTCGCTGCACCTACCTTAGGTGAAAGACTTTCTACAGCGATACGGCACTTGCTGCACCTACTTAGGGTGAATAATTTTTTGAAAAATTCTCGCTATTTATATTTAAATGACTTCATTTACCATGATGCCTTGGGGCTATTTTCCGCTTGAATGCAAGGCAGTGTGCTCCCTTTTTCTTTTTGGATGTCTAAATGACGGCTCCCGTGAGCCTCTTGCTGACGAGCACTGGCGATGCACCTGTGCACCTACTGAGTGGTACAAAAACCTGTGAAGACGTTTGGCAGCATTTCAAGCGACCCCTTCAGTTACATACGCTCTCTGCTGATGACGGCCGAAAGCCAGAAACACGTGTCCAGAGATACGGCACTCGCTGCACCTACCTTAGGTGAAAGACTTTCTACAGCGATACGGCACTTGCTGCACCTACTAAGGGTGAATAATTTTTTGAAAAATTCTCGCTATTTATATTTAAATGACTGCATTTACCATGATGCCTTGGGGCTATTTTCTACTTGAATGCAAGGCAGTATGCTCCATTTTTTCTTTAAGGATGTCTAAATGACGGCTCCCGTGAGCCTCTTGCTGACGAGCACTGGCGATGCACCTGTGCGCCTACTGGGTGGTACAAAAACCTGTGAAGACGTTTGGCGGCATTTCAAGCGACCCCTTCAGTAACATACGCTCTCTGCTGATGACGGCCGAAAGCCTGAAACACGTGTCCAGAGATACGGCACTCGCTGCACCTACCTTAGGTGAAAGACTTTCTACAGCGATACGGCACTTGCTGCACCTACTTATGGTGAATAATTTTTTTAAAAATCATCGCTATTTATATTTAAATGACTGCATTTACCATGATGCCTTGGGGCTATTTTCCGCTTGAATGCAAGGCAGTGTGCTACTTTTTTTCTTTTTGGATGTCTAAATGACGGCTCCCGTGAGCCTCTTGCTGACGAGCACTGGCGATGCACCTGTCCCCGTACTGAGTGGTACAATAACCTGTGAAGACGTTTGGCGGCATTTCAAGCGACCCCTTCAGTTACATACGCTCTCTGCTGATGACGGCCAAAAGCCAGAAACACGTGTCCAGAGATATGGCACTCGCTGCACCTACCTTAGGTGAAAGACTTTCTACAGCGATACGGCATTTGCTGCACCTACCTAGGGTGAATAATTTTTTAAAAAATTCGCGCTAAATATATTTAAATGACTGCATTTACCATGATGCCTTGGGGCTATTTTCCGCTTGAATGCAAGGCAGTGTCTTCCTTTTTCTTTTTGGATGTCTAAATGACGGCTCCCGTGAGCCTCTTGCTGATGAGCACTGGCGATGCACCTGTGCGCCTACTGAGTGGTACAAAAACCTGTGAAGACGTTTGGCGGCATTTCAAGCGACCCCTTCAGTTACATACGCTCTCTGCTGATGACGGCCGAGAGCCAGAAACACGTGTCCAGAGATACGGCACTCGCTGCACCTACCTTAGGTGAAAGACTTTCTACAGCGATACGGCACTTGCTGCACCTACTTAGGGTGAATAATTTTTTGAAAAATCCTCGCTATTTATATTTAAATGACTGCATTTACCATGATGCCTTGGGGCTATTTTCCGCTTGAATGCAAGGCAGTGTGCTACTTTTTTTCTTTTTGGATGTCTAAATGACGGCTCCCGTGAGCCTCTTGCTAACGAGCACTGGCGATGCACCTGTGCGCCTACTGGGTGGTACAAAAACCTGTGAAGACGTTTGGCAGCATTTCAAGCGACCCCTTCAGTTACATACGCTCTCTGCTGATGACGGCCGAAAGCCAGAAACACGTGTCCAGAGATACGGCACTCGCTGCACCTACCTTAGGTGAAAGACTTTCTACAGCGATACAGCACTTGCTGCACCTACTTAGGGTGAATAATTTTTTGAAAAATTTGCGCTATTTATATTTAAATGACTGCATTTACCATGATGCCTTGGGGCTATTTTCTGCTTGAATACAAGGCAGTGTGCTCCCTTTTTCTTTTTGGATGCCTAAATGACGGCTCCCGTGAGCCTCTTGCTGACGAGCACTGGCGATGCACCTGTGCGCCTACCGAGTGGTACAAAAACCTGGGAAGACGTTTGGCGGCATTTCAAGCGACCCCTTCAGTTACATACTCTCTCTGCTGATGACGGCTGAAACCCAGAAACATGTGTCCAGAGATACGGCACTCGCTGCACCTATCTTAGGTGAAAGACTTTCTACAGCGATACGGCACTTGCTGCACATACTTAGGGTGAATAATTTTTTGAAAAATTCTCGCTATTTATATTTAAATGACTGCATTTACCATGATGCCTTGGGGCTATTTTCCGCTTGAATGCAAGGCAGTGTGCTATTTTTTTTATTTTTGGATGTCTAAATGACGGCTCCCGTGAGCCTCTTGCTGACGAGCACTGGCGATGCACCTGTGCGCCTACTGAGTGGTACAAAAACCTGTGAAGACGTTTGGCGGCATTTCAAGCGACCCCTTCAGTTACATACGCTCTCTGCTGATGACGGCCGAAAGCCAGAAACACGTGTCCAGAGATACGGCACTCGCTGCACCTACTTTAGGTGAAAGACTTTCTACAGCGATACGGCACTTGCTGCACCTACTTAGGGTGAATAATTTTTTGAAAAATTCTCGCTATTTATATTTAAATGACTGCATTTACCATGATGCCTTGGGGCTATTTTCTGCTTGAATGCAAGGCAGTGTGCTCCATTTTTCCTTTAAGGATGTCTAAATGACGGCTCCCGTGAGCCTCTTGCTGACGAGCACTGGCGATGCACCTGTGCGCCTACTGGGTGGTACAAAAACCTGTGAAGACGTTTGGCGGCATTTCAAGCGACCCCTTCAGTAACATACGCTCTCTGCTGATGACGGCCGAAAGCCAGAAACACGTGTCCAGAGATACGGCACTCGCTGCACCTACCTTAGGTGAAAGACTTTCTACAGCGATACGGCACTTGCTGCACCTACTTATGGTGAATAATTTTTTGAAAAATCATCGCTATTTATATTTAAATGACTGCATTTACCATGATGCCTTGGGGCTATTTTCCGCTTGAATGCAAGGCAGTGTGCTACTTTTTTTCTTTTTGGATGTCTAAATAACGGCTCCCGTGAGCCTCTTGCTGATGAGCACTGGCGATGCACCTGTCCCCCTACTGAGTGGTACAAAAACCTGTGAAGACGTTTGGCGGCATTTCAAGCGACCCCTTCAGTTACATCCGCTCTCTGCTGATGACGGCCGAAAGCCAGAAACACGTGTCCAGAGATACGGCACTCGCTGCACCTACCTTAGGTGAAAGACTTTCTACAGCGATACGGCACTTGCTGCACCTACCTAGGGTGAATAATTTTTTTAAAAATTCGCGCTAAATATATTTAAATGACTGCATTTACCATGATGCCTTGGGGCTATTTTCCGCTTGAATGCAAGGCAGTGTCTTCCTTTTTCTTTTTGGATGCCTAAATGACGGCTCCCGTGAGCCTCTTGCTGATGAGCACTGGCGATGCACCTGTGCGCCTATTGAGTGGTACAAAAACCTGTGAAGACGTTTGGCAGCATTTCAAGCGACCCCTTCAGTTACATACGCTCTCTGCTGATGACGGCCGAGAGCCAGAAACACGTGTCCAGAGATAAGGCACTCGCTGCACCTACCTTAGGTGAAAGACTTTCTACAGCGATACGGCACTTGCTGCACCTACTTAGGGTGAATAATTTTTTTAAATATGCGCGCTATTTATATTTAAATGTCTGCATTTACCATGATGCCTTGGGGCTATTTTCCGCTTGAATGCAAGGCAGTGTGCTCCCTTTTTCTTTTTGGATGTCTAAATGACGGCTCCCGTGAGCCTCTTGCTGACGAGCACTGGCGATGCACCTGTGCGCCTACTGAGTGGTACAAAAACCTGTGAAGACGTTTGGCGGCATTTCAAGCGACCCCTTCAGTTACATAGGCTCTCTGCTGATGACGGCCGAAAGCCAGAAACATGTGTCCAGGGATACGGCACTCGCTGCACCTACCTTAGGTGAAAGACTTTCTACAGCGATACGGCACTTGCTGCACCTACTTAGGGTGAATAATTTTTTGAAAAATTCTCGCTATTTATATTTAAATGACTGCATTTACCATGATGCCTTGGGGCTATTTTCCTCTTGAATGCAAGGCAGTGTGCTCCCTTTTTCTTTTTGGATGTCTAAATGATGGCTCCCGTGAGCCTCTTGCTGACGAGCACTGGCGATGCACCTGTGCGCCTACTGAGTGGTACAAAAACCTGTGAAGACGTTTGGCGGCATTTCAAGCGACCCCTTCAGTTACATACGCTCTCTGCTGATGACGGCCGAAAGCCAGAAACACGTGTCCAGAGATACGGCACTCGCTGCACCTACCTTAGGTGAAAGACTTTCTACAGCGATACGGCACTTGCTGCACCTACTTAGGGTGAATAATTTTTTGAAAAATTCTCGCTATTTATATTTAAATGACTTCATTTACCATGATGCCTTGGGGCTATTTTCCGCTTGAATGCAAGGCAGTGTGCTCCCTTTTTCTTTTTGGATGTCTAAATGACGGCTCCCGTGAGCCTCTTGCTGACGAGCACTGGCGATGCACCTGTGCACCTACTGAGTGGTACAAAAACCTGTGAAGACGTTTGGCAGCATTTCAAGCGACCCCTTCAGTTACATACGCTCTCTGCTGATGACGGCCGAAAGCCAGAAACACGTGTCCAGAGATACGGCACTCGCTGCACCTACCTTAGGTGAAAGACTTTCTACAGCGATACGGCACTTGCTGCACCTACTAAGGGTGAATAATTTTTTGAAAAATTCTCGCTATTTATATTTAAATGACTGCATTTACCATGATGCCTTGGGGCTATTTTCTACTTGAATGCAAGGCAGTATGCTCCATTTTTTCTTTAAGGATGTCTAAATGACGGCTCCCGTGAGCCTCTTGCTGACGAGCACTGGCGATGCACCTGTGCGCCTACTGGGTGGTACAAAAACCTGTGAAGACGTTTGGCGGCATTTCAAGCGACCCCTTCAGTAACATACGCTCTCTGCTGATGACGGCCGAAAGCCTGAAACACCAGTCCAGAGATACGGCACTCGCTGCACCTACCTTAGGTGAAAGACTTTCTACAGCGATACGGCACTTGCTGCACCTACTTATGGTGAATAATTTTTTTAAAAATCATCGCTATTTATATTTAAATGACTGCATTTACCATGATGCCTTGGGGCTATTTTCCGCTTGAATGCAAGGCAGTGTGCTACTTTTTTTCTTTTTGGATGTCTAAATGACGGCTCCCGTGAGCCTCTTGCTGACGAGCACTGGCGATGCACCTGTCCCTGTACTGAGTGGTACAATAACCTGTGAAGACGTTTGGCGGCATTTCAAGCGACCCCTTCAGTTACATACGCTCTCTGCTGATGACGGCCAAAAGCCAGAAACACGTGTCCAGAGAAATGGCACTCGCTGCACCTACCTTAGGTGAAAGACTTTCTACAGCGATACGGCATTTGCTGCACCTACCTAGGGTGAATAATTTTTTAAAAATTTGCGCTAAATATATTTAAATGACTGCATTTACCATGATGCCTTGGGGCTATTTTCCGCTTGAATGCAAGGCAGTGTCTTCCTTTTTCTTTTTGGATGTCTAAATGACGGCTCCCGTGAGCCTCTTGCTGATGAGCACTGGCGATGCACCTGTGCGCCTACTGAGTGGTACAAAAACCTGTGAAGACGTTTGGCGGCATTTCAAGCGACCCCTTCAGTTACATACGCTCTCTGCTGATGACGGCCGAGAGCCAGAAACACGTGTCCAGAGATACGGCACTCGCTGCACCTACCTTAGGTGAAAGACTTTCTACAGCGATACGGCACTTGCTGCACCTACTTAGGGTGAATAATTTTTTGAAAAATCCTCGCTATTTATATTTAAATGACTGCATTTACCATGATGCCTTGGGGCTATTTTCCGCTTGAATGCAAGGCAGTGTGCTACTTTTTTTCTTTTTGGATGTCTAAATGACGGCTCCCGTGAGCCTCTTGCTAACGAGCACTGGCGATGCACCTGTGCGCCTACTGGGTGGTACAAAAACCTGTGAAGACGTTTGGCAGCATTTCAAGCGACCCCTTCAGTTACATACGCTCTCTGCTGATGACGGCCGAAAGCCAGAAACACGTGTCCAGAGATACGGCACTCGCTGCACCTACCTTAGGTGAAAGACTTTCTACAGCGATACAGCACTTGCTGCACCTACTTAGGGTGAATAATTTTTTGAAAAATTTGCGCTATTTATATTTAAATGACTGCATTTACCATGATGCCTTGGGGCTATTTTCTGCTTGAATACAAGGCAGTGTGCTCCCTTTTTCTTTTTGGATGCCTAAATGACGGCTCCCGTGAGCCTCTTGCTGACGAGCACTGGCGATGCACCTGTGCGCCTACCGAGTGGTACAAAAACCTGGGAAGACGTTTGGCGGCATTTCAAGCGACCCCTTCAGTTACATACTCTCTCTGCTGATGACGGCTGAAACCCAGAAACATGTGTCCAGAGATACGGCACTCGCTGCACCTATCTTAGGTGAAAGACTTTCTACAGCGATACGGCACTTGCTGCACATACTTAGGGTGAATAATTTTTTGAAAAATTCTCGCTATTTATATTTAAATGACTGCATTTACCATGATGCCTTGGGGCTATTTTCCGCTTGAATGCAAGGCAGTGTGCTATTTTTTTTATTTTTGGATGTCTAAATGACGGCTCCCGTGAGCCTCTTGCTGACGAGCACTGGCGATGCACCTGTGCTCCTACTGAGTGGTACAAAAACCTGTGAAGACGTTTGGCGGCATTTCAAGCGCCCCCTTCAGTTACATACGCTCTCTGCTGATGACGGCCGAAAGCCAGAAACATGTGTCCAGAGATACGGCACTCGCTGCACCTACCTTATGTGAAAGACTTTCTACAGCGATACGGCACTTGCTGCACCTACTTAGGGTGAATAATTTTTTGAAAAATTCTCGCTATTTATATTTAAATGACTGCATTTACCATGATGCCTTGGGGCTATTTTCTGCTTGAATGCAAGGCAGTGTGCTCCATTTTTTCTTTTTGGATGTCTAAATGACGGCTCCCGTGAGCCTCTTGCTGACGAGCACTGGCGATGCACCTGTGCGCCTACTGGGTGGTACAAAAACCTGTGAAGACGTTTGGCGGCATTTCAAGCGACCCCTTCAGTTACATACGCTCTCTGCTGATGACGGCCGAAAGCCAGAAAAACGTGTCCAGAGATACGGCACTCGCTGCACCTACCTTAGGTGAAAGACTTTCTACAGCGATACGGCACTTGCTGCACCTACTTAGGGTGAATAATTTTTTTAAATATTTGCGCTATTTATATTTAAATGTCTGCATTTACCATGATGCCTTGGGGCTATTTTCCGCTTGAATGCAAGGCAGTGTGCTCCCTTTTTCTTTTTGGATGTCTAAATGACGGCTCCCATGAGCCTCTTGGTGACGAGCACTGGCGATGCACCTGTGCGCCTACTGAGTGGTACAAAAACCTGTGAAGACGTTTGGCGGCATTTCAAGCGACCCCATTAGTTACATACGCTCTCTGCTAATGACGGCCGAAAGCCAGAAACATGTGTCCAGGGATACGGCACTCGCTGCACCTACCTTAGGTGAAAGACTTTCTACAGCGATACGGCACTTGCTGCACCTACTTAGGGTGAATAATTTTTTGAAAAATTCTCGCTATTTATATTTAAATGACTGCATTTACCATGATGCCTTGGGGCTATTTTCCTCTTGAATGCAAGGCAGTGTGCTCCCTTTTTCTTTTTGGATGTCTAAATGATGGCTCCCGTGAGCCTCTTGCTGACGAGCACTGGCGATGCACCTGTGCGCCTAGTGAGTGGTACAAAAACCTGTGAAGACGTTTGGCGGCATTTCAAGCGACCCATTCAGTTACATACGCTCTCTGATAATGACGGCCGAAAGCCAGAAACACGTGTCCAGAGATACGGCACTCGCTGCACCTACCTTAGGTGAAAGACTTTCTACAGCGATACGGCACTTGCTGCACTTACTTAGGGTGAATAATTTTTTGAAAAATTTGCGCTATTCATATTTAAATGACTGCATTTACCATGATGCCAAGGGGCTATTTTCCGCTTGAATACAAGGCAGTGTGCTCCCTTTTTCTTTTTGGATGCCTAAATGACGGCTCCCGTGAGCCTCTTGCTGACGAGCACTGGCGATGCACCTGTGCGCCTACCGAGTGGTACAAAAACCTGGGAAGACGTTTGGCGGCATTTCAAGCGACCCCTTCAGTTACATACTCTCTCTGCTGATGAAGGCCGAAACCCAGGAACACGTGTCCAGAGATACGGCACTCGCTGCACCTATCTTAGGTGAAAGACTTTCTACAGCGATACGGCACTTGCTGCACATAGTTAGGGTGAATAATTTTTTGAAAAATTCTCGCTATTTATATTTAAATGACTGCATTTACCATGATGCCTTGGGGCTATTTTCCGCATGAATGCAAGGCAGTGTGCTCCCTTTTTCTTTTTGGATGTCTAAATGACGGCTCCCGTGAGCCTCTTGCTGACGAGCACTGGCGATGCACCTGTGCGCCTACTGAGTGGTACAAAAACCTGTGAAGACATTTGGCGGCATTTCAAGAGACCCCTTCAGTTACATACACACTCTGCTGATGACGGCCGAAAGCCAGAAACACGTGTCCAGAGATACGGCACTCGCTGCACCTATCTTAGGTGAAAGACTTTCTACAGCGATACGGCACTTGCTGCACATACTTAGGGTGAATAATTTTTTGAAAAATTCTCGCTATTTATATTTAAATGACTGCATTTACCATGATGCCTTGGGGCTATTTTCCCCTTGAATGCAAGGCAGTGTGCTCCCTTTTTCTTTTTGGATGTCTAAATGACGGCTCCCGTGAGCCTCTTGCTGACGAGCACTGGCGATGCACCTGTGCGCCTACTGAGTGGTACAAAAACCTGTGAAGACGTTTGGCGGCATTTCAAGCGACCCCTTCAGTTACATAGGCTCTCTGCTGATGACGGCCGAAAGCCAGAAACATGTGTCCAGGGATACGGCACTCGCTGCACCTACCTTAGGTGAAAGACTTTCTACAGCGATACGGCACTTGCTGCACCTACTTAGGGTGAATAATGTTTTGAAAAATTCTCGCTATTTATATTTAAATGACTGCATTTACCATGATGCCTTGGGGCTATTTTCCTCTTGAATGCAAGGCAGTGTGCTCCCTTTTTCTTTTTGGATGTCTAAATGATGGCTCCCGTGAGCCTCTTGCTGACGAGCACTGGCGATGCACCTGTGCGCCTACTGAGTGGTACAAAAACCTGTGAAGACGTTTGGCGGCATTTCAAGCGACCCCTTCAGTTACATACGCTCTCTGCTGATGACGGCCGAAAGCCAGAAACACGTGTCCAGAGATACGGCACTCGCTGCACCTACCTTAGGTGAAAGACTTTCTACAGCGATACGGCACTTGCTGCACCTACTTAGGGTGAATAATTTTTTGAAAAATTCTCGCTATTTATATTTAAATGACTTCATTTACCATGATGCCTTGGGGCTATTTTCCGCTTGAATGCAAGGCAGTGTGCTCCCTTTTTCTTTTTGGATGTCTAAATGACGGCTCCCGTGAGCCTCTTGCTGACGAGCACTGGCGATGCACCTGTGCACCTACTGAGTGGTACAAAAACCTGTGAAGACGTTTGGCAGCATTTCAAGCGACCCCTTCAGTTACATACGCTCTCTGCTGATGACGGCCGAAAGCCAGAAACACGTGTCCAGAGATACGGCACTCGCTGCACCTACCTTAGGTGAAAGACTTTCTACAGCGATACGGCACTTGCTGCACCTACTTAGGGTGAATAATTTTTTGAAAAATTCTCGCTATTTATATTTAAATGACTGCATTTACCATGATGCCTTGGGGCTATTTTCTACTTGAATGCAAGGCAGTATGCTCCATTTTTTCTTTAAGGATGTCTAAATGACGGCTCCCGTGAGCCTCTTGCTGACGAGCACTGGCGATGCACCTGTGCGCCTACTGGGTGGTACAAAAACCTGTGAAGACGTTTGGCGGCATTTCAAGCGACCCCTTCAGTAACATACGCTCTCTGCTGATGACGGCCGAAAGCCAGAAACACGTGTCCAGAGATACGGCACTCGCTGCACCTACCTTAGGTGAAAGACTTTCTACAGCGATACGGCACTTGCTGCACCTACTTATGGTGAATAATTTTTTGAAAAATCATCGCTATTTATATTTAAATGACTGCATTTACCATGATGCCTTGGGGCTATTTTCCGCTTGAATGCAAGGCAGTGTGCTACTTTTTTTCTTTTTGGATGTCTAAATGACGGCTCCCGTGAGCCTCTTGCTGACGAGCACTGGCGATGCACCTGTCCCCGTACTGAGTGGTACAATAACCTGTGAAGACGTTTGGCGGCATTTCAAGCGACCCCTTCAGTTACATACGCTCTCTGCTGATGACGGCCGAAAGCCAGAAACACGTGTCCAGAGATATGGCACTCGCTGCACCTACCTTAGGTGAAAGACTTTCTACAGCGATACGGCACTTGCTGCACCTACCTAGGGTGAATAATTTTTTTAAAAATTTGCGCTAAATATATTTAAATGACTGCATTTACCATGATGCCTTGGGGCTATTTTCCGCTTGAATGCAAGGCAGTGTCTTCCTTTTTCTTTTTGGATGTCTAAATGACGGCTCCCGTGAGCCTCTTGCTGATGAGCACTGGCGATGCACCTGTGCGCCTACTGAGTGGTACAAAAACCTGTGAAGACGTTTGGCAGCATTTCAAGCGACCCCTTCAGTTACATACGCTCTCTGCTGATGACGGCCGAGAGCCAGAAACACGTGTCCAGAGATACGGCACTCGCTGCACCTACCTTAGGTGAAAGACTTTCTACAGCGATACGGCACTTGCTGCACCTACTTAGGGTGAATAATTTTTTGAAAAATCCTCGCTATTTATATTTAAATGACTGCATTTACCATGATGCCTTGGGGCTATTTTCAGCTTGAATGCAAGGCAGTGTGCTACTTTTTTTCTTTTTGGATGTCTAAATGACGGCTCCCGTGAGCCTCTTGCTAACGAGCACTGGCGATGCACCTGTGCGCCTACTGGGTGGTACAAAAACCTGTGAAGACGTTTGGCAGCATTTCAAGCGACCCCTTCAGTTACATACGCTCTCTGCTGATGACGGCCGAAAGCCAGAAACACGTGTCCAGAGATACGGCACTCGCTGCACCTACCTTAGGTGAAAGACTTTCTACAGCGATACAGCACTTGCTGCACCTACTTAGGGTGAATAATTTTTTGAAAAATTTGCGCTATTTATATTTAAATGACTGCATTTACCATGATGCCTTGGGGCTATTTTCTGCTTGAATACAAGGCAGTGTGCTCCCTTTTTCTTTTTGGATGCCTAAATGACGGCTCCCGTGAGCCTCTTGCTGACGAGCACTGGCGATGCACCTGTGCGCCTACCGAGTGGTACAAAAACCTGGGAAGACGTTTGGCGGCATTTCAAGCGACCCCTTCAGTTACATACTCTCTCTGCTGATGACGGCTGAAACCCAGAAACATGTGTCCAGAGATACGGCACTCGCTGCACCTATCTTAGGTGAAAGACTTTCTACAGCGATACGGCACTTGCTGCACATACTTAGGGTGAATAATTTTTTGAAAAATTCTCGCTATTTATATTTAAATGACTGCATTTACCATGATGCCTTGGGGCTATTTTCCGCTTGAATGCAAGGCAGTGTGCTATTTTTTTTATTTTTGGATGTCTAAATGACGGCTCCCGTGAGCCTCTTGCTGACGAGCACTGGCGATGCACCTGTGCGCCTACTGAGTGGTACAAAAACCTGTGAAGACGTTTGGCGGCATTTCAAGCGACCCCTTCAGTTACATACGCTCTCTGCTGATGACGGCCGAAAGCCAGAAACACGTGTCCAGAGATACGGCACTCGCTGCACCTACTTTAGGTGAAAGACTTTCTACAGCGATACGGCACTTGCTGCACCTACTTAGGGTGAATAATTTTTTGAAAAATTCTCGCTATTTATATTTAAATGACTGCATTTACCATGATGCCTTGGGGCTATTTTCTGCTTGAATGCAAGGCAGTGTGCTCCATTTTTCCTTTAAGGATGTCTAAATGACGGCTCCCGTGAGCCTCTTGCTGACGAGCACTGGCGATGCACCTGTGCGCCTACTGGGTGGTACAAAAACCTGTGAAGACGTTTGGCGGCATTTCAAGCGACCCCTTCAGTAACATACGCTCTCTGCTGATGACGGCCGAAAGCCAGAAACACGTGTCCAGAGATACGGCACTCGCTGCACCTACCTTAGGTGAAAGACTTTCTACAGCGATACGGCACTTGCTGCACCTACTTATGGTGAATAATTTTTTGAAAAATCATCGCTATTTATATTTAAATGACTGCATTTACCATGATGCCTTGGGGCTATTTTCCGCTTGAATGCAAGGCAGTGTGCTACTTTTTTTCTTTTTGGATGTCTAAATAACGGCTCCCGTGAGCCTCTTGCTGATGAGCACTGGCGATGCACCTGTCCCCCTACTGAGTGGTACAAAAACCTGTGAAGACGTTTGGCGGCATTTCAAGCGACCCCTTCAGTTACATCCGCTCTCTGCTGATGACGGCCGAAAGCCAGAAACACGTGTCCAGAGATACGGCACTCGCTGCACCTACCTTAGGTGAAAGACTTTCTACAGCGATACGGCACTTGCTGCACCTACCTAGGGTGAATAATTTTTTTAAAAATTCGCGCTAAATATATTTAAATGACTGCATTTACCATGATGCCTTGGGGCTATTTTCCGCTTGAATGCAAGGCAGTGTCTTCCTTTTTCTTTTTGGATGCCTAAATGACGGCTCCCGTGAGCCTCTTGCTGATGAGCACTGGCGATGCACCTGTGCGCCTATTGAGTGGTACAAAAACCTGTGAAGACGTTTGGCAGCATTTCAAGCGACCCCTTCAGTTACATACGCTCTCTGCTGATGACGGCCGAGAGCCAGAAACACGTGTCCAGAGATAAGGCACTCGCTGCACCTACCTTAGGTGAAAGACTTTCTACAGCGATACGGCACTTGCTGCACCTACTTAGGGTGAATAATTTTTTTAAATATGCGCGCTATTTATATTTAAATGTCTGCATTTACCATGATGCCTTGGGGCTATTTTCCGCTTGAATGCAAGGCAGTGTGCTCCCTTTTTCTTTTTGGATGTCTAAATGACGGCTCCCGTGAGCCTCTTGCTGACGAGCACTGGCGATGCACCTGTGCGCCTACTGAGTGGTACAAAAACCTGTGAAGACGTTTGGCGGCATTTCAAGCGACCCCTTCAGTTACATAGGCTCTCTGCTGATGACGGCCGAAAGCCAGAAACATGTGTCCAGGGATACGGCACTCGCTGCACCTACCTTAGGTGAAAGACTTTCTACAGCGATACGGCACTTGCTGCACCTACTTAGGGTGAATAATTTTTTGAAAAATTCTCGCTATTTATATTTAAATGACTGCATTTACCATGATGCCTTGGGGCTATTTTCCTCTTGAATGCAAGGCAGTGTGCTCCCTTTTTCTTTTTGGATGTCTAAATGATGGCTCCCGTGAGCCTCTTGCTGACGAGCACTGGCGATGCACCTGTGCGCCTACTGAGTGGTACAAAAACCTGTGAAGACGTTTGGCGGCATTTCAAGCGACCCCTTCAGTTACATACGCTCTCTGCTGATGACGGCCGAAAGCCAGAAACACGTGTCCAGAGATACGGCACTCGCTGCACCTACCTTAGGTGAAAGACTTTCTACAGCGATACGGCACTTGCTGCACCTACTTAGGGTGAATAATTTTTTGAAAAATTCTCGCTATTTATATTTAAATGACTTCATTTACCATGATGCCTTGGGGCTATTTTCCGCTTGAATGCAAGGCAGTGTGCTCCCTTTTTCTTTTTGGATGTCTAAATGACGGCTCCCGTGAGCCTCTTGCTGACGAGCACTGGCGATGCACCTGTGCACCTACTGAGTGGTACAAAAACCTGTGAAGACGTTTGGCAGCATTTCAAGCGACCCCTTCAGTTACATACGCTCTCTGCTGATGACGGCCGAAAGCCAGAAACACGTGTCCAGAGATACGGCACTCGCTGCACCTACCTTAGGTGAAAGACTTTCTACAGCGATACGGCACTTGCTGCACCTACTAAGGGTGAATAATTTTTTGAAAAATTCTCGCTATTTATATTTAAATGACTGCATTTACCATGATGCCTTGGGGCTATTTTCTACTTGAATGCAAGGCAGTATGCTCCATTTTTTCTTTAAGGATGTCTAAATGACGGCTCACGTGAGCCTCTTGCTGACGAGCACTGGCGATGCACCTGTGCGCCTACTGGGTGGTACAAAAACCTGTGAAGACGTTTGGCGGCATTTCAAGCGACCCCTTCAGTAACATACGCTCTCTGCTGATGACGGCCGAAAGCCTGAAACACCAGTCCAGAGATACGGCACTCGCTGCACCTACCTTAGGTGAAAGACTTTCTACAGCGATACGGCACTTGCTGCACCTACTTATGGTGAATAATTTTTTTAAAAATCATCGCTATTTATATTTAAATGACTGCATTTACCATGATGCCTTGGGGCTATTTTCCGCTTGAATGCAAGGCAGTGTGCTACTTTTTTTCTTTTTGGATGTCTAAATGACGGCTCCCGTGAGCCTCTTGCTGACGAGCACTGGCGATGCACCTGTCCCCGTACTGAGTGGTACAATAACCTGTGAAGACGTTTGGCGGCATTTCAAGCGACCCCTTCAGTTACATACGCTCTCTGCTGATGACGGCCAAAAGCCAGAAACACGTGTCCAGAGATATGGCACTCGCTGCACCTACCTTAGGTGAAAGACTTTCTACAGCGATACGGCATTTGCTGCACCTACCTAGGGTGAATAATTTTTTAAAAAATTAGCGCTAAATATATTTAAATGACTGCATTTACCATGATGCCTTGGGGCTATTTTCCGCTTGAATGCAAGGCAGTGTCTTCCTTTTTCTTTTTGGATGTCTAAATGACGGCTCCCGTGAGCCTCTTGCTGATGAGCACTGGCGATGCACCTGTGCGCCTACTGAGTGGTACAAAAACCTGTGAAGACGTTTGGCGGCATTTCAAGCGACCCCTTCAGTTACATACGCTCTCTGCTGATGACGGCCGAGAGCCAGAAACACGTGTCCAGAGATACGGCACTCGCTGCACCTACCTTAGGTGAAAGACTTTCTACAGCGATACGGCACTTGCTGCACCTACTTAGGGTGAATAATTTTTTGAAAAATCCTCGCTATTTATATTTAAATGACTGCATTTACCATGATGCCTTGGGGCTATTTTCCGCTTGAATGCAAGGCAGTGTGCTACTTTTTTTCTTTTTGGATGTCTAAATGACGGCTCCCGTGAGCCTCTTGCTAACGAGCACTGGCGATGCACCTGTGCGCCTACTGGGTGGTACAAAAACCTGTGAAGACGTTTGGCAGCATTTCAAGCGACCCCTTCAGTTACATACGCTCTCTGCTGATGACGGCCGAAAGCCAGAAACACGTGTCCAGAGATACGGCAGTCGCTGCACCTACCTTAGGTGAAAGACTTTCTACAGCGATACAGCACTTGCTGCACCTACTTAGGGTGAATAATTTTTTGAAAAATTTGCGCTATTTATATTTAAATGACTGCATTTACCATGATGCCTTGGGGCTATTTTCTGCTTGAATACAAGGCAGTGTGCTCCCTTTTTCTTTTTGGATGCCTAAATGACGGCTCCCGTGAGCCTCTTGCTGACGAGCACTGGCGATGCACCTGTGCGCCTACCGAGTGGTACAAAAACCTGGGAA
This sequence comes from Pleurodeles waltl, assembly GCF_031143425.1. Taxonomy (NCBI): domain Eukaryota; kingdom Metazoa; phylum Chordata; class Amphibia; order Caudata; family Salamandridae; genus Pleurodeles; species Pleurodeles waltl. The sequence goes on along the minus strand of NC_090449.1, from coordinate 461,825,529 downwards.
GACGTTTGGCGGCATTTCAAGCGACCCCTTCAGTTACATACTCTCTCTGCTGATGACGGCTGAAACCCAGAAACATGTGTCCAGAGATACGGCACTCGCTGCACCTATCTTAGGTGAAAGACTTTCTACAGCGATACGGCACTTGCTGCACATACTTAGGGTGAATAATTTTTTGAAAAATTCTCGCTATTTATATTTAAATGACTGCATTTACCATGATGCCTTGGGGCTATTTTCCGCTTGAATGCAAGGCAGTGTGCTATTTTTTTTATTTTTGGATGTCTAAATGACGGCTCCCGTGAGCCTCTTGCTGACGAGCACTGGCGATGCACCTGTGCGCCTACTGAGTGGTACAAAAACCTGTGAAGACGTTTGGCGGCATTTCAAGCGCCCCCTTCAGTTACATACGCTCTCTGCTGATGACGGCCGAAAGCCAGAAACATGTGTCCAGAGATACGGCACTCGCTGCACCTACCTTATGTGAAAGACTTTCTACAGCGATACGGCACTTGCTGCACCTACTTAGGGTGAATAATTTTTTGAAAAATTCTCGCTATTTATATTTAAATGACTGCATTTACCATGATGCCTTGGGGCTATTTTCTGCTTGAATGCAAGGCAGTGTGCTCCATTTTTTCTTTTTGGATGTCTAAATGACGGCTCCCGTGAGCCTCTTGCTGACGAGCACTGGCGATGCACCTGTGTGCCTACTGGGTGGTACAAAAACCTGTGAAGACGTTTGGCGGCATTTCAAGCGACCCCTTCAGTTACATACGCTCTCTGCTGATGACGGCCGAAAGCCAGAAAAACGTGTCCAGAGATACGGCACTCGCTGCACCTACCTTAGGTGAAAGACTTTCTACAGCGATACGGCACTTGCTGCACCTACTTAGGGTGAATAATTTTTTTAAATATTTGCGCTATTTATATTTAAATGTCTGCATTTACCATGATGCCTTGGGGCTATTTTCCGCTTGAATGCAAGGCAGTGTGCTCCCTTTTTCTTTTTGGATGTCTAAATGACGGCTCCCATGAGCCTCTTGGTGACGAGCACTGGCGATGCACCTGTGCGCCTACTGAGTGGTACAAAAACCTGTGAAGACGTTTGGCGGCATTTCAAGCGACCCCATTAGTTACATACGCTCTCTGCTAATGACGGCCGAAAGCCAGAAACATGTGTCCAGGGATACGGCACTCGCTGCACCTACCTTAGGTGAAAGACTTTCTACAGCGATACGGCACTTGCTGCACCTACTTAGGGTGAATAATTTTTTGAAAAATTCTCGCTATTTATATTTAAATGACTGCATTTACCATGATGCCTTGGGGCTATTTTCCTCTTGAATGCAAGGCAGTGTGCTCCCTTTTTCTTTTTGGATGTCTAAATGATGGCTCCCGTGAGCCTCTTGCTGACGAGCACTGGCGATGCACCTGTGCGCCTAGTGAGTGGTACAAAAACCTGTGAAGACGTTTGGCGGCATTTCAAGCGACCCATTCAGTTACATACGCTCTCTGATAATGACGGCCGAAAGCCAGAAACACGTGTCCAGAGATACGGCACTCGCTGCACCTACCTTAGGTGAAAGACTTTCTACAGCGATACGGCACTTGCTGCACTTACTTAGGGTGAATAATTTTTTGAAAAATTTGCGCTATTCATATTTAAATGACTGCATTTACCATGATGCCAAGGGGCTATTTTCCGCTTGAATACAAGGCAGTGTGCTCCCTTTTTCTTTTTGGATGCCTAAATGACGGCTCCCGTGAGCCTCTTGCTGACGAGCACTGGCGATGCACCTGTGCGCCTACCGAGTGGTACAAAAACCTGGGAAGACGTTTGGCGGCATTTCAAGCGACCCCTTCAGTTACATACTCTCTCTGCTGATGAAGGCCGAAACCCAGGAACACGTGTCCAGAGATACGGCACTCGCTGCACCTATCTTAGGTGAAAGACTTTCTACAGCGATACGGCACTTGCTGCACATACTTAGGGTGAATAATTTTTTGAAAAATTCTCGCTATTTATATTTAAATGACTGCATTTACCATGATGCCTTGGGGCTATTTTCCGCATGAATGCAAGGCAGTGTGCTCCCTTTTTCTTTTTGGATGTCTAAATGACGGCTCCCGTGAGCCTCTTGCTGACGAGCACTGGCGATGCACCTGTGCGCCTACTGAGTGGTACAAAAACCTGTGAAGACATTTGGCGGCATTTCAAGAGACCCCTTCAGTTACATACACACTCTGCTGATGACGGCCGAAAGCCAGAAACACGTGTCCAGAGATACGGCACTCGCTGCACCTATCTTAGGTGAAAGACTTTCTACAGCGATACGGCACTTGCTGCACATACTTAGGGTGAATAATTTTTTGAAAAATTCTCGCTATTTATATTTAAATGACTGCATTTACCATGATGCCTTGGGGCTATTTTCCCCTTGAATGCAAGGCAGTGTGCTCCCTTTTTCTTTTTGGATGTCTAAATGACGGCTCCCGTGAGCCTCTTGCTGACGAGCACTGGCGATGCACCTGTGCGCCTACTGAGTGGTACAAAAACCTGTGAAGACGTTTGGCGGCATTTCAAGCGACCCCTTCAGTTACATAGGCTCTCTGCTGATGACGGCCGAAAGCCAGAAACATGTGTCCAGGGATACGGCACTCGCTGCACCTACCTTAGGTGAAAGACTTTCTACAGCGATACGGCACTTGCTGCACCTACTTAGGGTGAATAATTTTTTGAAAAATTCTCGCTATTTATATTTAAATGACTGCATTTACCATGATGCCTTGGGGCTATTTTCCTCTTGAATGCAAGGCAGTGTGCTCCCTTTTTCTTTTTGGATGTCTAAATGATGGCTCCCGTGAGCCTCTTGCTGACGAGCACTGGCGATGCACCTGTGCGCCTACTGAGTGGTACAAAAACCTGTGAAGACGTTTGGCGGCATTTCAAGCGACCCCTTCAGTTACATACGCTCTCTGCTGATGACGGCCGAAAGCCAGAAACACGTGTCCAGAGATACGGCACTCGCTGCACCTACCTTAGGTGAAAGACTTTCTACAGCGATACGGCACTTGCTGCACCTACTTAGGGTGAATAATTTTTTGAAAAATTCTCGCTATTTATATTTAAATGACTTCATTTACCATGATGCCTTGGGGCTATTTTCCGCTTGAATGCAAGGCAGTGTGCTCCCTTTTTCTTTTTGGATGTCTAAATGACGGCTCCCGTGAGCCTCTTGCTGACGAGCACTGGCGATGCACCTGTGCACCTACTGAGTGGTACAAAAACCTGTGAAGACGTTTGGCAGCATTTCAAGCGACCCCTTCAGTTACATACGCTCTCTGCTGATGACGGCCGAAAGCCAGAAACACGTGTCCAGAGATACGGCACTCGCTGCACCTACCTTAGGTGAAAGACTTTCTACAGCGATACGGCACTTGCTGCACCTACTTAGGGTGAATAATTTTTTGAAAAATTCTCGCTATTTATATTTAAATGACTGCATTTACCATGATGCCTTGGGGCTATTTTCTACTTGAATGCAAGGCAGTATGCTCCATTTTTTCTTTAAGGATGTCTAAATGACGGCTCCCGTGAGCCTCTTGCTGACGAGCACTGGCGATGCACCTGTGCGCCTACTGGGTGGTACAAAAACCTGTGAAGACGTTTGGCGGCATTTCAAGCGACCCCTTCAGTAACATACGCTCTCTGCTGATGACGGCCGAAAGCCAGAAACACGTGTCCAGAGATACGGCACTCGCTGCACCTACCTTAGGTGAAAGACTTTCTACAGCGATACGGCACTTGCTGCACCTACTTATGGTGAATAATTTTTTGAAAAATCATCGCTATTTATATTTAAATGACTGCATTTACCATGATGCCTTGGGGCTATTTTCCGCTTGAATGCAAGGCAGTGTGCTACTTTTTTTCTTTTTGGATGTCTAAATGACGGCTCCCGTGAGCCTCTTGCTGACGAGCACTGGCGATGCACCTGTCCCCGTACTGAGTGGTACAATAACCTGTGAAGACGTTTGGCGGCATTTCAAGCGACCCCTTCAGTTACATACGCTCTCTGCTGATGACGGCCGAAAGCCAGAAACACGTGTCCAGAGATATGGCACTCGCTGCACCTACCTTAGGTGAAAGACTTTCTACAGCGATACGGCACTTGCTGCACCTACCTAGGGTGAATAATTTTTTTAAAAATTTGCGCTAAATATATTTAAATGACTGCATTTACCATGATGCCTTGGGGCTATTTTCCGCTTGAATGCAAGGCAGTGTCTTCCTTTTTCTTTTTGGATGTCTAAATGACGGCTCCCGTGAGCCTCTTGCTGATGAGCACTGGCGATGCACCTGTGCGCCTACTGAGTGGTACAAAAACCTGTGAAGACGTTTGGCGGCATTTCAAGCGACCCCTTCAGTTACATACGCTCTCTGCTGATGACGGCCGAGAGCCAGAAACACGTGTCCAGAGATACGGCACTCGCTGCACCTACCTTAGGTGAAAGACTTTCTACAGCGATACGGCACTTGCTGCACCTACTTAGGGTGAATAATTTTTTGAAAAATCCTCGCTATTTATATTTAAATGACTGCATTTACCATGATGCCTTGGGGCTATTTTCCGCTTGAATGCAAGGCAGTGTGCTACTTTTTTTCTTTTTGGATGTCTAAATGACGGCTCCCGTGAGCCTCTTGCTAACGAGCACTGGCGATGCACCTGTGCGCCTACTGGGTGGTACAAAAACCTGTGAAGACGTTTGGCAGCATTTCAAGCGACCCCTTCAGTTACATACGCTCTCTGCTGATGACGGCCGAAAGCCAGAAACACGTGTCCAGAGATACGGCACTCGCTGCACCTACCTTAGGTGAAAGACTTTCTACAGCGATACAGCACTTGCTGCACCTACTTAGGGTGAATAATTTTTTGAAAAATTTGCGCTATTTATATTTAAATGACTGCATTTACCATGATGCCTTGGGGCTATTTTCTGCTTGAATACAAGGCAGTGTGCTCCCTTTTTCTTTTTGGATGCCTAAATGACGGCTCCCGTGAGCCTCTTGCTGACGAGCACTGGCGATGCACCTGTGCGCCTACCGAGTGGTACAAAAACCTGGGAAGACGTTTGGCGGCATTTCAAGCGACCCCTTCAGTTACATACTCTCTCTGCTGATGACGGCTGAAACCCAGAAACATGTGTCCAGAGATACGGCACTCGCTGCACCTATCTTAGGTGAAAGACTTTCTACAGTGATACGGCACTTGCTGCACATACTTAGGGTGAATAATTTTTTGAAAAATTCTCGCTATTTATATTTAAATGACTGCATTTACCATGATGCCTTGGGGCTATTTTCCGCTTGAATGCAAGGCAGTGTGCTACTTTTTTTATTTTTGGATGTCTAAATGACGGCTCCCGTGAGCCTCTTGCTGACGAGCACTGGCGATGCACCTGTGCGCCTACTGAGTGGTACAAAAACCTGTGAAGACGTTTGGCGGCATTTCAAGCGCCCCCTTCAGTTACATACGCTCTCTGCTGATGACGGCCGAAAGCCAGAAACACGTGTCCAGAGATACGGCACTCGCTGCACCTACCTTAGGTGAAAGACTTTCTACAGCGATACGGCACTTGCTGCACCTACTTAGGGTGAATAATTTTTTTAAATATTCGCGCTATTTATATTTAAATGTCTGCATTTACCATGATGCCTTGGGGCTATTTTCCGCTTGAATGCAAGGCAGTGTGCTCCCTTTTTCTTTTTGGATGTCTAAATGACGGCTCCCGTGAGCCTCTTGGTGACGAGCACTGGCGATGCACCTGTGCGCCTACTGAGTGGTACAAAAACCTGTGAAGACGTTTGGCGGCATTTCAAGCGACCCCTTCAGTTACATACGCTCTCTGCTAATGACGGCCGAAAGCCAGAAACATGTGTCCAGGGATACGGCACTCGCTGCACCTACCTTAGGTGAAAGACTTTCTACAGCGATACGGCACTTGCTGCACCTACTTAGGGTGAATAATTTTTTGAAAAATTCTGGCTATTTATATTTAAATGACTGCATTTACCATGATGCCTTGGGGCTATTTTCCGCTTGAATGCAAGGCAGTGTGCTCCCTTTTTCTTTTTGGATGTCTAAATGATGGCTCCCGTGAGCCTCTTGCTGACGAGCACTGGCGATGCACCTGTGCGCCTACCGAGTGGTACAAAAACCTGTGAAGACGTTTGGCGGCATTTCAAGCGACCCATTCAGTTACATACGCTCTCTGCTGATGACGGCCGAAAGCCAGAAACACGTGTCCAGAGATACGGCACTCGCTGCACCTACCTTAGGTGAAAGACTTTCTACAGCGATACGGCACTTGCTGCACTTACTTAGGGTGAATAATTTTTTGAAAAATTTGCGCTATTTATATTTAAATGACTGCATTTACCATGATGCCAAGGGGCTATTTTCCGCTTGAATACAAGGCAGTGTGCTCCCTTTTTCTTTTTGGATGCCTAAATGACGGCTCCCGTGAGCCTCTTGCTGACGAGCACTGGCGATGCACCTGTGCGCCTACCGAGTGGTACAAAAACCTGGGAAGACGTTTGGCGGCATTTCAAGCGACCCCTTCAGTTACATACTCTCTCTGCTGATGAAGGCCGAAACCCAGGAACACGTGTCCAGAGATACGGCACTCGCTGCACCTATCTTAGGTGAAAGACTTTCTACAGCGATACGGCACTTGCTGCACATACTTAGGGTGAATAATTTTTTGAAAAATTCTCGCTATTTATATTTAAATGACTGCATTTACCATGATGCCTTGGGGCTATTTTCCGCATGAATGCAAGGCAGTGTGCTCCCTTTTTCTTTTTGGATGTCTAAATGACGGCTCCCGTGAGCCTCTTGCTGACGAGCACTGGCGATGCACCTGTGCGCCTACTGAGTGGTACAAAAACCTGTGAAGACGTTTGGCGGCATTTCAAGCGACCCCTTCAGTTACATACGCTCTCTGCTGATGACGGCCGAAAGCCAGAAACACGTGTCCAGAGATACGGCACTCGCTGCACCTATCTTAGGTGAAAGACTTTCTACAGCGATACGGCACTTGCTGCACATACTTAGGGTGAATAATTTTTTGAAAAATTCTCGCTATTTATATTTAAATGACTGCATTTACCATGATGCCTTGGGGCTATTTTCCCCTTGAATGCAAGGCAGTGTGCTCCCTTTTTCTTTTTGGATGTCTAAATGACGGCTCCCGTGAGCCTCTTGCTGATGAGCACTGGCGATGCACCTGTGCGCCTACTGAGTGGTACAAAAACCTGTGAAGACGTTTGGCCGCATTTCAAGTGACCCCTTCAGTTACATACGCTCTCTGCTGATGATGGCCGAAAGCCAGAAACATGTGTCCAGAGATACAGCACTTGCTGCACCTACCTTAGGTGAAAGACTTTCTACAGCGATACGGCACTTCCTGCACCTACTTAGGGTGAATAATTTTTTTTTTAATTCTCGCTATTTATATTTAAATGACTGCATTTACCATGATGCCTTGGGGCTATTTTCCGCTTGAATGCAGGGCAGTGTGCTCCCTTTTTCTTTTTGGATGTCTAAATGATGGCTCCCGTGAGCCTCTTGCTGACGAGCACTGGCGATACACCTGTGCGCCTACTGAGTGGTACAAAAACCTGTGAAGACGTTTGGCGGCATTTCAAGCGACCCTTTCAGTTACATACGCTCTCTGCTGATGACGGCCGAAAGCCAGAAACACGTGTCCAGAGATACGGCACTCGCTGCACCTACCTTAGGTGAAAGACTTTTTACAGCGATACGGCACTTGCTGCACCTACTTAGGGTGAATAATTTTTTGAAAAATTCTCGCTATTTATATTTAAATGACTGCATTTACCATGATGCCTTGGGGCTATTTTCCGCTTGAATGCAAGGCAGTGTGCTCCCTTTTTCTTTTTGGATGTCTAAATGACGGCTCCCGTGAGCCTCTTGCTGACGAGCACTGGCGATGCACCTGTGCACCTACTGAGTGGTACAAAAACCTGTGAAGACGTTTGGCGGCATTTCAAGCGACCCCTTCAGTTACATACGCTCTCTGCTGATGACGGCCGAAAGCCAGAAACACGTGTCCAGAGATACGGCACTCGCTGCACCTACCTTAGGTGAAAGACTTTCTACAGCGATACGGCACTTGCTGCACCTACTTAGGGTGAATAATTTTTTGAAAAATTCTCGCTATTTATATTTAAATGACTGCATTTACCATGATGCCTTGGGGCTATTTTCTGCTTGAATGCAAGGCAGTGTGCTCCATTTTTTCTTTAAGGATGTCTAAATGACGGCTCCCGTGAGCCTCTTGCTGACGAGCACTGGCGATGCACCTGTGCGCCTACTGGGTGGTACAAAAACCTGTGAAGACGTTTGGCGGCATTTCAAGCGACCCCTTCAGTAACATACGCTCTCTGCTGATGACGGCCGAAAGCCAGAAACACGTGTCCAGAGATACGGCACTCGCTGCACCTACCTTAGGTGAAAGACTTTCTACAGCGATACGGCACTTGCTGCACCTACTTATGGTGAATAATTTTTTGAAAAATCATCGCTATTTATATTTAAATGACTGCATTTACCATGATGCCTTGGGGCTATTTTCCGCTTGAATGCAAGGCAGTGTGCTACTTTTTTTCTTTTTGGATGTCTAAATAACGGCTCCCGTGAGCCTCTTGCTGACGAGCACTGGCGATGCACCTGTCCCCCTACTGAGTGGTACAAAAACCTGTGAAGACGTTTGGCGGCATTTCAAGCGACCCCTTCAGTTACATACGCTCTCTGCTGATGACGGCCGAAAGCCAGAAACACGTGTCCAGAGATACGGCACTCGCTGCACCTACCTTAGGTGAAAGACTTTCTACAGCGATACGGCACTTGCTGCACCTACCTAGGGTGAATAATTTTTAAAAAAATTCGCGCTAAATATATTTAAATGACTGCATTTACCATGATGCCTTGGGGCTATTTTCCGCTTGAATGCAAGGCAGTGTCTTCCTTTTTCTTTTTGGATGTCTAAATGACGGCTCCCGTGAGCCTCTTGCTGATGAGCACTGGCGATGCACCTGTGCGCCTACTGAGTGGTACAAAAACCTGTGAAGACGTTTGGCAGCATTTCAAGCGACCCCTTCAGTTACATACGCTCCCTGCTGATGACGGCCGAGAGCCAGAAACACGTGTCCAGAGATACGGCACTCGCTGCACCTACCTTAGGTGAAAGACTTTCTACAGCGATACGGCACTTGCTGCACCTACTTAGGGTGAATAATTTTTTTAAATATGCGCGCTATTTATATTTAAATGTCTGCATTTACCATGATGCCTTGGGGCTATTTTCCGCTTGAATGCAAGGCAGTGTGCTCCCTTTTTCTTTTTGGATGTCTAAATGACGGCTCCCGTGAGCCTCTTGCTGACGAGCACTGGCGATGCACCTGTGCGCCTACTGAGTGGTACAAAAACCTGTGAAGACGTTTGGCGGCATTTCAAGCGACCCCTTCAGTTACATAGGCTCTCTGCTGATGACGGCCGAAAGCCAGAAACATGTGTCCAGGGATACGGCACTCGCTGCACCTACCTTAGGTGAAAGACTTTCTACAGCGATACGGCACTTGCTGCACCTACTTAGGGTGAATAATTTTTTCAAAAATTCTCGCTATTTATATTTAAATGACTGCATTTACCATGATGCCTTGGGGCTATTTTCCTCTTGAATGCAAGGCAGTGTGCTCCCTTTTTCTTTTTGGATGTCTAAATGATGGCTCCCGTGAGCCTCTTGCTGACGAGCACTGGCGATGCACCTGTGCGCCTACTGAGTGGTACAAAAACCTGTGAAGACGTTTGGCGGCATTTCAAGCGACCCCTTCAGTTATATACGCTCCCTGCTGATGACGGCCGAAAGCCAGAAACACGTGTCCAGAGATACGGCACTCGCTGCACCTACCTTAGGTGAAAGACTTTCTACAGCGATACGGCACTTGCTGCACCTACTTAGGGTGAATAATTTTTTGAAAAATTCTCGCTATTTATATTTAAATGACTGCATTTACCATGATGCCTTGGGGCTATTTTCCGCTTGAATGCAAGGCAGTGTGCTCCCTTTTTCTTTTTGGATGTCTAAATGACGGCTCCCGTGAGCCTCTTGCTGATGAGCACTGGCGATGCACCTGTGCACCTACTGAGTGGTACAAAAACCTGTGAAGACGTTTGGCAGCATTTCAAGCGACCCCTTCAGTTACATACGCTCTCTGCTGATGACGGCCGAAAGCCAGAAACACGTGTCCAGAGATACGGCACTCGCTGCACCTACCTTAGGTGAAAGACTTTCTACAGCGATACGGCACTTGCTGCACCTACTTAGGGTGAATAATTTTTTACAAAATTCTCGCTATTTATATTTAAATGACTGCATTTACCATGATGCCTTGGGGCTATTTTCTACTTGAATGCAAGGCAGTATGCTCCATTTTTTCTTTAAGGATGTCTAAATGACGGCTCCCGTGAGCCTCTTGCTGACGAGCACTGGCGATGCACCTGTGCGCCTACTGGGTGGTACAAAAACCTGTGAAGACGTTTGGCGGCATTTCAAGCGACCCCTTCAGTAACATACGCTCTCTGCTGATGACGGCCGAAAGCCAGAAACACGTGTCCAGAGATACGGCACTCGCTGCACCTACCTTAGGTGAAAGACTTTCTACAGCGATACGGCACTTGCTGCACCTACCTAGGGTGAATAATTTTTTTAAAAATTTGCGCTAAATATATTTAAATGACTGCATTTACCATGATGCCTTGGGGCTATTTTCCGCTGGAATGCAAGGCAGTGTGCTACTTTTTTTCTTTTTGGATGTCTAAATGACGGCTCCCGTGAGCCTCTTGCTGACGAGCACTGGCGATGCACCTGTCCCCGTACTGAGTGGTACAAAAACCTGTGAAGACGTTTGGCGGCATTTCAAGCGACCCCTTCAGTTACATACGCTCTCTGCTGATGACGGCCGAAAGCCAGAAACACGTGTCCAGAGATATGGCACTCGCTGCACCTACCTTAGGTGAAAGACTTTCTACAGCGATACGGCACTTGCTGCACCTACCTAGGGTGAATAATTTTTAAAAAAATTCGCGCTAAATATATTTAAATGACTGCATTTACCATGATGCCTTGGGGCTATTTTCCGCTTGAATGCAAGGCAGTGTCTTCCTTTTTCTTTTTGGATGTCTAAATGACGGCTCCCGTGAGCCTCTTGCTGATGAGCACTGGCGATGCACCTGTGCGCCTACTGAGTGGTACAAAAACCTGTGAAGACGTTTGGCGGCATTTCAAGCGACCCCTTCAGTTACATACGCTCTCTGCTGATGACGGCCGAGAGCCAGAAACACGTGTCCAGATATACGGCACTCGCTGCACCTACCTTAGGTGAAAGACTTTCTACAGCGATACGGCACTTGCTGCACCTACTTAGGGTGAATAATTTTTTGAAAAATCCTCGCTACTTATATTTAAATGACTGCATTTACCATGATGCCTTGGGGCTATTTTCCGCTTGAATGCAAGGCAGTGTGCTACTTTTTTTCTTTTTGGATGTCTAAATGACGGCTCCCGTGAGCCTCTTGCTAACGAGCACTGGCGATGCACCTGTGCGCCTACTGGGTGGTACAAAAACCTGTGAAGACGTTTGGCGGCATTTCAAGCGACCCCTTCAGTTACATACGCTCTCTGCTGATGACGGCCGAAAGCCAGAAACACGTGTCCAGAGACACGGCACTCGCTGCACCTACCTTAGGTGAAAGACTTTCTACAGCGATACAGCACTTGCTGCACCTACTTAGGGTGAATAATTTTTTGAAAAATTTGCGCTATTTATATTTAAATGACTGCATTTACCATGATGCCTTGGGGCTATTTTCTGCTTGAATACAAGGCAGTGTGCTCCCTTTTTCTTTTTGGATGCCTAAATGACGGCTCCCGTGAGCCTCTTGCTGACGAGCACTGGCGATGCACCTGTGCGCCTACCGAGTGGTACAAAAACCTGGGAAGACGTTTGGCGGCATTTCAAGCGACCCCTTCAGTTACATACTCTCTCTGCTGATGACGGCTGAAACCCAGAAACACGTGTCCAGAGATACGGCACTCGCTGCACCTATCTTAGGTGAAAGACTTTCTACAGCGATACGGCACTTGCTGCACATACTTAGGGTGAATAATTTTTTGAAAAATTCTCGCTATTTATATTTAAATGACTGCATTTACCATGATGCCTTGGGGCTATTTTCCGCTTGAATGCAAGGCAGTGTGCTACTTTTTTTCTTTTTGGATGTCTAAATGACGGCTCCCGTGAGCCTCTTGCTGACGAGCACTGGCGATGCACCTGTGCGCCTACTGAGTGGTACAAAAACCTGTGAAGACGTTTGGCGGCATTTCAAGCGCCCCCTTCAGTTACATACGCTCTCTGCTGATGACGGCCGAAAGCCAGAAACATGTGTCCAGAGATACGGCACTCGCTGCACCTACCTTATGTGAAAGACTTTCTACAGCGATACGGCACTTGCTGCACCTACTTAGGGTGAATAATTTTTTGAAAAATTCTCGCTATTTATATTTAAATGACTGCATTTACCATGATGCCTTGGGGCTATTTTCTGCTTGAATGCAAGGCAGTGTGCTCCATTTTTTCTTTTTGGATGTCTAAATGACGGCTCCCGTGAGCCTCTTGCTGACGAGCACTGGCGATGCACCTGTGCGCCTACTGGGTGGTACAAAAACCTGTGAAGACGTTTGGCGGCATTTCAAGTGACCCCTTCAGTTACATACGCTCTCTGCTGATGACGGCCGAAAGCCAGAAACACGTGTCCAGAGATACGGCACTCGCTGCACCTACCTTAGGTGAAAGACTTTCTACAGCGATACGGCACTTGCTGCACCTACTTAGGGTGAATAATTTTTTTAAATATTCGCGCTATTTATATTTAAATGTCTGCATTTACCATGATGCCTTGGGGCTATTTTCCGCTTGAATGCAAGGCAGTGTGCTCCCTTTTTCTTTTTGGATGTCTAAATGACGGCTCCCGTGAGCCTCTTGGTGACGAGCACTGGCGATGCACCTCTGCGCCTACTGAGTGGTACAAAAACCTGTGAAGACGTTTGGCGGCATTTCAAGCGACCCCTTCAGTTACATACGCTCTCTGCTAATGACGGCCGAAAGCCAGAAACACGTGTCCAGAGATACGGCACTCCCTGCACCTATCTTAGGTGAAAGACTTTCTACAGCGATACGGCACTTGCTGCACATACTTAGGGTGAATAATTTTTTGAAAAATTCTCGCTATTTATATTTAAATGACTGCATTTACCATGATGCCTTGGGGCTATTTTCCTCTTGAATGCAAGGCAGTGTGCTCCCTTTTTCTTTTTGGATGTCTAAATGATGGCTCCCGTGAGCCTCTTGCTGACGAGCACTGGCGATGCACCTGTGCGCCTAGTGAGTGGTACAAAAACCTGTAAAGACGTTTGGCGGCATTTCAAGCGACCCATTCAGTTACATACGCTCTCTGCTGATGACGGCCGAAAGCCAGAAACACGTGTCCAGAGATACGGCACTCGCTGCACCTACCTTAGGTGAAAGACTTTCTACAGCGATACGGCACTTGCTGCACTTACTTAGGGTGAATAAGTTTTTGAAAAAATTGCGCTATTTATATTTAAATGACTGCATTTACCATGATGCCAAAGGGCTATTTTCCGCTTGAATACAAGGCAGTGTGCTCCCTTTTTCTTTTTGGATGCCTAAATGACGGCTCCCGTGAGCCTCTTGCTGACGAGCACTGGCGATGCACCTGTGCGCCTACCGAGTGGTACAAAAACCTGGGAAGACGTTTGGCGGCATTTCAAGCGACCCCTTCAGTTACATACTCTCTCTGCTGATGAAGGCCGAAACCCAGGAACACGTGTCCAGAGATACGGCACTCGCTGCACCTATCTTAGGTGAAAGACTTTCTACAGCGATACGGCACTTGCTGCACATACTTAGGGTGAATAATTTTTTGAAAAATTCTCGCTATTTATATTTAAATGACTGCATTTACCATGATGCCTTGGGGCTATTTTCCGCATGAATGCAAGGCAGTGTGCTCCCTTTTTCTTTTTGGATGTCTAAATGACGGCTCCCGTGAGCCTCTTGCTGACGAGCACTGGCGATGCACCTGTGCGCCTACTGAGTGGTACAAAAACCTGTGAAGACATTTGGCGGCATTTCAAGAGCCCCCTTCAGTTACATACACACTCTGCTGATGACGGCCGAAAGCCAGAAACACGTGTCCAGAGATACGGCACTCCCTGCACCTATCTTAGGTGAAAGACTTTCTACAGCGATACGGCACTTGCTGCACATACTTAGGGTGAATAATTTTTTGAAAAATTCTCGCTATTTATATTTAAATGACTGCATTTACCATGATGCCTTGGGGCTATTTTCCCCTTGAATGCAAGGCAGTGTGCTCCATTTTTCTTTTTGGATGTCGAAATGACAGCTCCCGTGAGCCTCTTGCTGACGAGCACTGGCGATGCACCTGTGCGCCTACTGAGTGGTACAAAAACCTGTGAAGACGTTTGGCGGCATTTCAAGCGACCTCTTCAGTTACATACGCTCTCTGCTGATGACGGCCGAAAGCCAGAAACATGTGTCCAGAGATACGGCACTCTCTGCACCTACCTTAGGTGAAAGACTTTCTACAGCGATACGGCACTTGCTGCACCTACTTAGGGTGAATAATTTTTTTAATAATTCTCGCTATTCATATTTAAATGACTGCATTTAACATGATGCCTTGGGGCTGTTTTCCGCATGAATGCAAGGCAGTGTGCTCCCTTTTTCTTTTTGGATGTCTAAATGATGGCTCCTGTGAGCCTCTTGCTGACGAACACTGGCGATGCACCTGTGCGCCTACTGAGGGGTACAAAAACCTGTGAAGACGTTTGGCGGCATTTCAAGCGACCCCTTCAGTTACATACGCTCTCTGCTGATGACGGCCGAAAGCCAGAAACACGTGTCCAGAGATACGGCACTCGCTGCACCTACCTTAGGTGAAAGACTTTCTACAGCGATACAGCACTTGCTGCACCTACTTAGGGTGAATAATTTTTTGAAAAATTTGCGCTATTTATATTTAAATGACTGCATTTACCATGATGCCTTGGGGCTATTTTCTGCTTGAATACAAGGCAGTGTGCTCCCTTTTTCTTTTTGGATGCCTAAATGACGGCTCCCGTGAGCCTCTTGCTGACGAGCACTGGCGATGCACCTGTGTGCCTACCGAGTGGTACAAAAACCTGGGAAGACGTTTGGCGGCATTTCAAGCGACCCCTTCAGTTACATACTCTCTCTGCTGATGACGGCTCAAACCCAGAAACACGTGTCCAGAGATACGGCACTCGCTGCACCTATCTTAGGTGAAAGACTTTCTACAGCGATACGGCACTTGCTGCACATACTTAGGGTGAATAATTTTTTGAAAAATTCTCGCTATTTATATTTAAATGACTGCATTTACCATGATGCCTTGGGGCTATTTTCCGCTTGAATGCAAGGCAGTGTGCTACTTTTTTTCTTTTTGGATGTCTAAATGACGGCTCCCGTGAGCCTCTTGGTGACGAGCACTGGCGATGCACCTGTGCGCCTACTGAGTGGTACAAAAACCTGTGAAGACGTTTGGCGGCATTTCAAGCGACCCCTTCAGTTACATACGCTCTCTGCTAATGACGGCCGAAAGCCAGAAACACGTGTCCAGAAATACGGCACTCCCTGCACCTATCTTAGGTGAAAGACTTTCTACAGCGATACGGCACTTGCTGCACATACTTAGGGTGAATAATTTTTTGAAAAATTCTCGCTATTTATATTTAAATGACTGCATTTACCATGATGCCTTGGGGCTATTTTCCTCTTGAATGCAAGGCAGTGTGCTCCCTTTTTCTTTTTGGATGTCTAAATGATGGCTCCCGTGAGCCTCTTGCTGACGAGCACTGGCGATGCACCTGTGCGCCTAGTGAGTGGTACAAAAACCTGTAAAGACGTTTGGCGGCATTTCAAGCGACCCATTCAGTTACATACGCTCTCTGCTGATGACGGCCGAAAGCCAGAAACACGTGTCCAGAGATACGGCACTCGCTGCACCTACCTTAGGTGAAAGACTTTCTACAGCGATACGGCACTTGCTGCACTTACTTAGGGTGAATAAGTTTTTGAAAAATTTGCGCTATTTATATTTAAATGACTGCATTTACCATGATGCCAAGGGGCTATTTTCCGCTTGAATACAAGGCAGTGTGCTCCCTTTTTCTTTTTGGATGCCTAAATGACGGCTCCCGTGAGCCTCTTGCTGACGAGCACTGGCGATGCACCTGTGCGCCTACCGAGTGGTACAAAAACCTGGGAAGACGTTTGGCGGCATTTCAAGCGACCCCTTCAGTTACATACTCTCTCTGCTGATGAAGGCCGAAACCCAGGAACACGTGTCCAGAGATACGGCACTCGCTGCACCTATCTTAGGTGAAAGACTTTCTACAGCGATACGGCACTTGCTGCACATACTTAGGGTGAATAATTTTTTGAAAAATTCTCGCTATTTATATTTAAATGACTGCATTTACCATGATGCCTTGGGGCTATTTTCCGCATGAATGCAAGGCAGTGTGCTCCCTTTTTCTTTTTGGATGTCTAAATGACGGCTCCCGTGAGCCTCTTGCTGACGAGCACTGGCGATGCACCTGTGCGCCTACTGAGTGGTACAAAAACCTGTGAAGACATTTGGCGGCATTTCAAGAGCCCCCTTCAGTTACATACACACTCTGCTGATGACGGCCGAAAGCCAGAAACACGTGTCCAGAGATACGGCACTCCCTGCACCTATCTTAGGTGAAAGACTTTCTACAGCGATACGGCACTTGCTGCACATACTTAGGGTGAATAATTTTTTGAAAAATTCTCGCTATTTATATTTAAATGACTGCATTTACCATGATGCCTTGGGGCTATTTTCCCCTTGAATGCAAGGCAGTGTGCTCCATTTTTCTTTTTGGATGTCTAAATGACAGCTCCCGTGAGCCTCTTGCTGACGAGCACTGGCGATGCACCTGTGCGCCTACTGAGTGGTACAAAAACCTGTGAAGACGTTTGGCGGCATTTCAAGCGACCTCTTCAGTTACATACGCTCTCTGCTGATGACGGCCGAAAGCCAGAAACACGTGTCCAGAGATACGGCACTCTCTGCACCTACCTTAGGTGAAAGACTTTCTACAGCGATACGGCACTTGCTGCACCTACTTAGGGTGAATAATTTTTTGAAAAATTCTCGCTATTCATATTTAAATGACTGCATTTAACATGATGCCTTGGGGCTGTTTTCCGCATGAATGCAAGGCAGTGTGCTCCCTTTTTCTTTTTGGATGTCTAAATGATGGCTCCTGTGAGCCTCTTGCTGACGAACACTGGCGATGCACCTGTGCGCCTACTGAGTGGTACAAAAACCTGTGAAGACATTTGGCGGCATTTCAAGCGACCCCTTCAGTTACATACGCTCTCTGCTGATGACGGCCGAAAGCCAGAAACACGTGTCCAGAGATACGGCACTCGCTGCACCTACCTTAGGTGAAAGACTTTCTACAGCGATACAGCACTTGCTGCACCTACTTAGGGTGAATAATTTTTTGAAAAATTTGCGCTATTTATATTTAAATGACTGCATTTACCATGATGCCTTGGGGCTATTTTCTGCTTGAATACAAGGCAGTGTGCTCCCTTTTTCTTTTTGGATGCCTAAATGACGGCTCCCGTGAGCCTCTTGCTGACGAGCACTGGCGATGCACCTGTGTGCCAACCGAGTGGTACAAAAACCTGGGAAGACGTTTGGCGGCATTTCAAGCGACCCCTTCAGTTACATACTCTCTCTGCTGATGACGGCTCAAACCCAGAAACACGTGTCCAGAGATACGGCACTCGCTGCACCTATCTTAGGTGAAAGACTTTCTACAGCGATACGGCACTTGCTGCACATACTTAGGGTGAATAATTTTTTGAAAAATTCTCGCTATTTATATTTAAATGACTGCATTTACCATGATGCCTTGGGGCTATTTTCCGCTTGAATGCAAGGCAGTGTGCTACTTTTTTTCTTTTTGGATGTCTAAATGACGGCTCCCGTGAGCCTCTTGCTGACGAGCACTGGCGATGCACCTGTGCGCCTACTGGGTGGTACAAAAACCTGTGAAGACGTTTGGCGGCATTTCAAGCGCCCCCTTCAGTTACATACGCTCTCTGCTGATGACGGCCGAAAGCCAGAAACATGTGTCCAGAGATACGGCACTCGCTGCACCTACCTTATGTGAAAGACTTTCTACAGCGATACGGCACTTGCTGCACCTACTTAGGGTGAATAATTTTTTGAAAAATTCTCGCTATTTATATTTAAATGACTGCATTTACCATGATGCCTTGGGGCTATTTTCTGCTTGAATGCAAGGCAGTGTGCTCCATTTTTTCTTTTTGGATGTCTAAATGACGGCTCCCGTGAGCCTCTTGCTGACGAGCACTGGCGATGCACCTGTGCGCCTACTGGGTGGTACAAAAACCTGTGAAGACGTTTGGCGGCATTTCAAGTGACCCCTTCAGTTACATACGCTCTCTGCTGATGACGGCCGAAAGCCAGAAACACGTGTCCAGAGATACGGCACTCACTGCACCTACCTTAGGTGAAAGACTTTCTACAGCGATACGGCACTTGCTGCACCTACTTAGGGTGAATAATTTTTTTAAATATTCGCGCTATTTATATTTAAATGTCTGCATTTACCATGATGCCTTGGGGCTATTTTCCGCTTGAATGCAAGGCAGTGTGCTCCCTTTTTCTTTTTGGATGTCTAAATGACGGCTCCCGTGAGCCTCTTGGTGACGAGCACTGGCGATGCACCTGTGCGCCTACTGAGTGGTACAAAAACCTGTGAAGACGTTTGGCGGCATTTCAAGCGACCCCTTCAGTTACATACGCTCTCTGCTAATGACGGCCGAAAGCCAGAAACATGTGTCCAGGGATACGGCACTCGCTGCACCTACCTTAGGTGAAAGACTTTCTACAGCGATACGGCACTTGCTGCACCTACTTAGGGTGAATAATTTTTTGAAAAATTCTCGCTATTTATATTTAAATGACTGCATTTACCATGATGCCTTGGGGCTATTTTCCTCTTGAATGCAAGGCAGTGTGCTCCCTTTTTCTTTTTGGATGTCTAAATGATGGCTCCCGTGAGCCTCTTGCTGACGAGCACTGGCGATGCACTTGTGCGCCTAGTGAGTGGTACAAAAACCTGTAAAGACGTTTGGCGGCATTTCAAGCGACCCATTCAGTTACATACGCTCTCTGCTGATGACGGCCGAAAGCCAGAAACACGTGTCCAGAGATACGGCACTCGCTGCACCTACCTTAGGTGAAAGACTTTCTACAGCGATACAGCACTTGCTGCACTTACTTAGGGTGAATAAGTTTTTGAAAAATTTGCGCTATTTATATTTAAATGACTGCATTTACCATGATGCCAAGGGGCTATTTTCCGCTTGAATACAAGGCAGTGTGCTCCCTTTTTCTTTTTGGATGCCTAAATGACGGCTCCCGTGAGCCTCTTGCTGACGAGCACTGGCGATGCACCTGTGCGCCTACCGAGTGGTACAAAAACCTGGGAAGACGTTTGGCGGCATTTCAAGCGACCCCTTCAGTTACATACTCTCTCTGCTGATGAAGGCCGAAACCCAGGAACACGTGTCCAGAGATACGGCACTCGCTGCACCTATCTTAGGTGAAAGACTTTCTACAGCGATACGGCACTTGCTGCACATACTTAGGGTGAATAATTTTTTGAAAAATTCTCGCTATTTATATTTAAATGACTGCATTTACCATGATGCCTTGGGGCTATTTTCCGCATGAATGCAAGGCAGTGTGCTCCCTTTTTCTTTTTGGATGTCTAAATGACGGCTCCCGTGAGCCTCTTGCTGACGAGCACTGGCGATGCACCTGTGCGCCTACTGAGTGGTACAAAAACCTGTGAAGACATTTGGTGTCATTTCAAGAGACCCCTTCAGTTACATACACACTCTGCTGATGACGGCCGAAAGCCAGAAACACGTGTCCAGAGATACGGCACTCCCTGCACCTATCTTAGGTGAAAGACTTTCTACAGCGATACGGCACTTGCTGCACATACTTAGGGTGAATAATTTTTTGAAAAATTCTCGCTATTTATATTTAAATGACTGCATTTACCATGATGCCTTGGGGCTATTTTCCCCTTGAATGCAAGGCAGTGTGCTCCATTTTTCTTTTTGGATGTCTAAATGACAGCTCCCGTGAGCCTCTTGCTGACGAGCACTGGCGATGCACCTGTGCGCCTACTGAGTGGTACAAAAACCTGTGAAGACGTTTGGCGGCATTTCAAGCGACCTCTTCAGTTACATACGCTCTCTGCTGATGACGGCCGAAAGCCAGAAACACGTGTCCAGAGATACGGCACTCTCTGCACCTACCTTAGGTGAAAGACTTTCTACAGCGATACGGCACTTGCTGCACCTACTTAGGGTGAATAATTTTTTTAATAATTCTCGCTATTCATATTTAAATGACTGCATTTAACATGATGCCTTGGGGCTGTTTTCCGCATGAATGCAAGGCAGTGTGCTCCCTTTTTCTTTTTGGATGTCTAAATGATGGCTCCTGTGAGCCTCTTGCTGACGAACACTGGCGATGCACCTGTGCGCCTACAGAGTGGTACAAAAACCTGTGAAGACGTTTGGCGGCATTTCAAGTGACCCCTTCAGTTACATACGCTCTCTGCTGATGACGGCCGAAAGCCAGAAACACGTGTCCAGAGATACGGCACTCGCTGCACCTACCTTAGGTGAAAGACTTTCTACAACGATACGACACTTGCTGCACTTACTTAGGGTGAATAAGTTTTTGAAAAATTTGCGCTATTTATATTTAAATGACTGCATTTACCATGATGCCTTGGGGCTATTTTCCCCTTGAATGCAAGGCAGTGTGCTCCCTTTTTCTTTTTGGATGTCTAAATGACGGCTCCCGTTAGCCTCTTGCTGACGAGCACTGGCGATGCACCTGTGCGCCTACTGAGTGGTACAAAAACCTGTGAAGACGTTTGGCGGCATTTCAAGCGACCCCTTCAGTTACATACGCTCTCTGCTGATGACGGGCGAAAGCCAGAAACACGTGTCCAGAGATATGGCACTCGCTGCACCTACCTTAGGTGAAAGACTTTCTACAGCGATACGGCACTTGCTGCACCTACTTAGGGTGAATAATTTTTTGAAAAATTCTCGCTATTTATATTTAAATGACTGCATTTACCATGATGCCTTGGGGCTATTTTCCGCTTGAATGCAAGGCAGTGTGCTCTCTTTTTCTTTTTGGATGTCTAAATGACGGCTCCCGTGAGCCTCTTGCTGACGAGCACTGGCGATGCACCTGTGCGCCTACTGAGTGGTACAAAAACCTGTGAAGACGTTTGGCGGCATTTCAAGCGACCCCTTCAGTTACATACGCTCTCTGCTGATGACGGCCGAAAGCCAGAAACATGTGTCCAGAGATACGGCACTCGCTGCACCTACCTTAGGTGAAAGACTTTCTACAGCGATACAGCACTTGCTGCACCTACTTAGGGTGAATAATTTTTAGAAAAATTCTCGCTATTTATATTTAAATGACTGCATTTACCATGATGCCTTGGGGCTATTTTCCGCATGAATGCAAGGCAGTGTGCTCCCTTTTTCTTTTTGGATGTCTAAATGACGGCTCCCGTTAGCCTCTTGCTGACGAGCACTGGCGATGCACCTGTGCGCCTACTGAGTGGTACAAAAACCTGTGAAGACATTTGGCGGCATTTCAAGAGACCCCTTCAGTTACATACACACTCTGCTGATGACGGGCGAAAGCCAGAAACACGTGTCCAGAGATACGGCACTCGCTGCACCTACCTTAGGTGAAAGACTTTCTACAACGATACGACACTTGCTGCACTTACTTAGGGTGAATACGTTTTTGAAAAATTTGCGCTATTTATATTTAAATGACTGCATTTACCATGATGCCAAGGGGCTATTTTCCGCTTGAATACAAGGCAGTGTGCTCCGTTTTTCTTTTTGGATGCCTAAATGACGGCTCCCGTGAGCCTCTTGCTGACGAGCACTGGCGATGCACCTGTGCGCCTACCGAGTGGTACAAAAACCTGGAAAGACGTTTGGCGGCATTTCAAGCGACCCCTTCAGTTACATACTCTCTCTGCTGATGACGGCCGAAACCCAGAAACACGTGTCCAGAGATACGGCACTCGCTGCACCTATCTTAGGTGAAAGACTTTCTACAGCGATACGGCACTTGCTGCACATACTTAGGGTGAATAATTTTTTGAAAAATTCTCACTATTTATATTTAAATGACTGCATTTACCATGATGCCTTGGGGCTATTTTCCCCTTGAATGCAAGGCAGTGTGCTCCCTTTTTCTTTTTGGATGTCTAAATGACGGCTCCCGTTAGCCTCTTGCTGACGAGCACTGGCGATGCACCTGTGCGCCTACTGAGTGGTACAAAAACCTGTGAAGACGTTTGGCGGCATTTCAAGCGACCCCTTCAGTTACATACGCTCTCTGCTGATGACGGGCGAAAGCCAGAAACACGTGTCCAGAGATATGGCACTCGCTGCACCTACCTTAGGTGAAAGACTTTCTACAGCGATACGGCACTTGCTGCACCTACTTAGGGTGAATAATTTTTTGAAAAATTCTCGCTATTTATATTTAAATGACTGCATTTACCATGATGCCTTGGGGCTATTTTCCGCTTGAATGCAAGGCAGTGTGCTCTCTTTTTCTTTTTGGATGTCTAAATGACGGCTCCCGTGAGCCTCTTGCTGACGAGCACTGGCGATGCACCTGTGCACCTACTGAGTGGCACAAAAACCTGTGAAGACGTTTGGCGGCATTTCAAGCGACCCCTTCAGTTACATACGCTCTCTGCTGATGACGGCCGAAAGCCAGAAACATGTGTCCAGAGATACGGCACTCGCTGCACCTACCTTAGGTGAAAGACTTTCTACAGCGATACGGCACTTGCTGCACCTACTTAGGGTGAATTATTTTTTGAAAAATTCTCGCTATTTATATTTAAATGACTGCATTTACCATGATGCCTTGGGGCTATTTTCCGCTTGAATGCAAGGCAGTGTGCTCCCTTTTTCTTTTTGGATGTCTAAATGACGGTTCCCGTTAGCCTCTTGCTGACGAGCACTGGCGATGCACCTGTGCGCCTACTGAGTGGTAGAAAAACCTGTGAAGACGTTTGGCGGCATTTCAAGCGACCCCTTCAGTTACATACGCTCTCTGCTGCTGATGGCCGAAAGCCAGAAACACGTGTCTAGAGATACGGCACTCGCTGCACCTACCTTAGGTGAAAGACTTTATACAGCGATACGGCACTTGCTGCACCTACTTAGGGTGAATAATTTTTGGAAAAATTCTCGCTATTTATATTTAAATGACTGCATTGACCATGATGCCTTGGGGCTATTTTCCGCTTGAATGCAAGGCAGTGTGCTCCCTTTTTCTTTTTGGATGTCTAAATTACGGCTCCCGTGAGCCTCTTGCTGACGAGCACTGGCGATGCACCTGTGCGCCTTCTGAGTGGTACAAAAACCTGTGAAGACGTTTGGCGGCATTTCAAGCGACCCCTTCAGTTACATACGCTCTCTGCTGATGACGGCTGAAAGCCAGAAACACGTGTCCAGAGATACGGCACTCGCTGCACCTACCTTAGGTGAAAGACTTTCTACAGCGATACGGCACTTGCTGCATCTACTTAGGGTGAATACTTTTTTGAAAAATTCTCGCTATTTATATTTAAATGACTGCAATTACCATGATGCCTTGGGGATATTTTCCGCTTGAATGCAAGGCAGTGTGCTCCCTTTTTCTTTTTGGATGCCTAAATGACGGCTCCCGTGAGCCTCTTGCTGACGAGCACTGGCGATGCACCTGTGCGCCTACCGAGTGGTACAAAATACTGGGAAGACGTTTGGCGGCATTTCAAGCGACCCCTTCAGTTACATACTCTCTCTGCTGATGACGGCCGAAAGCCAGAAACACGTGTCCAGAGATACGGCACTCGCTGCACCTATCTTAGGTGAAAGACTTTCTACAGCGATACGGCACTTGCTGCACATACTTAGGGTGAATAATTTTTTGAAAAATTCTCGCTATTTATATTTAAATGACTGCATTTACCATGATGCCTTGGGGCTATTTTCCGCTTGAATGCAAGGCTTTGTGCTACTTTTTTTCTTTTTGGATGTCTAAATGACGGCTCCCGTGAGCCTCTTGCTGAGGAGCACTGGCGATGCACCTGTGCGCCTACTGAGTGGTACAAAAACCTGTGAAGACGTTTGGCGGCATTTCAAGCGCCCCCTTCAGTTACATACGCTCTCTGCTGATGACGGCCGAAAGCCAGAAACATGTGTCCAGAGATACGGCACTCGCTGCACCTACCTTAGGTGAAAGACTTTCTACAGCGATACGGCACTTGCTGCACCTACTTAGGGTGAATAATTTTTTGAAAAATTCTCGCTATTTATATTTAAATGACTGCATTTACCATGATGCCTTGGGGCTATTTTCTGCTTGAATGCAAGGCAGTGTGCTCCATTTTTTCTTTTTGGATGTCTAAATGACGGCTCCCGTGAGCCTCTTGCTGACGAGCACTGGCGATGCACCTGTGCGCCTACTGGGTGGTACAAAAACCTGTGAAGACGTTTGGCGGCATTTCAAGCGACCCCTTCAGTTACATACGCTCTCTGCTGATGACGGCCGAAAGCCAGAAACACGTGTCCAGAGATACGGCACTCGCTGCACCTACCTTAGGTGAAAGACTTTCTACAGCGATACGGCACTTGCTGCACCTACTTAGGGTGAATATTTTTTTAAAATATTTGCGCTATTTATATTTAAATGTCTGCATTTACCATGATGCCTTGGGGCTATTTTCCGCTTGAATGCAAGGCAGTGTGCTCCCTTTTTCTTTTTGGATGTCTAAATGACGGCTCCCGTGAGCCTCTTGCTGACGAGCACTGGCGATGCACCTGTGCGCCTACTGAGTGGTACAAAAACCTGTGAAGACGTTTGGCGGCATTTCAAGCGACCCCTTCAGTTACATACGCTCTCTGCTGATGACGGCCGAAAGCCAGAAACATGTGTCCAGGGATACGGCACTCGCTGCACCTACCTTAGGTGAAAGACTTTCTACAGCGATACGGCACTTGCTGCACCTACTTAGGGTGAATAATTTTTTGAAAAATTCTCGCTATTTATATTTAAATGACTGCATTTACCATGATGCCTTGGGGCTATTTTCCTCTTGAATGCAAGGCAGTGTGCTCCCTTTTTCTTTTTGGATGTCTAAATGATGGCTCCCGTGAGCCTCTTGCTGACGAGCACTGGCGATGCACCTGTGCGCCTACTGAGTGGTACAAAAACCTGTGAAGACATTTGGCGGCATTTCAAGCGACCCCTTCAGTTACATACGCTCTCTGCTGATGACGGCCGAAAGCCAGAAACACGTGTCCAGAGATACGGCACTCGCTGCACCTACCTTAGGTGAAAGACTTTCTACAGCGATACGGCACTTGCTGCACCTACTTAGGGTGAATAATTTTTTGAAAAATTCTCGCTATTTATATTTAAATGACTGCATTTACCATGATGCCTTGGGGCTATTTTCCACTTGAATGCAAGGCAGTGTGCTCCCTTTTTCTTTTTGGATGTCTAAATGACGGCTCCCGTGAGCCTCTTGCTGACGAGCACTGGCGATGCACCTGTGCACCTACTGAGTGGTACAAAAACCTGTGAAGACGTTTGGCAGCATTTCAAGTGACCCCTTCAGTTACATACGCTCTCTGCTGATGACGGCCGAAAGCCAGAAACACGTGTCCAGAGATACGGCACTCGCTGCACCTACCTTAGGTGAAAGACTTTCTACAACGATACGGCACTTGCTGCACTTACTTAGGGTGAATAATTTTTTGAAAAATTTGCGCTATTTATATTTAAATGACTGCATTTACCATGATGCCAAGGGGCTATTTTCCGCTTGAATACAAGGCAGTGTGCTCCCTTTTTCTTTTTGGATGCCAAAATGACGGCTCCCGTGAGCCTCTTGCTGACGAGCACTGGCGATGCACCTGTGCGCCTACCGAGTGGTACAAAAACCTGGGAAGACGTTTGGCGGCATTTCAAGCGACCCCTTCAGTTACATACTCTCTCTGCTGATGAAGGCCGAAACCCAGAAACACGTGTCCAGAGATACGGCACTCGCTGCACCTACCTTAGGTGAAAGACTTTCTACAGCGATACGGCACTTGCTGCACATACTTAGGGTGAATAATTTTTTGAAAAATTCTCGCTATTTATATTTAAATGACTGCATTTACCATGATGCCTTGGGGCTATTTTCCGCATGAATGCAAGGCAGTGTGCTCCCTTTTTCTTTTTGGATGTCTAAATGACGGCTCCCGTGAGCCTCTTGCTGACGAGCACTGGCGATGCACCTGTGCGCCTACTGAGTGGTACAAAAACCTGTGAAGACATTTGGCGGCATTTCAAGAGACCCCTTCAGTTACATACACACTCTGCTGATGACGGCCGAAAGCCAGAAACACGTGTCCAGAGATACGGCACTCGCTGCACCTATCTTAGGTGAAAGACTTTCTACAGCGATACGGCACTTGCTGCACATACTTAGGGTGAATAATTTTTTGAAAAATTCTCGCTATTTATATTTAAATGACTGCATTTACCATGATGCCTTGGGGCTATTTTCCCCTTGAATGCAAGGCAGTGTGCTCCCTTTTTCTTTTTGGATGTCTAAATGACAGCTCCCGTGAGCCTCTTGCTGACGAGCACTGGCGATGCACCTGTGCGCCTACTGAGAGGTACAAAAACCTGTGAAGACGTTTGGCGGCATTTCAAGCGACCTCTTCAGTTACATACGCTCTCTGCTGATGACGGCCGAAAGCCAGAAACACGTGTCCAGAGATACGGCACTCGCTGCACCTACCTTAGGTGAAAGACTTTCTACAGCGATACGGCACTTGCTGCACCTACTTAGGGTGAATAATTTTTTGAATAATTCTCGCTATTCATATTTAAATGACTGCATTTAACATGATGCCTTGGGGCTATTTTCCGCATGAATGCAAGGCAGTGTGCTCCCTTTTTCTTTTTGGATGTCTAAATGACGGCTCCTGTGAGCCTCTTGCTGACGAACACTGGCGATGCACCTGTGCGCCTACTGAGTGGTACAAAAACCTGTGAAGACTTTTGGCGGCATTTCAAGTGACCCCTTCAGTTACATACGCTCTCTGCTGATGACGGCCGAAAGCCAGAAACACGTGTCCAGAGATACGGCACTCGCTGCACCTACCTTAGGTGAAAGACTTTCTACAACGATACGACACTTGCTGCACTTACTTAGGGTGAATAATTTTTTGAAAAATTTGCGCTATTTATATTTAAATGACTGCATTTACCATGATGCCAAGGGGCTATTTTCCGCTTGAATACAAGGCAGTGTGCTCCCTTTTTCTTTTTGGATGCCTAAATGACGGCTCCCGTGAGCCTCTTGCTGACGAGCACTGGCGATGCACCTGTGCGCCTACCGAGTGGTACAAAAACCTGGAAAGACGTTTGACGGCATTTCAAGCGACCCCTTCAGTTACATACTCTCTCTGCTGATGACGGCCGAAACCCAGAAACACGTGTCCAGAGATACGGCACTCGCTGCACCTATCTTAGGTGAAAGACTTTCTACAGCGATACGGCACTTGCTGCACATACTTAGGGTGAATACTTTTTTGAAAAATTCTCGCTATTTATATTTAAATGACTGCATTTACCATGATGCCTTGGGGCTATTTTCCGCTTGAATGCAAGGCAGTGTGCTCCCTTTTTCTTTTTGGATGTCTAAATGACGGCTCCCGTTAGCCTCTTGCTGACGAGCACTGGCGATGCACCTGTGCGCCTACTGAGTGGTACAAAAACCTGTGAAGACGTTTGGCGGCATTTCAAGCGACCCCTTCAGTTACATACGCTCTCTGCTGATGACGGGCGAAAGCCAGAAACACGTGTCCAGAGATATGGCACTCGCTGCACCTACCTTAGGTGAAAGACTTTCTACAGCGATACGGCACTTGCTGCACTACTTAGGGTGAATAATTTTTTGAAAAATTCTCGCTATTTATATTTCAATGACTGCATTTACCATGATGCCTTGGGGCTATTTTCCGCTTGAATGCAAGGCAGTGTGCTCCCTTTTTCTTTTTGGATGTCTAAATGACGGCTCCCGTGAGCCTCTTGCTGACGAGCACTGGCGATGCACCTGTGCGCCTACTGAGTGGTACAAAAACCTGTGAAGACGTTTGGCGGCATTTCAAGCGACCCCTTCAGTTACATACGCTCTCTGCTGATGACGGCCGAAAGCCAGAAACATGTGTCCAGAGATACGGCACTCGCTGCACCTACCTTAGGTGAAAGACTTTCTACAGCGATACGGCACTTGCTGCACCTACTTAGGGTGAATAATTTTTTGAAAAATTCTCGCTATTTATATTTAAATTACTGCATTTACTATGATGCCTTGGGGCTATTTTCCGCTTGAATGCAAGGCAGTGTGCTCCCTTTTTCTTTTTGGATGTCTAAATGACGGCTCCCGTTAGCCTCTTGCTGACGAGCACTGGCGATGCACCTGTGCGCCTACTGAGTGGTACAAAAACCTGTGAAGACGTTTGGCGGCATTTCAAGCGACCCCTTCAGTTACATACGCTCTCTGCTGATGATGGCCGAAAGCCAGAAACACGTGTCTAGAGATACGGCACTCGCTGCACCTACCTTAGGTGAAAGACTTTATACAGCGATACAGCACTTGCTGCACCTACTTAGGGTGAATACTTTTTGGAAAAATTCTCGCTATTTATATTTAAATGACTGCATTGACCATGATGCCTTGGGGCTATTTTCCGCTTGAATGCAAGGCAGTGTGCTCCCTTTTTCTTTTTGGATGTCTAAATTACGGCTCCCGTGAGCCTCTTGCTGACGAGCACTGGCGATGCACCTGTGCGCCTTCTGAGTGGTACAAAAACCTGTGAAGACATTTGGCGGCATTTCAAGCGACCCCTTCAGTTACATACACTCTCTGCTGATGACGGCCGAAAGC
Organism: Pleurodeles waltl; assembly: GCF_031143425.1. Lineage (NCBI taxonomy): Eukaryota > Metazoa > Chordata > Amphibia > Caudata > Salamandridae > Pleurodeles > Pleurodeles waltl. Next base: position 461,796,168 of record NC_090449.1, on the reverse strand, counting down.
CAGAAACATGTGTCCAGAGATACGGCACTCGTTGCACCTACCTTAGGTGAAAGACTTTCTACAGCGATACAGCACTTGCTGCACCTACTTAGGGTGAATAATTTTTTAAAAAATTTGCGCTATTTATATTTAAATGACTGCATTTACCATGATGCCTTGGGGCTATTTTCTGCTTGAATGCAAGGCAGTGTGCTCCCTTTTTCTTTTTGGATGTCTAAATGACGGCTCCCGTGAGCCTCTTGCTGACGAGCACTGGCGATGCACCTGTGCGCCTACTGGGTGGTATAAAAACCTGTGAAGACGTTTGGCGGCATTTCAAGCGACCCCTTCAGTTACATACGCTCTCCGCTGATGACGGGCGAAAGCCAGAAACACGTGTCTAGAGATACGGCACTCGCTGCACTGACCATAGGTGAAAGACTTTCTACAGCGATACGGCACTTGCTGCACCTACTTAGGGTGAATCATTTTTTGAAATATTTGCGCTATTTATATTTAAATGACTGCATTTACCATGATGCCTTGGGGCTATTTTCCGCTTGAATGCAAGGCAGTGTGCTCCCTTTTTCTTTTTGGATGTCTAAATGACGGCTCCCGTGAGCCTCTTGCTGATGAGCACTGGCGATGCACCTGTGCGCCTACTGAGTGGTACAAAAACCTGTGAAGACGTTTGGCGGCATTTCAAGCGACCCCTTCAGTTACATACGCTCTCTGCTGATGACGGCCGAGAGCCAGAATCACGTGTCCAGAGATACGGCCTCGCTGCACCTACCTTAGGTGAAAGACTTTCTACAGCGATACGGCACTTGCTGCACCTACTTAGGGTGAATAATTTTTTGAAAAATCCTAGCTATTTATATTTAAATGACTGCATTTACCATGATGCCTTGGGGCTATTTTCCGCTTGAATGCAAGGCAGTGTGCTACTTTTTTTCTTTTTGGATGTCTAAATGACGGCTCCCTTGAGCCTCTTGCTGACGAGCACTGGCGATGCACCTGTCCCCCTACTGAGTGGTACAAAAACCTGTGAAGACGTTTGGCGGCATTTCAAGCGACCCCTTCAGTTACATACACTCTCTGCTGATGACGGCCGAAAGCCAGAAACATGTGTCCAGAGATACGGCACTCGTTGCACCTACCTTAGGTGAAAGACTTTCTACAGCGATACGGCACTTGCTGCACCTACTTAGGGTGAATAATTTTTTTTAAAATTTGCGCTATTTATATTTAAATGACTGCATTTACCATGATGCCTTGGGGCTATTTTCCACTTGAATGCAAGGCAGTGTGCTCCCTTTTTTCTTTTTGGATGTCTAAATGACGGCTCCCGTGAGCCTCTTGCTGACGAGCACTGGCAATGCACCTGTGCGCCTACTGAGTGGTACAAAAACCTGTGAAGATTTTTGGCGGCATTTAAGCGACCCCTTCAGTTACATACGCTCTCTGCTGATGACGGCCGAAAGCCAGAAACACGTGTCCAGAGATACGGCACTCGCTGCACCTACCTTAGGTGAAAGACTTTCTACAGCGATACGGCACTTGCTGCACCTACTTAGGGTGAATAATTTTTTGAAAAATTCTTGCTATTTATATTTAAAGGACTGCATTTAACATGATGCCTTGGGGCTATTTTCCGCTTGAAATCAAGGCAGTGTGCTCCCTTTTTCTTTTTGGATGTCTAAATTACGGCTCCCGTGAGCCTCTTGCTGACGAGCACTGGCGATGCACCTGTGCGCCTACTGAGTGGTACAAAAACCTGTGAAGACGTTTGGCGGCATTTCAAGCGACCCCTTCAGTTACATACGCTCACTGCTGATGACGGCCGAAAGCCAGAAACACGTGTCCAGAGATACGGTACTCGCTGCACCTACCTTAGGTGAAAGACTTTCTACAGCGATACGGCACTTACTGCACCTACTTAGGGTGAATAATTTTTTGAAAAATTCTCGCTATTTATATTTAAATGACTGCATTTACCATGATGCCTTGGGGCTATTTTCCCCTTGAATGCAAGGCAGTGTGCTCCCTTTTTCTTTTTGGATGTCTAAATGACGGCTCCCGTGAGCCTCTTGCTGACGAGCACTGGCGATGCACCTGTGCGCCTACTGAGTGGTACAAAAACCTGTGAAGACGTTTGGCGGCATTTCAAGCGACCCCTTCAGATACATACGCTCTCTGCTGATGACGGCCGAAAGCCAGAAACACGTTTCCAGAGATACGGTACTCGCTGCACCTACCTTAGGTGAAAGACTTTCTACAGCGATACGGCACTTGCTGCACTTACTTAGGGTGAATAATTTTTTGAAAAATTCTCGCTATTTATATTTAAATGACTGCATTTACCATGATGCCTTGGGGCTATTTTCCTCTTGAATGCAAGGCAGTGTGCTCCCTTTTTCTTTTTGGATGTCTAAATTACGGCTCCCGTGAGCCTCTTGCTGACGAGCACTGGCAATGCACCTGTGCGCCTACTGAGTGGTACAAAAACCTGTGAAGACGTTTGGCAGCATTTCAAGCGACCCCTTCAGTTACATACGCTCTCTGCTGATGACGGCCGAAAGCCAGAAACACATGTCCAGAGATACGGCACTCGCTGCACCTACCTTAGGTGAAAGACTTTCTACAGCAATACAGCACTTGCTGCACCTTCTTAGGGTGAATAATTTTTTGAAAAAGTCTCGCTATTTATATTTAAATGACTGCATTTACCATGATGCCTTGGGGCTATTTTCCGCTTGAATGCAAGGCAGTGTGCTCCCTTTTTCTTTTTGGATGTCTAAATGACGGCTCCCGTGAGCCTCTTGCTGACGAGCACTGGCGATGCACCTGTGCGCCTACTGAGTGGTACAAAAACCTGTGAAGACGTTTGGCGGCATTTCAAGCGACCCCTTCAGTTACATACGCTCTCTGCTGATGACGGCCGAAAGCGAGAAACATGTGTCCAGGGATACGGCACTCGCTGCACCTACCTTAGGTGAAAGACTTTCTACAGCGATACGGCACTAGCTGCACCTACTTAGGGTGAATAATTTTTTGAAAAATTCTCGCTATTTATATTTAAATGACTGCATTTACCATGATGCCTTGGGGCTATTTTCCTCTTGAATGCAAGGCAGTGTGCTCCCTTTTTCTTTTTGGATGTCTAAATGATGGCTCCCGTGAGCGTCTTGCTGACGAGCACTGGCGATGCACCTGTGCGCCTACTGAGTGGTAGAAAAACCTGTGAAGACGTTTGGCGGCATTTCAAGCGACCCCTTCAGTTACATACGCTCTCTGCTGATGACGGCCGAAAGCCAGAAACACGTGTCCAGAGATACGGCACTCGCTGCACCTACCTTAGGTGAAAGCCTTTCTACAGCGATACGGCACTTGCTGCACCTACTTAGGGTGAATAATTTTTTGAAAAATTCTCGCTATTTATATTTAAATGACTGCATTTACCATGATGCCTTGGGGCTATTTTTCGCTTGAATGCAAGGCAGTGTGCTCCCTTTTTCTTTTTGGATGTCTAAATGACGGCTCCCGTGAGCCTCTTGCTGACGAGCACATGCGATGCACCTGTGCACCTACTGAGTGGTACAAAAACCTGTGAAGACGTTTGGCGGCATTTCAAGGGACCCCTTCAGTTACATACGCTCTCTGCTGATGACGACCGAAAGCCAGAAACACGTGTCCAGAGATACGGCACTCGCTGCACCTACCTTAGGTGAAAGACTTTCTACAACGATACGGCACTTGCTGCACTTACTTAGGGTGAATAATTTTTTGAAAAATTAGCGCTATTTATATTTAAATGACTGCATTTACCATGATGCCAAGGGGCTATTTTCCGCTTGAATACAAGGCAGTGTGCTCCCTTTTTCTTTTTGGATGCCTAAATGACGGCTCCCGTGAGCCTCTTGCTGACGAGCACTGGCGATGCACCTGTGCGCCTACCGAGAGGTACAAAAACCTGGGAAGACGTTTGGCGGCATTTCAAGCGACCCCTTCAGTTACATACTCTCTCTGCTGATGAAGGCCGAAACCCAGAAACACGTGTCCAGAGATACGGCTCTCGCTGCACCTATCTTAGGTGAAAGACTTTCTACAGCGATATGGCACTTGCTGCACATACTTAGGGTGAATAATTTTTTGAAAAATTCTCGCTATTTATATTTAAATGACTGCATTTACCATGATGCCTTGGGGCTATTTTCCGCATGAATGCAAGGCAGTGTGCTCCCTTTTTCTTTTTGGATGTCTAAATGACGGCTCCCGTGAGCCTCTTGCTGACGAGCACTGGCGATGCACCTGTGCGCCTACTGAGTGGTACAAAAACCTGTGAAGACATTTGGCGGCATTTCAAGAGACCCCTTCAGTTACATACACACTCTGCTGATGACGGCCGAAAGCCAGAAACACGTGTCCAGAGATACGGCACTCGCTGCACCTATCTTAGGTGAAAGACTTTCTACAGCGATACGGCACTTGCTGCACATACTTAGGGTGAATAATTTTTTGAAAAATTCTCGCTATTTATATTTAAATGACTGCATTTACCATGATGCCTTGGGGCTATTTTCCCCTTGAATGCAAGGCAGTGTGCTCCCTTTTTCTTTTTGGATGTCTAAATGACGGCTCCCGTGAGCCTTTTGCTGACGAGCACTGGCGATGCACCTGTGCGCCTACTGAGTGGTACAAAAACCTGTGAAGACGTTTGGCGGCATTTCAAGCGACTTCTTTAGTTACATACGCTCTCTGCTGATGACGTCCGAAAGCCAGAAACACGTGTCCAGAGATACGGCACTCGCTGCACCTATCTTAGGTGAAAGACTTTCTACAGCGATACGGCACTTGCTGCACATACTTAGGGTGAATAATTTTTTGAAAAATTCTCGCTATTTATATTTAAATGACTGCATTTACCATGATGCCTTGGGGCTATTTTCCCCTTGAATACAAGGCAGTGTGCTCCCTTTTTCTTTTTGGATTCCTAAATGACGGCTCCCGTGAGCCTCTTGCTGACGAGCACTGGCGATGCACCTGTGCGCCTACCGAGTGGTACAAAAACCTAGAAAGACGTTTGGCGGCATTTCAAGCGACCCCTTCAGTTACATACTCTCTCTGCTGATGACGGCCGAAACCCAGAAACACGTGTCCAGAGATACGGCACTCGCTGCACCTATCTTAGGTGAAAGACTTTCTACAGCGATACGGCACTTGCTGCACATACTTAGGGTGAATACATTTTTGAAAAATTCTCGCTATTTATATTTAAATGACTGCATTTACCATGATGCCTTGGGGATATTTTCAGATTGAATGCAAGGCAGTGTGCTCCCTTTTTCTTTTTGGATGTCTAAATGACGGCTCCCGTCAGCCTCTTGCTGACGAGCACTGGCAATGCACCTTTGCGCCTACTGAGTGGTACAAAAACCTGTGAAGACGTTTGGCGGCATTTCAAGCGACCCCTTCAGTTACATACACTCTCTGCTGATGACGGGCGAAAGCCAGAAACACGTGTCCAGAGATATGGCACTCGCTGCACCTACCTTAGGTGAAAGACTTTCTACAGCGATACGGCACTTGCTGCACCTACTTAGGGTGAATAATTTTTTGAAAAATTCTCGCTATTTATATTTAAATGACTGCATTTACCATGATGCCTTGGGGCTATTTTCCTCTTGAATGCAAGGCAGTGTGCTCCCTTTTTCTTTTTGGATGTCTAAATGATGGCTCCCGTGAGCCTCTTGCTGACGAGCACTGGCGATGCACCTGTGCGCCTACTGAGTGGTAGAAAAACCTGTGAAGACGTTTGGCGGCATTTCAAGCGACCCCTTCAGTTACATACGCTCTCTGCTGATGACGGCCGAAAGCCAGAAACACGTGTCCAGAGATACGGCACTCGCTGCACCTACCTTAGGTGAAAGCCTTTCTACAGCGATACGGCACTTGCTGCACCTACTTAGGGTGAATAATTTTTTGAAAAATTCTCGCTATTTATATTTAAATGACTGCATTTACCATGATGCCTTGGGGCTATTTTCCGCTTGAATGCAAGGCAGTGTGCTCCCTTTTTCTTTTTGGATGTCTAAATGACGGCTCCCGTGAGCCTCTTGCTGACGAGCACAGGCGATGCACCTGTGCACCTACTGAGTGGTACAAAAACCTGTGAAGACGTTTGGCGGCATTTCAAGGGACCCCTTCAGTTACATACGCTCTCTGCTGATGACGGCCGAAAGCCAGAAACACGTGTCCAGAGATACGGCACTCGCTGCACCTACCTTAGGTGAAAGACTTTCTACAACGATACGGCACTTGCTGCACTTACTTAGGGTGAATAATTTTTTGAAAAATTAGCGCTATTTATATTTAAATGACTGCATTTACCATGATGCCAAGGGGCTATTTTCCGCTTGAATACAAGGCAGTGTGCTCCCTTTTTCTTTTTGGATGCCTAAATGACGGCTCCCGTGAGCCTCTTGCTGACGAGCACTGGCGATGCACCTGTGCGCCTACCGAGAGGTACAAAAACCTGGGAAGACGTTTGGCGGCATTTCAAGCGACCCCTTCAGTTACATACTCTCTCTGCTGATGAAGGCCGAAACCCAGAAACACGTGTCCAGAGATACGGCTCTCGCTGCACCTATCTTAGGTGAAAGACTTTCTACAGCGATACGGCACTTGCTGCACATACTTAGGGTGAATAATTTTTTGAAAAATTCTCGCTATTTATATTTAAATGACTGCATTTACCATGATGCCTTGGGGCTATTTTCCGCATGAATGCAAGGCAGTGTGCTCCCTTTTTCTTTTTGGATGTCTAAATGACGGCTCCCGTGAGCCTCTTGCTGACGAGCACTGGCGATGCACCTGTGCGCCTACTGAGTGGTACAAAAACCTGTGAAGACATTTGGCGGCATTTCAAGAGACCCCTTCAGTTACATACACACTCTGCTGATGACGGCCGAAAGCCAGAAACACGTGTCCAGAGATACGGCACTCGCTGCACCTATCTTAGGTGAAAGACTTTCTACAGCGATACGGCACTTGCTGCACATACTTAGGGTGAATAATTTTTTGAAAAATTCTCGCTATTTATATTTAAATGACTGCATTTACCATGATGCCTTGGGGCTATTTTCCCCTTGAATGCAAGGCAGTGTGCTCCCTTTTTCTTTTTGGATGCCTAAATGACGGCTCCCGTGAGCCTCTTGCTGACGAGCACTGGCGATGCACCTGTGCGCCTACTGAGTGGTACAAAAACCTGTGAAGACATTTGGCGGCATTTCAAGAGACCCCTTCAGTTACATACACACTCTGCTGATGACGGCCGAAAGCCAGAAACACGTGTCCAGAGATACGGCACTCGCTGCCCCTATCTTAGGTGAAAGACTTTCTACAGCGATACGGCACTTGCTGCACATACTTAGGGTGAATAATTTTTTGAAAAATTCTCGCTATTTATATTTAAATGACTGCATTTACCATGATGCCTTGGGGCTATTTTCCCCTTGAATGCAAGGCAGTGTGCTCCCTTTTTCTTTTTGGATGTCTAAATGACGGCTCCCGTGAGCCTCTTGCTGACGAGCACTGGCGATGCACCTGTGCGCCTACTGAGTGGTACAAAAACCTGTGAAGACGTTTGGCAGCATTTCAAGCGACTTCTTTAGTTACATACGCTCTCTGCTGATGACGGCCGAAAGCCAGAAACACGTGTCCAGAGATACGGCACTCGCTGCACCTATCTTAGGTGAAAGACTTTCTACAGCGATACGGCACTTGCTGCACATACTTAGGGTGAATAATTTTTTGAAAAATTCTCGCTATTTATATTTAAATGACTGCATTTACCATGATGCCTTGGGGCTATTTTCCCCTTGAATACAAGGCAGTGTGCTCCCTTTTTCTTTTTGGATGCCTAAATGACGGCTCCCGTGAGCCTCTTGCTGACGAGCACTGGCGATGCACCTGTGCGCCTACCGAGTGGTACAAAAACCTAGAAAGACGTTTGGCGGCATTTCAAGCGACCCCTTCAGTTACATACTCTCTCTGCTGATGACGGCCGAAACCCAGAAACACGTGTCCAGAGATACGGCACTCGCTGCACCTATCTTAGGTGAAAGACTTTCTACAGCGATACGGCACTTGCTGCACATACTTAGGGTGAATACATTTTTGAAAAATTCTCGCTATTTATATTTAAATGACTGCATTTACCATGATGCCTTGGGGATATTTTCAGATTGAATGCAAGGCAGTGTGCTCCCTTTTTCTTTTTGGATGTCTAAATGACGGCTCCCGTCAGCCTCTTGCTGACGAGCACTGGCGATGCACCTTTGCGCCTACTGAGTGGTACAAAAACCTGTGAAGACGTTTGGCGGCATTTCAAGCGACCCCTTCAGTTACATACGCTCTCTGCTGATGACGGGCGAAAGCCAGAAACACGTGTCCAGAGATATGGCACTCGCTGCACCTACCTTAGGTGAAAGACTTTCTACAGCGATACGGCACTTGCTGCACCTACTTAGGGTGAATAATTTTTTGAAAAATTCTCGCTATTTATATTTAAATGACTGCATTTACCATGATGCCTTGGGGCTATTTTCCGCTTGAATGCAAAGCAGCGTGCTCCCTTTTTCTTTTTGGATGTCTAAATGACGGCTCCCGTGAGCCTCTTGCTGACGAGCACTGGCGATGCACCTGTGCGCCTACTGAGTGGTACAAAAACCTGTGAAGACGTTTGGCGGCATTTCAAGCGACCCCTTCAGTTACATACGCTCTCTGCTGATGACGGCCGAAAGCCAGAAACACGTGTCCAGAGATACGGCACTCGCTGCACCTACCTTAGGTGAAAGACTTTCGACAGCGATACAGCACTTGCTGCACCTACTAAGGGTGAATAATTTTTTAAAAAATTCACGCTATTTATATTTAAATGACTGCATTTACCATGATGCATTGGGGCTATTTTCCGCATGAATGCAAGGCAGTGTGCTCCCTTTTTCTTTTTGGATGTCTAAATGACGGCTCCCGTGAGCCTCTTGCTGACGAGCACTGGCGATGCACCTGTGCGCCTACTGAGTGGTACAAAAACCTGTGAAGACATTTGGCGGCATTTCAAGAGACCCCTTCAGTTACATACACACTCTGCTGATGACGGCCGAAAGCCAGAAACACGTGTCCAGAGATACGGCACTCGCTGCACCTATCTTAGGTGAAAGACTTTCTACAGCGATACGGCACTTGCTGCACATACTTAGGGTGAATAATTTTTTGAAAAATTCTCACTATTTATATTTAAATGACTGCATTTACCATGATACCTTGGGGCTATTTTCCCCTTGAATGCAAGGCAGTGTGCTCCCTTTTTCTTTTTGGATGTCTAAATGACGGCTCCCGTGAGCCTCTTGCTGACGAGCACTGGCGATGCACCTGTGCGCCTACTGAGTGGTACAAAAACCTGTGAAGACGTTTGGCGGCATTTCAAGCGACTTCTTCAGTTACATACGCTCTCTGCTGATGACGGCCGAAAGCCAGAAACACGTGTCCAGAGATACGGCACTCGCTGCACCTATCTTAGGTGAAAGACTTTCTACAGCGATACGGCACTTGCTGCACATACTTAGGGTGAATAATTTTTTGAAAAATTCTCGCTATTTATATTTAAATGACTGCATTTACCATGATGCCTTGGGGCTATTTTCCCCTTGAATACAAGGCAGTGTGCTCCCTTTTTCTTTTTGGATTCCTAAATGACGGCTCCCGTGAGCCTCTTGCTGACGAGCACTGGCGATGCACCTGTGCGCCTACCGAGTGGTACAAAAACCTGGAAAGACGTTTGGCGGCATTTCAAGCGACCCCTTCAGTTACATACTCTCTCTGCTGATGACGGCCGAAACCCAGAAACACGTGTCCAGAGATACGGCACTCGCTGCACCTATCTTAGGTGAAAGACTTTCTACAGCGATACGGCACTTGCTGCACATACTTAGGGTGAATACATTTTTGAAAAATTCTCGCTATTTATATTTAAATGACTGCATTTACCATGATGCCTTGGGGCTATTTTCCGATTGAATGCAAGGCAGTGTGCTCCCTTTTTCTTTTTGGATGTCTAAATGACGGCTCCCGTCAGCCTCTTGCTGACGAGCACTGGCGATGCACCTGTGCGCCTACTGAGTGGTACAAAAACCTGTGAAGACGTTTGGCGGCATTTCAAGCGACCCCTTCAGTTACATACGCTCTCTGCTGATGACGGGCGAAAGCCAGAAACACGTGTCCAGAGATATGGCACTCGCTGCACCTACCTTAGGTGAAAGACTTTCTACAGCGATACGGCACTTGCTGCACCTACTTAGGGTGAATAATTTTTTGAAAAATTCTCGCTATTTATATTTAAATGACTGCATTGACCATGATGCCTTGGGGCTATTTTCCGCTTGAATGCAAGGTAGTGTGCTCCCTTTTTCTTTTTGGATGTCTAAATTACGGCTCCCGTGAGCCTCTTGCTGACGAGCACTGGCGATGCACCTGTGCGCCTTCTGAGTGGTACAAAAACCTGTGAAGACGTTTGGCGGCATTTCAAGCGACCCCTTCAGTTACATACGCTCACTGCTGATGACGGCTGAAAGCCAGAAACACGTGTCCAGAGATACAGCACTCGCTGCACCTACCTTAGGTGAAAGACTTTCTACAGCGATACGGCACTTGCTGCATCTACTTAGGGTGAATACTTTTTTGAAAAATTCTCGCTATTTATATTTAAATGACTGCATTTGCCATGATGCCTTGGGGCTATTTTCCCCTTGAATGCAAGGCAGTGTGCTCCCTTTTTCTTTTTGGATGTCTAAATGACGGTACCTGTGAGCCTCTTGCTGACGAGCACTGGCGATGCACCTGTGCGCCTACTGAGTGGTACTAAAACCTGTGAAGACGTTTGGCGGCATTTCAAGCGACCCCTTCAGTTACATACGCTCTCTGCTGATGACGGCCGAAAGCCAGAAACATGTGTCCAGAGATACGGCACTCGTTGCACCTACCTTAGGTGAAAGACTTTCTACAGCGATACAGCACTTGCTGCACCTACTTAGGGTGAATAATTTTTTAAAAAATTTGCGCTATTTATATTTAAATGACTGCATTTACTATGATGCCTTGGGGCTATTTTCCGCTTGAATGCAAGGCAGTGTGCTCCCTTTTTCTTTTTGGATGTCTAAATGACGGCTCCCGTGAGCCTCTTGCTGATGAGCACTGGCGATGCACCTGTGCGCCTACTGAGTGGTACAAAAACCTGTGAAGACGTTTGGCGGCATCTCAAGCGACCCCTTCAGTTACATACGCTCTCTGCTGATGACGGCCGAAAGCCAGAAACACGTGTCCAGAGATACGGCACTCGCTGCACCTATCTTAGGTGAAAGACTTTCTACAGCGATACGGCACTTGCTGCACATACTTAGGGTGAATAATTTTTTGAAAAATTCTCGCTATTTATATTTAAATGACTGCATTTACCATGATGCCTTGGGGCTATTTTCCCCTTGAATACAAGGCAGTGTGCTCCCTTTTTCTTTTTGGATTCCTAAATGACGGCTCCTGTGAGCCTCTTGCTGACGAGCACTGGCGATGCACCTGTGCGCCTACCGAGTGGTACAAAAACCTGGAAAGACGTTTGGCGGCATTTCAAGCGACCCCTTCAGTTACATACGCTCTCTGCTGATGACGGCCGAAACCCAGAAACACGTGTCCAGAGATACGGCACTCGCTGCACCTATCTTAGGTGAAAGACTTTCTACAGCGATACGGCACTTGCTGCACATACTTAGGGTGAATAATTTTTTGAAAAATTCTCACTATTTATATTTAAATGACTGCATTTACCATGATACCTTGGGGCTATTTTCCCCTTGAATGCAAGGCAGTGTGCTCCCTTTTTCTTTTTGGATGTCTAAATGACGGCTCCCGTGAGCCTCTTGCTGACGAGCACTGGCGATGCACCTGTGCGCCTACTGAGTGGTACAAAAACCTGTGAAGACGTTTGGCGGCATTTCAAGCGACTTCTTCAGTTACATACGCTCTCTGCTGATGACGGCCGAAAGCCAGAAACACGTGTCCAGAGATACGGCACTCGCTGCACCTATCTTAGGTGAAAGACTTTCTACAGCGATACGGCACTTGCTGCACATACTTAGGGTGAATAATTTTTTGAAAAATTCTCGCTATTTATATTTAAATGACTGCATTTACCATGATGCCTTGGGGCTATTTTCCCCTTGAATACAAGGCAGTGTGCTCCCTTTTTCTTTTTGGATTCCTAAATGACGGCTCCCGTGAGCCTCTTGCTGACGAGCACTGGCGATGCACCTGTGCGCCTACCGAGTGGTACAAAAACCTGGAAAGACGTTTGGCGGCATTACAAGCGACCCCTTCAGTTACATACTCTCTCTGCTGATGACGGCCGAAACCCAGAAACACGTGTCCAGAGATACGGCACTCGCTGCACCTATCTTAGGTGAAAGACTTTCTACAGCGATACGGCACTTGCTGCACATACTTAGGGTGAATACATTTTTGAAAAATTCTCGCTATTTATATTTAAATGACTGCATTTACCATGATGCCTTGGGGCTATTTTCCGATTGAATGCAAGGCAGTGTGCTCCCTTTTTCTTTTTGGATGTCTAAATGACGGCTCCCGTCAGCCTCTTGCTGACGAGCACTGGCGATGCACCTTTGCGCCTACTGAGTGGTACAAAAACCTGTGAAGACGTTTGGCGGCATTTCAAGCGACCCCTTCAGTTACATACGCTCTCTGCTGATGACGGGCGAAAGCCAGAAACACGTGTCCAGAGATATGGCACTCGCTGCACCTACCTTAGGTGAAAGACTTTCTACAGCGATACGGCACTTGCTGCACCTACTTAGGGTGAATAATTTTTTGAAAAATTCTCACTATTTATATTTAAATGACTGCATTTACCATGATGCCTTGGGGCTATTTTCCGCTTGAATGCAAAGCAGCGTGCTCCCTTTTTCTTTTTGGATGTCTAAATGACGGCTCCCGTGAGCCTCTTGCTGACGAGCACTGGCGATGCACCTGTGCGCCTACTGAGTGGTACAAAAACCTGTGAAGACGTTTGGCGGCATTTCAAGCGACCCCTTCAGTTACATACGCTCTCTGCTGATGACGGCCGAAAGCCAGAAACATGTGTCCAGAGATACGGCACTCGCTGCACCTACCTTAGGTGAAAGACTTTCTACAGCGATACGGCACTTGCTGCACCTACTTAGGGTGAATAATTTTTTGAAAAATTCTCGCTATTTATATTTAAATGACTGCATTTGCCATGATGCCTTGGGGCTATTTTCCCCTTGAATGCAAGGCAGTGTGCTCCCTTTTTCTTTTTGGATGTCTAAATGACGCCTCCCGTGAGCCTCTTGCTGATGAGCACTGGCGATGCACCTGTGCGCCTACTGAGTGGTACAAAAACCTGTGAAGATGTTTGGCGGCATTTCAAGTGACCCCTTCAGTTACATACGCTCTCTGCTGATGACGGCCGAAAGCCAGAAACACGTGTCCAGAGATACGGCACTCGCTGCACCTACCTTAGGTGAAAGACTTTCTACAGCGATACGGCACTTGCTGCACCTACTTAGGGTGAATAATTTTTTGAAAAATTCTCGCTATTTATATTTAAATGACTGCATTGACCATGATGCCTTGGGGCTATTTTCCGCTTGAATGCAAGGTAGTGTGCTCCCTTTTTCTTTTTGGATGTCTAAATTACGGCTCCCGTGAGCCTCTTGCTGACGAGCACTGGCGATGCACCTGTGCGCCTTCTGAGTGGTACAAAAACCTGTGAAGACGTTTGGCGGCATTTCAAGCGACCCCTTCAGTTACATACGCTCACTGCTGATGACGGCTGAAAGCCAGAAACACGTGTCCAGAGATACAGCACTCGCTGCACCTACCTTAGGTGAAAGACTTTCTACAGCGATACGGCACTTGCTGCATCTACTTAGGGTGAATACTTTTTTGAAAAATTCTCGCTATTTATATTTAAATGACTGCAATTACCATGATGCCTTGGGGATTTTTTCCGCTTGAATGCAAGGCAGTGTGCTCCCTTTTTCTTTTTGGATGTCTAAATGACGGTACCTGTGAGCCTCTTGCTGACGAGCACTGGCGATGCACCTGTGCGCCTACTGAGTGGTACTAAAACCTGTGAAGACGTTTGGCGGCATTTCAAGCGACCCCTTCAGTTACATACGCTCTCTGCTGATGACGGCCGAAAGCCAGAAACATGTGTCCAGAGATACGGCACTCGTTGCACCTACCTTAGGTGAAAGACTTTCTACAGCGATACAGCACTTGCTGCACCTACTTAGGGTGAATAATTTTTTAAAAAATTTGCGCTATTTATATTTAAATGACTGCATTTACTATGATGCCTTGGGGCTATTTTCCGCTTGAATGCAAGGCAGTGTGCTCCCTTTTTCTTTTTGGATGTCTAAATGACGGCTCCCGTGAGCCTCTTGCTGATGAGCACTGGCGATGCACCTGTGCGCCTACTGAGTGGTACAAAAACCTGTGAAGACGTTTGGCGGCATCTCAAGCGACCCCTTCAGTTACATACGCTCTCTGCTGATGACGGCCGAGAGCCAGAAACACGTGTCCAGAGATACGGCACTCGCTGAACCTACCTTAGGTGAAAGACTTTCTACAGCGATACGGCACTTGCTGCACCTACTTAGGGTGAATAATTTTTTGAAAAATCCTAGCTATTTATATTTAAATGACTGCATTTACCATGATGCATTGGGGCTATTTTCCGCTTGAATGCAAGGCAGTGCGCTACTTTTTTTCTTTTTGGATGTCTAAATGACGGCTCCCTTGAGCCTCTTGCTGACGAGCACTGGCGATGCACCTGTCCCCCTACTGAGTGGTACAAAAACCTGTGAAGACGTTTGGCGGCATTTCAAGCGCCCCCTTCAGTTACAAACGCTCTCTGCTGATGACGGCCGAAAGCCAGAAACATGTGTCCAGGGATACGGCACTCGCGGCACCTACCTTAGGTGAAAGACTTTCTACAGCGATACGGCACTTGCTGCACCTACTTAGGGTGAATAATTTTTTGAAAAATTCTCGCTATTTATATTTAAATGACGGCATTTACCATGATGCCTTGGGGCTATTTTCCTCTTGAATGCAAGGCAGTGTGCTCCCTTTTTCTTTTTGGATGTCTAAATTACGACTCCCGTGAGCCTCTTGCTGACGAGCACTGGCGATGCACCTGTGCACCTACTGAGTGGTACAAAAACCTGTGAAGACGTTTGGCGGCATTTCAAGCGACCCCTTCAGTTACATACGCTCACTGCTGATGACGGCCGAAAGCCAGAAACACGTGTCCAGAGATACGGCACTCGCTGCACCTACCTTAGGTGAAAGACTTTCTACAGCGATACGGCACTTGCTGCACCTACTTAGGGTGAATAATTTTTTTTTAAATTCTCGCTATTTATATTTAAATGACTGCATTTACCATGATGCCTTGGAGCTATTTTCCGCTTGAATGCAAGGCAGTGTGCTCCCTTTTTGTTTTTGGATGTCTAAATGACGGTTCCCGTGAGCCTCTTGCTGACGAGCACTGGCGATGCACTTGTGCGCCTACTGAGTGGTACAAAAACCTGTGAAGACGTTTGGTGGCATTTCAAGCGACCCCTTCAGTTACATACGCTCTCTGCTGATGACGGCCGAAAGCCAGAAACACGTGTCTAGAGATAGGGCACTCGCTGCACCTACCTTAGGTGAAAGACTTTCTACAGCGATACGGCACTTGCTGCACCTACTTAGGGTGAATAATTTTTTGAAAAATCCTAGCTATTTATATTTAAATGACTGCATTTACCATGATGCCTTGGGGCTATTTTCCGCTTGAATGCAAGGCAGTGTGCTACTTTTTTTCTTTTTGGATGTCTAAATGACGGCTCCCTTGAGCCTCTTGCTGACGAGCACTGGCGATGCACCTGTCCCCCTACTGAGTGGTACAAAAACCTGTGAAGACGTTTGGCGGCATTTCAAGCGACCCCTTCAGTTACATACGCTCTCTGCTGATGACGGCCGAAAGCCAGAAACATGTGTCCAGAGATACGGCACTCGTTGCACCTACCTTAGGTGAAAGACTTTCTACAGCGATACGGCACTTGCTGCACCTACTTAGGGTGAATAATTTTTTTTAAAATTTGCGCTATTTATATTTAAATGACTGCATTTACCATGATGCCTTGGGGCTATTTTCCGCTTGAATGCAAGGCAGTGTGCTCCCTTTTTTCTTTTTGAATGTCTAAATGACGGCTCCCGTGAGCCTCTTGCTGACGAGCACTGGCAATGCACCTGTGCGCCTACTGAGTGGTACAAAAACCTGTGAAGATGTTTGGCGGCATTTAAGCGACCCCTTCAGTTACATACGCTCTCTGCTGATGACGGCCGAAAGCCAGAAACACGTGTCCAGAGATACGGCACTCGCTGCACCTACCTTAGGTGAAAGACTTTCTACAGCGATACGGCACTTGCTGCACCTACTTAGGGTGAATAATTTTTTGAAAAATTCTTGCTATTTATATTTAAAGGACTGCATTTAACATGATGCCTTGGGGCTATTTTCCGCTTGAAATCAAGGCAGTGTGCTCCCTTTTTCTTTTTGGATGTCTAAATTACGGCTCCCGTGAGCCTCTTGCTGACGAGCACTGGCGATGCACCTGTGCGCCTACTGAGTGGTACAAAAACCTGTGAAGACGTTTGGCGGCATTTCAAGCGACCCCTTCAGTTACATACGCTCACTGCTGATGACGGCCGAAAGCCAGAAACACGTGTCCAGAGATACGGTACTCGCTGCACCTACCTTAGGTGAAAGACTTTCTACAGCGATACAGCACTTACTGCACCTACTTAGGGTGAATAATTTTTTGAAAAATTCTCGCTATTTATATTTAAATGACTGCATTTACCATGATGCCTTGGGGCTATTTTCCCCTTGAATGCAAGGCAGTGTGCTCCCTTTTTCTTTTTGGATGTCTAAATGACGGCTCCCGTGAGCCTCTTGCTGACGAGCACTGGCGATGCACCTGTGCGCCTACTGAGTGGTTCAAAAACCTGTGAAGACGTTTGGCGGCATTTCAAGCGACCCCTTCAGATACATACGCTCTCTGCTGATGACGGCCGAAAGCCAGAAACACGTTTCCAGAGATACGGTACTCGCTGCACCTACCTTAGGTGAAAGACTTTCTACAGCGATACGGCACTTGCTGCACTTACTTAGGGTGAATAATTTTTTGAAAAATAATCGCTATTTATATTTAAATGACTGCATTTACCATGATGCCTTGGGGCTATTTTCCTCTTGAATGCAAGGCAGTGTGCTCCCTTTTTCTTTTTGGATGTCTAAATTACGGCTCCCGTGAGCCTCTTGCTGACGAGCACTGGCAATGCACCTGTGCGCCTACTGAGTGGTACAAAAACCTGTGAAGACGTTTGGCAGCATTTCAAGCGACCCCTTCAGTTACATACGCTCTCTGCTGATGACGGCCGAAAGCCAGAAACACGTGTCCAGAGATACGGCACTCGCTGCACCTACCTTAGGTGAAAGACTTTCTACAGCGATACAGCACTTGCTGCACCTTCTTAGGGTGAATAATTTTTTGAAAAAGTCTCGCTATTTATATTTAAATGACTGCATTTACCATGATGCCTTGGGGCTATTTTCCGCTTGAATGCAAGGCAGTGTGCTCCCTTTTTCTTTTTGGATGTCTAAATGACGGCTCCCGTGAGCCTCTTGCTGACGAGCACTGGCGATGCACCTGTGCGCCTACTGAGTGGTACAAAAACCTGTGAAGACGTTTGGCGGCATTTCAAGCGACCCCTTCAGTTACATACGCTCTCTGCTGATGACGGCCGAAAGCGAGAAACATGTGTCCAGGGATACGGCACTCGCTGCACCTACCTTAGGTGAAAGACTTTCTACAGCGATACGGCACTAGCGGCACCTACTTAGGGTGAATAATTTTTTGAAAAATTCTCGCTATTTATATTTAAATGACTGCATTTACCATGATGCCTTGGGGCTATTTTCCTCTTGAATGCAAGGCAGTGTGCTCCCTTTTTCTTTTTGGATGTCTAAATGATGGCTCCCGTGAGCCTCTTGCTGACGAGCACTGGCGATGCACCTGTGCGCCTACTGAGTGGTAGAAAAACCTGTGAAGACGTTTGGCGGCATTTCAAGCGACCCCTTCAGTTACATACGCTCTCTGCTGATGACGGCCGAAAGCCAGAAACACGTGTCCAGAGATACGGCACTCGCTGCACCTACCTTAGGTGAAAGCCTTTCTACAGCGATACGGCACTTGCTGCACCTACTTAGGGTGAATAATTTTTTGAAAAATTCTCGCTATTTATATTTAAATGACTGCATTTACCATGATGCCTTGGGGCTATTTTCCGCTTGAATGCAAGGCAGTGTGCTCCCTTTTTCTTTTTGGATGTCTAAATGACGGCTCCCGTGAGCCTCTTGCTGACGAGCACAGGCGATGCACCTGTGCACCTACTGAGTGGTACAAAAACCTGTGAAGACGTTTGGCGGCATTTCAAGGGACCCCTTCAGTTACATACGCTCTCTGCTGATGACGGCCGAAAGCCAGAAACACGTGTCCAGAGATACGGCACTCGCTGCACCTACCTTAGGTGAAAGACTTTCTACAACGATACGGCACTTGCTGCACTTACTTAGGGTGAATAATTTTTTGAAAAATTAGCGCTATTTATATTTAAATGACTGCATTTACCATGATGCCAAGGGGCTATTTTCCGCTTGAATACAAGGCAGTGTGCTCCCTTTTTCTTTTTGGATGCCTAAATGACGGCTCCCGTGAGCCTCTTGCTGACGAGCACTGGCGATGCACCTGTGCGCCTACCGAGAGGTACAAAAACCTGGGAAGACGTTTGGCGGCATTTCAAGCGACCCCTTCAGTTACATACTCTCCCTGCTGATGAAGGCCGAAACCCAGAAACACGTGCCCAGAGATACGGCACTCGCTGCACCTATCTTAGGTGAAAGACTTTCTACAGCGATACGGCACTTGCTGCACATACTTAGGGTGAATAATTTTTTGAAAAATTCTCGCTATTTATATTTAAATGACTGCATTTACCATGATGCCTTGGGGCTATTTTCCGCATGAATGCAAGGCAGTGTGCTCCCTTTTTCTTTTTGGATGTCTAAATGACGGCTCCCGTGAGCCTCTTGCTGACGAGCACTGGCGATGCACCTGTGCGCCTACTGAGTGGTACAAAAACCTGTGAAGACATTTGGCGGCATTTCAAGAGACCACTTCAGTTACATACACACTCTGCTGATGACGGCCGAAAGCCAGAAACACGTGTCCAGAGATACGGCACTCGCTGCACCTATCTTAGGTGAAAGACTTTCTACAGCGATACGGCACTTGCTGCACATACTTAGGGTGAATAATTTTTTGAAAAATTCTCGCTATTTATATTTAAATGACTGCATTTACCATGATGCCTTGGGGCTATTTTCCCCTTGAATGCAAGGCAGTGTGCTCCCTTTTTCTTTTTGGATGTCTAAATGACGGCTCCCGTGAGCCTCTTGCTGACGAGCACTGGCGATGCACCTGTGCGCCTACTGAGTGGTACAAAAACCTGTGAAGACGTTTGGCGGCATTTCAAGCGACTTCTTTAGTTACATACGCTCTCTGCTGATGACGGCCGAAAGCCAGAAACACGTGTCCAGAGATACGGCACTCGCTGCACCTATCTTAGGTGAAAGACTTTCTACAGCGATACGGCACTTGCTGCACATACTTAGGGTGAATAATTTTTTGAAAAATTCTCGCTATTTATATTTAAATGACTGCATTTACCATGATGCCTTGGGGCTATTTTCCCCTTGAATACAAGGCAGTGTGCTCCCTTTTTCTTTTTGGATGCCTAAATGACGGCTCCCGTGAGCCTCTTGCTGACGAGCACTGGCGATGCACCTGTGCGCCTACCGAGTGGTACAAAAACCTAGAAAGACGTTTGGCGGCATTTCAAGCGACCCCTTCAGTTACATACTCTCTCTGCTGATGACGGCCGAAACCCAGAAACACGTGTCCAGAGATACGGCACTCGCTGCACCTATCTTAGGTGAAAGACTTTCTACAGCGATACGGCACTTGCTGCACATACTTAGGGTGAATACATTTTTGAAAAATTCTCGCTATTTATATTTAAATGACTGCATTTACCATGATGCCTTGGGGATATTTTCAGATTGAATGCAAGGCAGTGTGCTCCCTTTTTCTTTTTGGATGTCTAAATGACGGCTCCCGTCAGCCTCTTGCTGACGAGCACTGGCGATGCACCTTTGCGCCTACTGAGTGGTACAAAAACCTGTGAAGACGTTTGGCGGCATTTCAAGCGACCCCTTCAGTTACATACGCTCTCTGCTGATGACGGGCGAAAGCCAGAAACACGTGTCCAGAGATATGGCACTCGCTGCACCTACCTTAGGTGAAAGACTTTCTACAGCGATACGGCACTTGCTGCACCTACTTAGGGTGAATAATTTTTTGAAAAATTCTCGCTATTTATATTTAAATGACTGCATTTACCATGATGCCTTGGGGCTATTTTCCGCTTGAATGCAAAGCAGCGTGCTCCCTTTTTCTTTTTGGATGTCTAAATGACGGCTCCCGTCAGCCTCTTGCTGACGAGCACTGGCGATGCACCTGTGCGCCTACTGAGTGGTACAAAAACCTGTGAAGACGTTTGGCGGCATTTCAAGCGACCCCTTCAGTTACATACGCTCTCTGCTGATGACGGCCGAAAGCCAGAAACACGTGTCCAGAGATACGGCACTCGCTGCACCTACCTTAGGTGAAAGACTTTCGACAGCGATACGGCACTTGCTGCACCTACTAAGGGTGAATAATTTTTTAAAAAATTCGCGCTATTTATATTTAAATGACTGCATTTACCATGATGCCTTGGGGCTATTTTCCGCATGAATGCAAGGCAGTGTGCTCCCTTTTTCTTTTTGGATGTCTAAATGACGGCTCCCGTGAGCCTCTTGCTGACGAGCACTGGCGATGCACCTGTGCGCCTACTGAGTGGTACAAAAACCTGTGAAGACATTTGGCGGCATTTCAAGAGACCCTTCAGTTACATACACACTCTGCTGATGACGGCCGAAAGCCAGAAACACGTGTCCAGAGATACGGCACTCGCTGCACCTATCTTAGGTGAAAGACTTTCTACAGCGATACGGCACTTGCTGCACATACTTAGGGTGAATCATTTTTTGAAAAATTCTCGCTATTTATATTTAAATGACTGCATTTACCATGATACCTTGGGGCTATTTTCCCCTTGAATGCAAGGCAGTGTGCTCCCTTTTTCTTTTTGGATGTCTAAATGACGGCTCCCGTGAGCCTCTTGCTGACGAGCACTGGCGATGCACCTGTGCGCCTACCGAGTGGTACAAAAACCTGGAAAGACGTTTGGCGGCATTTCAAGCGACCCCTTCAGTTACATACTCTCTCTGCTGATGACGGCCGAAACCCAGAAACACGTGTCCAGAGATACGGCACTCGCTGCACCTATCTTAGGTGAAAGACTTTCTACAGCGATACGGCACTTGCTGCACATACTTAGGGTGAATACATTTTTGAAAAATTCTCGCTATTTATATTTAAATGACTGCATTTACCATGATGCCTTGGGGCTATTTTCCGATTGAATGCAAGGCAGTGTGCTCCCTTTTTCTTTTTGGATGTCTAAATGACGGCTCCCGTCAGCCTCTTGCTGACGAGCACTGGCGATGCACCTTTGCGCCTACTGAGTGGTACAAAAACCTGTGAAGACGTTTGGTGGCATTTCAAGCGACCCCTTCAGTTACATACGCTCTCTGCTGATGACGGGCGAAAGCCAGAAACACGTGTCCAGAGATATGGCACTCGCTGCACCTACCTTAGGTGAAAGACTTTCTACAGCGATACGGCACTTGCTGCACCTACTTAGGGTGAATAATTTTTTGAAAAATTCTCACTATTTATATTTAAATGACTGCATTTACCATGATGCCTTGGGGCTATTTTCCGCTTGAATGCAAAGCAGCGTGCTCCCTTTTTCTTTTTGGATGTCTAAATGACGGCTCCCGTGAGCCTCTTGCTGACGAGCACTGGCGATGCACCTGTGCGCCTACTGAGTGGTACAAAAACCTGTGAAGACGTTTGGCGAAATTTCAAGCGACCCCTTCAGTTACATACGCTCTCTGCTGATGACGGCCGAAAGCCAGAAACATGTGTCCAGAGATACGGCACTCGCTGCACCTACCTTAGGTGAAAGACTTTCTACAGCGATACGGCACTTGCTGCACCTACTTAGGGTGAATAATTTTTTGAAAAATTCTCGCTATTTATATTTAAATGACTGCATTTGCCATGATGCCTTGGGGCTATTTTCCCCTTGAATGCAAGGCAGTGTGCTCCCTTTTTCTTTTTGGATGTCTAAATGACGCCTCCCGTGAGCCTCTTGCTGATGAGCACTGGCGATGCACCTGTGCGCCTACTGAGTGGTACAAAAACCTGTGAAGATGTTTGGCGGCATTTCAAGTGACCCCTTCAGTTACATACGCTCTCTGCTGATGACGGCCGAAAGCCAGAAACACGTGTCCAGAGATACGGCACTCGCTGCACCTACCTTAGGTGAAAGACTTTCTACAGCGATACGGCACTTGCTGCACCTACTTAGGGTGAATAATTTTTTGAAAAATTCTCGCTATTTATATTTAAATGACTGCATTGACCATGATGCCTTGGGGCTATTTTCCGCTTGAATGCAAGGTAGTGTGCTCCCTTTTTCTTTTTGGATGTCTAAATTACGGCTCCCGTGAGCCTCTTGCTGACGAGCACTGGCGATGCACCTGTGCGCCTTCTGA
This sequence comes from Pleurodeles waltl, assembly GCF_031143425.1. Lineage (NCBI taxonomy): Eukaryota > Metazoa > Chordata > Amphibia > Caudata > Salamandridae > Pleurodeles > Pleurodeles waltl. The sequence goes on along the minus strand of NC_090449.1, from coordinate 461,773,196 downwards.
GTGGTACAAAAACCTGTGAAGACGTTTGGCGGCATTTCAAGCGACCCCTTCAGTTACATACGCTCACTGCTGATGACGGCTGAAAGCCAGAAACACGTGTCCAGAGATACAGCACTCGCTGCACCTACCTTAGGTGAAAGACTTTCTACAGCGATACGGCACTTGCTGCATCTACTTAGGGTGAATACTTTTTTGAAAAATTCTCGCTATTTATATTTAAATGACTGCAATTACCATGATGCCTTGGGGATTTTTTCCGCTTGAATGCAAGGCAGTGTGCTCCCTTTTTCTTTTTGGATGTCTAAATGACGGTACCTGTGAGCCTCTTGCTGACGAGCACTGGCGATGCACCTGTGCGCCTACTGAGTGGTACAAAAACCTGTGAAGACGTTTGGCGGCATTTCAAGCGACCCCTTCAGTTACATACGCTCTCTGCTGATGACGGCCGAAAGCCAGAAACATGTGTCCAGAGATACGGCACTCGTTGCACCTACCTTAGGTGAAAGACTTTCTACAGCGATACAGCACTTGCTGCACCTACTTAGGGTGAATAATTTTTTAAAAAATTTGCGCTATTTATATTTAAATTACTGCATTTACTATGATGCCTTGGGGCTATTTTCCACTTGAATGCAAGGCAGTGTGCTCCCTTTTTCTTTTTGGATGTCTAAATGACGGCTCCCGTGAGCCTCTTGCTGATGAGCACTGGCGATGCACCTGTGCACCTACTGAGTGGTACAAAAACCTGTGAAGACGTTTGGCGGCATCTCAAGCGACCCCTTCAGTTACATACGCTCTCTGCTGATGACGGCCGAGAGCCAGAAACACGTGTCCAGAGATACGGCACTCGCTGAACCTACCTTAGGTGAAAGACTTTCTACAGCGATACGGCACTTGCTGCACCTACTTAGGGTGAATAATTTTTTGAAAAATCCTAGCTATTTATATTTAAATGACTGCATTTACCATGATGCCTTGGGGCTATTTTCCGCTTGAATGCAAGGCAGTGCGCTACTTTTTTTCTTTTTGGATGTCTAAATGACGGCTCCCTTGAGCCTCTTGCTGACGAGCACTGGCGATGCACCTGTCCCCCTACTGAGTGGTACAAAAACCTGTGAAGACGTTTGGCGGCATTTCAAGCGCCCCCTTCAGTTACAAACGCTCTCTGCTGATGACGGCCGAAAGCCAGAAACATGTGTCCAGAGATACGGCACTCGCGGCACCTACCTTAGGTGAAAGACTTTCTACAGCGATACGGCACTTGCTGCACCTACTTAGGGTGAATAATTTTTTGAAAAATTCTCGCTATTTATATTTAAATGACGGCATTTACCATGATGCCTTGGGGCTATTTTCCTCTTGAATGCAAGGCAGTGTGCTCCCTTTTTCTTTTTGGATGTCTAAATTACGACTCCCGTGAGCCTCTTGCTGACGAGCACTGGCGATGCACCTGTGCACCTACTGAGTGGTACAAAAACCTGTGAAGACGTTTGGCGGCATTTCAAGCGACCCCTTCAGTTACATACGCTCACTGCTGAAACGGCCGAAAGCCAGAAACACGTGTCCAGAGATACGGCACTCGCTGCACCTACCTTAGGTGAAAGACTTTCTACAGCGATACAGCACTTGCTGCACCTACTTAGGGTGAATAATTTTTTTTTTAATTCTCGCTATTTATATTTAAATGACTGCATTTACCATGATGCCTTGGGGCTATTTTCCGCTTGAATGCAAGGCAGTGTGCTCCCTTTTTGTTTTTGGATGTCTAAATGACGGTTCCCGTGAGCCTCTTGCTGACGAGCACTGGCGATGCACTTGTGCGCCTACTGAGTGGTACAAAAACCTGTGAAGACGTTTGGTGGCATTTCAAGCGACCCCTTCAGTTACATACGCTCTCTGCTGATGACGGCCGAAAGCCAGAAACACGTGTCTAGAGATAGGGCACTCGCTGCACCTACCTTAGGTGAAAGACTTTCTACAGCGATACGGCACTTGCTGCACCTACTTAGGGTGAATAATTTTTTGAAAAATCCTAGCTATTTATATTTAAATGACTGCATTTACCATGATGCCTTGGGGCTATTTTCCGCTTGAATGCAAGGCAGTGTACTACTTTTTTTCTTTTTGGATGTCTAAATGACGGCTCCCTTGAGCCTCTTGCTGACGAGCACTGGCGATGCACCTGTCCCCCTACTGAGTGGTACAAAAACCTGTGAAGACGTTTGGCGGCATTTCAAGCGACCCCTTCAGTTACATACGCTCTCTGCTGATGACGGCCGAAAGCCAGAAACATGTGTCCAGAGATACGGCACTCGTTGCACCTACCTTAGGTGAAAGACTTTCTACAGCGATACGGCACTTGCTGCACCTACTTAGGGTGAATAATTTTTTTTAAAATTTGCGCTATTTATATTTAAATGACTGCATTTACCATGATGCCTTGGGGCTATTTTCCGCTTGAATGCAAGGCAGTGTGCTCCCTTTTTTCTTTTTGGATGTCTAAATGACAGCTCCCGTGAGCCTCTTGCTGACGAGCACTGGCAATGCACCTGTGCGCCTACTGAGTGGTACAAAAACCTGTGAAGATGTTTGGCGGCATTTAAGCGACCCCTTCAGTTACATACGCTCTCTGCTGATGACGGCCGAAAGCCAGAAACACGTGTCCAGAGATACGGCACTCGCTGCACCTACCTTAGGTGAAAGACTTTCTACAGCGATACAGCACTTGCTGCACCTACTTAGGGTGAATAATTTTTTGAAAAATTCTTGCTATTTATATTTAAAGGACTGCATTTAACATGATGCCTTGGGGCTATTTTCCGCTTGAAATCAAGGCAGTGTGCTCCCTTTTTCTTTTTGGATGTCTAAATTACGGCTCCCGTGAGCCTCTTGCTGACGAGCACTGGCGATGCACCTGTGCGCCTACTGAGTGGTACAAAAACCTGTGAAGACGTTTGGCGGCATTTCAAGCGACCCCTTCAGTTACATACGCTCACTGCTGATGACGGCCGAAAGCCAGAAACACGTGTCCAGAGATACGGTACTCGCTGCACCTACCTTAGGTGAAAGACTTTCTACAGCGATACAGCACTTACTGCACCTACTTAGGGTGAATAATTTTTTGAAAAATTCTCGCTATTTATATTTAAATGACTGCATTTACCATGATGCCTTGGGGCTATTTTCCCCTTGAATGCAAGGCAGTGTGCTCCCTTTTTCTTTTTGGATGTCTAAATGACGGCTCCCGTGAGCCTCTTGCTGACGAGCACTGGCGATGCACCTGTGCGCCTACTGAGTGGTACAAAAACCTGTGAAGACGTTTGGCGGCATTTCAAGCGACCCCTTCAGATACATACGCTCTCTGCTGATGACGGCCGAAAGCCAGAAACACGTTTCCAGAGATACGGTACTCGCTGCACCTACCTTAGGTGAAAGACTTTCTACAGCGATACAGCACTTGCTGCACTTACTTAGGGTGAATAATTTTTTGAAAAATTCTCGCTATTTATATTTAAATGACTGCATTTACCATGATGCCTTGGGGCTATTTTCCTCTTGAATGCAAGGCAGTGTGCTCCCTTTTTCTTTTTGGATGTCTAAATTACGGCTCCCGTGAGCCTCTTGCTGATGAGCACTGGCAATGCACCTGTGCGCCTACTGAGTGGTACAAAAACCTGTGAAGACGTTTGGCAGCATTTCAAGCGACCCCTTCAGTTACATACGCTCTCTGCTGATGACGGCCGAAAGCCAGAAACACGTGTCCAGAGATACGGCACTCGCTGCACCTACCTTAGGTGAAAGACTTTCTACAGCGATACAGCACTTGCTGCACCTTCTTAGGGTGAATAATTTTTTGAAAAAGTCTCGCTATTTATATTTAAATGACTGCATTTACCATGATGCCTTGGGGCTATTTTCCGCTTGAATGCAAGGCAGTGTGCTCCCTTTTTCTTTTTGGATGTCTAAATGACGGCTCCCGTGAGCCTCTTGCTGACGAGCACTGGCGATGCACCTGTGCGCCTACTGACTGGTACAAAAACCTGTGAAGACGTTTGGCGGCATTTCAAGCGACCCCTTCAGTTACATACGCTCTCTGCTGATGACGGCCGAAAGCGAGAAACATGTGTCCAGGGATACGGCACTCGCTGCACCTACCTTAGGTGAAAGACTTTCTACAGCGATACGGCACTAGCTGCACCTACTTAGGGTGAATAATTTTTTGAAAAATTCTCGCTATTTATATTTAAATGACTGCATTTACCATGATGCCTTGGGGCTATTTTCCTCTTGAATGCAAGGCAGTGTGCTCCCTTTTTCCTTTTGGATGTCTAAATGATGGCTCCCGTGAGCCTCTTGCTGACGAGCACTGGCGATGCACCTGTGCGCCTACTGAGTGGTAGAAAAACCTGTGAAGACGTTTGGCGGCATTTCAAGCGACCCCTTCAGTTACATACGCTCTCTGCTGATGACGGCCGAAAGCCAGAAACACGTGTCCAGAGATACGGCACTCGCTGCACCTACCTTAGGTGAAAGCCTTTCTACAGCGATACGGCACTTGCTGCACCTACTTAGGGTGAATAATTTTTTGAAAAATTCTCGCTATTTATATTTAAATGACTGCATTTACCATGATGCCTTGGGGCTATTTTCCGCTTGAATGCAAGGCAGTGTGCTCCCTTTTTCTTTTTGGATGTCTAAATGACGGCTCCCGTGAGCCTCTTGCTGACGAGCACAGGCGATGCACCTGTGCACCTACTGAGTGGTACAAAAACCTGTGAAGACGTTTGGCGGCATTTCAAGGGACCCCTTCAGTTACATACGCTCTCTGCTGATGACGGCCGAAAGCCAGAAACACGTGTCCAGAGATACGGCACTCGCTGCACCTACCTTAGGTGAAAGACTTTCTACAACGATACGGCACTTGCTGCACTTACTTAGGGTGAATAATTTTTTGAAAAATTAGCACTATTTATATTTAAATGACTGCATTTACCATGATGCCAAGGGGCTATTTTCCGCTTGAATGCAAGGCAGTGTGCTCCCTTTTTTCTTTTTGGATGTCTAAATGACAGCTCCCGTGAGCCTCTTGCTGACGAGCACTGGCAATGCACCTGTGCGCCTACTGAGTGGTACAAAAACCTGTGAAGATGTTTGGCGGCATTTAAGCGACCCCTTCAGTTACATACGCTCTCTGCTGATGACGGCCGAAAGCCAGAAACACGTGTCCAGAGATACGGCACTCGCTGCACCTACCTTAGGTGAAAGACTTTCTACAGCGATACGGCACTTGCTGCACCTACTTAGGGTGAATAATTTTTTGAAAAATTCTTGCTATTTATATTTAAAGGACTGCATTTAACATGATGCCTTGGGGCTATTTTCCGCTTGAAATCAAGGCAGTGTGCTCCCTTTTTCTTTTTGGATGTCTAAATTACGGCTCCCGTGAGCCTCTTGCTGACGAGCACTGGCGATGCACCTGTGCGCCTACTGAGTGGTACAAAAACCTGTGAAGACGTTTGGCGGCATTTCAAGCGACCCCTTCAGTTACATACGCTCACTGCTGATGACGGCCGAAAGCCAGAAACACGTGTCCAGAGATACGGTACTCGCTGCACCTACCTTCGGTGAAAGACTTTCTACAGCGATACAGCACTTACTGCACCTACTTAGGGTGAATAATTTTTTGAAAAATTCTCGCTATTTATATTTAAATGACTGCATTTACCATGATGCCTTGGGGCTATTTTCCCCTTGAATGCAAGGCAGTGTGCTCCCTTTTTCTTTTTGGATGTCTAAATGACGGCTCCCGTGAGCCTCTTGCTGACGAGCACTGGCGATGCACCTGTGCGCCTACTGAGTGGTACAAAAACCTGTGAAGACGTTTGGCGGCATTTCAAGCGACCCCTTCAGATACATACGCTCTCTGCTGATGACGGCCGAAAGCCAGAAACACGTTTCCAGAGATACGGTACTCGCTGCACCTACCTTAGGTGAAAGACTTTCTACAGCGATACAGCACTTGCTGCACTTACTTAGGGTGAATAATTTTTTGAAAAATTCTCGCTATTTATATTTAAATGACTGCATTTACCATGATGCCTTGGGGCTATTTTCCTCTTGAATGCAAGGCAGTGTGCTCCCTTTTTCTTTTTGGATGTCTAAATTACGGCTCCCGTGAGCCTCTTGCTGACGAGCACTGGCAATGCACCTGTGCGCCTACAGAGTGGTACAAAAACCTGTGAAGACGTTTGGCAGCATTTCAAGCGACCCCTTCAGTTACATACGCTCTCTGCTGATGACGGCCGAAAGCCAGAAACACGTGTCCAGAGATACGGCACTCGCTGCACCTACCTTAGGTGAAAGACTTTCTACAGCGATACAGCACTTGCTGCACCTTCTTAGGGTGAATAATTTTTTGAAAAAGTCTCGCTATTTATATTTAAATGACTGCATTTACCATGATGCCTTGGGGCTATTTTCCGCTTGAATGCAAGGCAGTGTGCTCCCTTTTTCTTTTTGGATGTCTAAATGACGGCTCCCGTGAGCCTCTTGCTGACGAGCACTGGCGATGCACCTGTGCGCCTACTGAGTGGTACAAAAACCTGTGAAGACATTTGGCGGCATTTCAAGAGACCCCTTCAGTTACATACACACTCTGCTGATGACGGCCGAAAGCCAGAAACACGTGTCCAGAGATACGGCACTCGCTGCACCTATCTTAGGTGAAAGACTTTCTACAGCGATACGGCACTTGCTGCACATACTTAGGGTGAATAATTTTTTGAAAAATTCTCGATATTTATATTTAAATGACTGCATTTACCATGATGCCTTGGGGCTATTTTCCCCTTGAATGCAAGGCAGTGTGCTCCCTTTTTCTTTTTGGATGTCTAAATGACGGCTCCCGTGAGCCTCTTGCTGACGAGCACTGGCGATGCACCTGTGCGCCTACTGAGTGGTACAAAAACCTGTGAAGACGTTTGGCGGCATTTCAAGCGACTTCTTTAGTTACATACGCTCTCTGCTGATGACGGCCGAAAGCCAGAAACACGTGTCCAGAGATACGGCACTCGCTGCACCTATCTTAGGTGAAAGACTTTCTACAGCGATACGGCACTTGCTGCACATACTTAGGGTGAATAATTTTTTGAAAAATTCTCGCTATTTATATTTAAATGACTGCATTTACCATGATGCCTTGGGGCTATTTTCCCCTTGAATTCAAGGCAGTGTGCTCCCTTTTTCTTTTTGGATGCCTAAATGACGGCTCCCGTGAGCCTCTTGCTGACGAGCACTGGCGATGCACCTGTGCGCCTACCGAGTGGTACAAAAACCTAGAAAGACGTTTGGCGGCATTTCAAGCGACCCCTTCAGTTACATACTCTCTCTGCTGATGACGGCCGAAACCCAGAAACACGTGTCCAGAGATACGGCACTCGCTGCACCTATCTTAGGTGAAAGACTTTCTACAGCGATACGGCACTTGCTGCACATACTTAGGGTGAATACATTTTTGAAAAATTCGCGCTATTTATATTTAAATGACTGCATTTACCATGATGCCTTGGGGATATTTTCAGATTGAATGCAAGGCAGTGTGCTCCCTTTTTCTTTTTGGATGTCTAAATGACGGCTCCCGTCAGCCTCTTGCTGACGAGCACTGGCGATGCACCTTTGCGCCTACTGAGTGGTACAAAAACCTGTGAAGACGTTTGGCGGCATTTCAAGCGACCCCTTCAGTTACATACGCTCTCTGCTGATGACGGGCGAAAGCCAGAAACACGTGTCCAGAGATATGGCACTCGCTGCACCTACCTTAGGTGAAAGACTTTCTACAGCGATACGGCACTTGCTGCACCTACTTAGGGTGAATAATTTTTTGAAAAATTCTCGCTATTTATATTTAAATGACTGCATTTACCATGATGCCTTGGGGCTATTTTCCGTTTGAATGCAAAGCAGCGTGCTCCCTTTTTCTTTTTGGATGTCTAAATGACGGCTCCCGTGAGCCTCTTGCTGACGAGCACTGGCGATGCACCTGTGCGCCTACTGAGTGGTACAAAAACCTGCGAAGACGTTTGGCGGCATTTCAAGCAACCCCTTCAGTTACATACGCTCTCTGCTGATGACGGCCGAAAGCCAGAAACACGTGTCCAGAGATACGGCACTCGCTGCACCTACCTTAGGTGAAAGACTTTCGACAGCGATACGGCACTTGCTGCACCTACTAAGGGTGAATAATTTTTTAAAAAATTCGCGCTATTTATATTTAAATGACTGCATTTACCATGATGCCTTGGGGCTATTTTCCGCATGAATGCAAGGCAGTGTGCTCCCTTTTTCTTTTTGGATGTCTAAATGACGGCTCCCGTGAGCCTCTTGCTGACGAGCACTGGCGATGCACCTGTGCGCCTACTGAGTGGTACAAAAACCTGTGAAGACATTTGGCGGCATTTCAAGAGACCCCTTCAGTTACATACACACTCTGCTGATGACGGCCGAAAGCCAGAAACACGTGTCCAGAGATACGGCACTCGCTGCACCTATCTTAGGTGAAAGACTTTCTACAGCGATACGGCACTTGCTGCACATACTTAGGGTGAATAATTTTTTGAAAAATTCTCGCTATTTATATTTAAATGACTGCATTTACCATGATACCTTGGGGCTATTTTCCCCTTGAATGCAAGGCAGTGTGCTCCCTTTTTCTTTTTGGATGTCTAAATGACGGCTCCCGTGAGCCTCTTGCTGACGAGCACTGGCGATGCACCTGTGCACCTACTGAGTGGTACAAAAACCTGTGAAGACGTTTGGCGGCATTTCAAGCGATCCCTTCAGTTACATACGCTCACTGCTGATGACGGCCGAAAGCCAGAAACACGTGTCCAGAGATACGGCACTCGCTGCACCTACCTTAGGTGAAAGACTTTCTACAGCGATACGGCACTTGCTGCACCTACTTAGGGTGAATAATTTTTTGAAAAATTCTCGCTATTTATATTTAAATGACTGCATTTGCCATGATGCCTTGGGGCTATTTTCCCCTTGAATGCAAGGCAGTGTGCTCCCTTTTTCTTTTTGGATGTCTAAATGACGCCTCCCGTGAGCCTCTTGCTGATGAGCACTGGCGATGCACCTGTGCGCCTACTGAGTGGTACAAAAACCTGTGAAGATGTTTGGCGGCATTTCAAGTGACCCCTTCAGTTACATACGCTCTCTGCTGATGACGGCCGAAAGCCAGAAACACGTGTCCAGAGATACGGCACTCGCTGCACCTACCTTAGGTGAAAGACTTTCTACAGCGATACGGCACTTGCTGCACCTACTTAGGGTGAATAATTTTTTGAAAAATTCTCGCTATTTATATTTAAATGACTGCATTGACCATGATGCCTTGGGGCTATTTTCCGCTTGAATGCAAGGTAGTGTGCTCCCTTTTTCTTTTTGGATGTCTAAATTACGGCTCGCGTGAGCCTCTTGCTGACGAGCACTGGCGATGCACCTGTGCGCCTTCTGAGTGGTACAAAAACCTGTGAAGACGTTTGGCGGCATTTCAAGCGACCCCTTCAGTTACATACGCTCACTGCTGATGACGGCTGAAAGCCAGAAACACGTGTCCAGAGATACAGCACTCGCTGCACCTACTTTAGGTGAAAGACTTTCTACAGCGATACGGCACTTGCTGCATCTACTTAGGGTGAATACTTTTTTGAAAAATTCTCGCTATTTATATTTAAATGACTGCAATTACCATGATGCCTTGGGGATTTTTTCCGCTTGAATGCAAGGCAGTGTGCTCCCTTTTTCTTTTTGGATGTCTAAATGACGGTACCTGTGAGCCTCTTGCTGACGAGCACTGGCGATGCACCTGTGCGCCTACTGAGTGGTACAAAAACCTGTGAAGACGTTTGGCGGCATTTCAAGCGACCCCTTCAGTTACATACGCTCTCTGCTGATGTCGGCCGAAAGCCAGAAACATGTGTCCAGAGATACGGCACTCGTTGCACCTACCTTAGGTGAAAGACTTTCTACAGCAATACAGCACTTGCTGCACCTACTTAGGGTGAATAATTTTTTAAAAAATTTGCGCTATTTATATTTAAATGACTGCATTTACTATGATGCCTTGGGGCTATTTTCCGCTTGAATGCAAGGCAGTGTGCTCCCTTTTTCTTTTTGGATGTCTAAATGACGGCTCCCGTGAGCCTCTTGCTGATGAGCACTGGCGATGCAACTGTGCGCCTACTGAGTGGTACAAAAACCTGTGAAGACGTTTGGCGGCATCTCAAGCGACCCCTTCAGTTACATACGCTCTCTGCTGATGACGGCCGAGAGCCAGAAACACGTGTCCAGAGATACGGCACTCGCTGAACCTACCTTAGGTGAAAGACTTTCTACAGCGATACGGCACTTGCTGCACCTACTTAGGGTGAATAATTTTTTGAAAAATCCTAGCTATTTATATTTAAATGACTGCATTTACCATGATGCCTTGGGGCTATTTTCCGCTTGAATGCAAGGCAGTGCGCTACTTTTTTTCTTTTTGGATGTCTAAATGACGGCTCCCTTGAGCCTCTTGCTGACGAGCACTGGCGATGCACCTGTCCCCCTACTGAGTGGTACAAAAACCTGTGAAGACGTTTGGCGGCATTTCAAGCGCCCCCTTCAGTTACAAACGCTCTCTGCTGATGACGGCCGAAAGCCAGAAACATGTGTCCAGAGATACGGCACTCGCGGCACCTACCTTAGGTGAAAGACTTTCTACAGCGATACGGCACTTGCTGCACCTACTTAGGGTGAATAATTTTTTGAAAAATTCTCGCTATTTATATTTAAATGACGGCATTTACCATGATGCCTTGGGGCTATTTTCCTCTTGAATGCAAGGCAGTGTGCTCCCTTTTTCTTTTTGGATGTCTAAATTACGACTCCCGTGAGCCTCTTGCTGACGAGCACTGGCGATGCACCTGTGCACCTACTGAGTGGTACAAAAACCTGTGAAGACGTTTGGCGGCATTTCAAGCGACCCCTTCAGTTACATACGCTCACTGCTGATGACGGCCGAAAGCCAGAAACACGTGTCCAGAGATACGGCACTCGCTGCACCTACCTTAGGTGAAAGACTTTCTACAGCGATACGGCACTTGCTGCACCTACTTAGGGTGAATAATTTTTTTTTAAATTCTCGCTATTTATATTTAAATGACTGCATTTACCATGATGACTTGGGGCTATTTTCCGCTTGAATGCAAGGCAGTGTGCTCCCTTTTTGTTTTTGGATGTCTAAATGACGGTTCCCGTGAGCCTCTTGCTGACGAGCACTGGCGATGCACTTGTGCGCCTACTGAGTGGTACAAAAACCTGTGAAGACGTTTGGTGGCATTTCAAGCGACCCCTTCAGTTACATACGCTCTCTGCTGATGACGGGCGAAAGCCAGAAACACGTGTCTAGAGATAGGGCACTCGCTGCACCTACCTTAGGTGAAAGACTTTCTACAGCGATACGGCACTTGCTGCACCTACTTAGGGTGAATAATTTTTTGAAAAATTCTCGCTATTTATATTTAAATGACTGCATTTACCATGATGCCTTGGGGCTATTTTCCCCTTGAATGCAAGGCAGTGTGCTCCCTTTTTCTTTTTGGATGTCTAAATGACGGCTCCCGTGAGCCTCTTGCTGACGAGCACTGGCGATGCACATGTGCGCCTACTGAGTGGTACAAAAACCTGTGAAGACGTTTGGCGGCATTTCAAGCGACCCCTTCAGTTACATACGCTCTCTGCTGATGACGGCCGAAAGCCAGAAACATGTGTCCAGGGATACGGCACTCGCTGCACCTACCTTAGGTGAAAGACTTTCTATAGCGATACGGCACTTGCTGCACCTACTTAGGGTGAATAATTTTTTTACAAATTCTCGCTATTTATATTTAAATGACTGCATTTACCATGATGCCTTGGGGCTATTTTCCGCTTGAATGCAAGGCAGTGTGCTTCCTTTTTCTTTTTGGATGTCTAAATGACGGCTCCCGTTAGCCTCTTGCTGACGAGCACTGGCGATGCACCTGTGCGCCTACTGAGTGGTACAAAAACCTGTGAAGACATTTGGCGGCATTTCAAGCGACCCCTTCAGTTACATACGCTCACTGCTGATGACGGCCGAAAGCCAGAAACACGTGTCCAGAGATACGGCACTCGCTGCACCTACCTTAGGTGAAAGACTTTCTACAGCGATACAGCACTTGCTGCACCTACTTAGGGTGAATAATTTTTTGAAAAATTCTCGCTATTTACATTTAAATTACTGCATTTACCATGATGCCTTGGGGATATTTTCCGCTTGAATGCAAGGCAGTGTGCTCCCTTTTTCTTTTTGGATGTCTAAATGACGGTTCCCGTGAGACTCTTGCTGACGAGCACTTGCGATGCACCTGTGCGCCTACTGAGTGGTACAAAAACCTGTGAAGACGTTTGGCGGCATTTCAAGCGACCCCTTCAGTTACATACGCTCTCTGCTGATGACGGCCGAAAGCCAGAATCACATGTCCAGAGACAGGGCACTCGCTGCACCTACCTTAGGTGAAAGACTTTCTACAGCGATACGGCACTTGCTGCACCTACTTAGGGTGAATAATTTTTTGAATTTTTTTCGCTATTTATATTTAAATGACTGCATTTGCCATGATGCCTTGGGGCTATTTTCCCCTTGAATGCAAGGCAGTGTGCTCCCTTTTTCTTTTTGGATGTCTAAATGACGGTTCCCGTGAGCCTCTTGCTGACGAGCACTGGCGATGCACCTGTGCGCCTACTGAGTGGTACAAAAACCTGTGAAGACGTTTGGTGGCATTTCAAGCGACCCCTTCAGTTACATACGCTCTCTGCTGATGACGGCCGAAAGCCAGAAACACGTGTCTAGAGATAGGGCACTCGCTGCACCTACCTTAGGTGAAAGACTTTCTACAGCGATACAGCACTTGCTGCACCTACTTAGGGTGAATAATTTTTTGAAAAATTCTCGCTATTTATATTTAAATGACTTCATTTACCATGATGCCTTGGGGCTATTTTCCCCTTGAATGCAAGGCAGTGTGCTCCCTTTTTCTTTTTGGATGTCTAAATGACGGCTCCCGTGAGCCTCTAGCTGACGAGCACTGGCGATGCACCTGTGCTCCTACAGAGTGGTACAAAAACCTGTGAAGACGTTTGGCGGCATTTCAAGCGACCCCTTCAGTTACATACGCTCTCTGCTGATGACGGCCGAAAGCCAGAAACACGTGTCCAGAGATACGGCACTCGCTGCACCTACCTTAGGTGAAAGACTTTCGACAGCGATACGGCACTTGCTGCACCTACTAAGGGTGAATAATTTTTTTACAAATTCGTGCTATTTATATTTAAATGACTGCATTTACCATGATGCCTTGGGGCTATTTTCCGCTTGAATGCAAGGCAGTGTGCTCCCTTTTTCTTTTTGGATGTCTAAATAACGGCTCCCGTGAGCCTCTTGCTGACGAGCACTGGCGATGCACCTGTGCGCCTACTGAGTGGTACAAAAACCTGTGAAGACATTTAACGGCATTTCAAGCGACCCCTTCAGTTACATACGCTCTCTGCTGATGACGGCCGAAAGCCAGAAACATGTGTCCAGGGATACGGCACTCGCTGCACCTACCTTAGGTGAAAGACTTTCTATAGCGATACGGCACTTGCTGCACCTACTTAGGGTGAATAATTTTTTAAAAAATTCTCACTATTTATATTTAAATGACTGCATTTACCATGATGCCTTGGGGCTATTTTCTGCTTGAATGCAAGGCAGTGTGCTCCCTTTTTCTTTTTGGATGTCTAAATGACGGCTCCTGTTAGCCTCTTGCTGACGAGCACTGGCGATGCACCTGTGCGCCTACTGAGTGGTACAAAAACCTGTGAAGACGTTTGGCGGCATTTCAAGTGACCCCTTCAGTTACATACGCTCACTGCTGATGACGGCCGAAAGCCAGAAACACGTGTCCAGAGATACGGCACTCGCTGCACCTACCTTAGGTGAAAGACTTTCTACAGCGATACGGCACTTGCTGCACCTACTTAGGGTGAATAATTTTTTAATTTTTTTTCGCTATTTATATTTAAATGACTGCATTTACCATGATGCCTTGGGGCTATTTTCCCCTTGAATGCAAGGCAGTGTGCTCCCTTTTTCTTTTTGGATGTCTAAATGACGGCTCCCGTGAGCCTCTTGCTGATGAGCACTGGCGATGCACCTGTGCGCCTACTGAGTGGTACAAAAACCTGTGAAGACGTTTGGCGGCATTTCAAGTGACCCCTTCAGTTACATACGCTCTCTGCTGATGACGGCCGAAAGCCAGAAACATGTGTCCAGAGATACGGCACTTGCTGCACCTACCTTAGGTGAAAGACTTTCTACAGCGATACGGCACTTCCTGCACCTACTTAGGGTGAATAATTTTTTTTTTTATTCTCGCTATTTATATTTAAATGACTGCATTTACCATGATGCCTTGGGGCTATTTTCTGCTTGAATGCAAGGCAGTGTGCTCCCTTTTTCTTTTTGGATGTCTAAATGATGGCTCCCGTGAGCCTCTTGCTGACGAGCACTGGCGATGCACCTGTGCGCCTACTGAGTGGTACAAAAACCTGTGAAGACTTTTGGCGGCATTTCAAGCGACCCCTTCAGTTACATACGCTCTCTGCTGATGACGGCCGAAAGCCAGAAACACGTGTCCAGAGATACGGCACTCGCTGCACCTACCTTAGGTGAAAGACTTTCTACAGCGATACGGCACTTGCTGCACCTACTTAGGGTGAATAATTTTTTGAAAAATTCTCACTATTTATATTTAAATGACTGCATTTACCATGATGCCTTGGGGCTATTTTCTGCTTGAATGCAAGGCAGTGTGCTCCATTTTTTCTTTAAGGATGTCTAAATGACGGCTCCCGTGAGCCTCTTGCTGACGAGCACTGGCGATGCACCTGTGCGCCTACTGGGTGGTACAAAAACCTGTGAAGACGTTTGGCGGCATTTCAAGCGACCCCTTCAGTAACATACGCTCTCTGCTGATGACGGCCGAAAGCCAGAAACACGTGTCCAGAGATACGGCACTCGCTGCACCTACCTTAGGTGAAAGACTTTCTACAGCGATACGGCACTTGCTGCACCTACTTATGGTGAATAATTTTTTGAAAAATCATCGCTATTTATATTTAAATGACTGCATTTACCATGATGCCTTGGGGCTATTTTCCGCTTGAATGCAAGGCAGTGTGCTACTTTTTCTCTTTTTGGATGTCTAAATGACGGCTCCCGTGAGCCTCTTGCTGACGAGCACTGGCGATGCACCTGTCCCCCTACTGAGTGGTACAAAAACCTGTGAAGACGTTTGGCGGCATTTCAAGCGACCCCTTCAGTTACATACGCTCTCTGCTGATGACGGCCGAAAGCCAGAAACACGTGTCCAGAGATACGGCACTCGCTGCACCTACCTTAGGTGAAAGACTTTCTACAGCGATACGGCACTTGCTGCACCTACCTAGGGTGAATAATTTTTTTAAAAATACGCGCTAAATATATTTAAATGACTGCATTTACCATGATGCCTTGGGGCTATTTTCCGCTTGAATGCAAGGCAGTGTCTTCCTTTTTCTTTTTGGATGTCTAAATGACGGCTCCCGTGAGCCTCTTGCTGATGAGCACTGGCGATGCACCTGTGCGCCTACTGAGTGGTACAAAAACCTGTGAAGACGTTTGGCGGCATTTCAAGCGACCCCTTCAGTTACATACGCTCTCTGCTGATGACGGCCGAGAGCCAGAAACACGTGTCCAGAGATACGGCACTCGCTGCACCTACCTTAGGTGAAAGACTTTCTACAGCGATACGGCACTTGCTGCACCTACTTAGGGTGAATAATTTTTTGAAAAATTCTCGCTATTTATATTTAAATGACTGCATTTACCATGATGCCTTGGGGCTATTTTCCGCTTGAATGCAAGGCAGTGTGCTCCCTTTTTCTTTTTGGATGTCTAAATGACGGCTCCCGTGAGCCTCTTGCTGACGAGCACTGGCGATGCACCTGTGCGCCTACTGAGTGGTACAAAAACCTGTGAAGACATTTTGCGGCATTTCAAGCGACCCCTTCAGTTACATAGGCTCTCTGCTGATGACGGCCGAAAGCCAGAAACATGTGTCCAGGGATACGGCACTCGCTGCACCTACCTTAGGTGAAAGACTTTCTACAGCGATACGGCACTTGCTGCACCTACTTAGGGTGAATAATTTTTTGAAAAATTCTCGCTATTTATATTTAAATGACTGCATTTACCATGATGCCTTGGGGCTATTTTCCTCTTGAATGCAAGGCAGTGTGCTCCCTTTTTCTTTTTGGATGTCTAAATGATGGCTCCCGTGAGCCTCTTGCTGACGAGCACTGGCGATGCACCTGTGCGCCTACTGAGTGGTACAAAAACCTGTGAAGACGTTTGGCGGCATTTCAAGCGACCCCTTCAGTTACATACGCTCTCTGCTGATGACGGCCGAAAGCCAGAAACACGTGTCCAGAGATACGGCACTCGCTGCACCTACCTTAGGTGAAAGACTTTCTACAGCGATACGGCACTTGCTGCACCTACTTAGGGTGAATAATTTTTTGAAAAATTCTCGCTATTTATATTTAAATGACTGCATTTACCATGATGCCTTGGGGCTATTTTCTGCTTGAATGCAAGGCAGTGTGCTCCATTTTTTCTTTAAGGATGTCTAAATGACGGCTCCCGTGAGCCTCTTGCTGACGAGCACTGGCGATGCACCTGTGCGCCAACTGGGTGGTACAAAAATCTGTGAAGACGTTTGGCGGCATTTCAAGCGACCCCTTCAGTAACATACGCTCTCTGCTGATGACGGCCGAAAGCCAGAAACACGTGTCCAGAGATACGGCACTCGCTGCACCTACCTTAGGTGAAAGTGTGCTCCAGTGTGCTCCATTTTTGCTTTTTGGATGTCTAAATGACGGCTCCCGTGAGCCTCTTGCTGACGAGCACTGGCGATGCACCTGTGCGCCTACTGGGTGGTACAAAAACCTGTGAAAACGTTTGGCGGCATTTCAAGCGACCCCTTCAGTTACATACGCTCTCTGCTGATGACGGCCGAAAGCCAGAAACACGTGTCCAGAGATACGGCACTCGCTGCACCTACCTTAGGTGAAAGACTTTCTACAGCGATACGGCACTTGCTGCACCTACTTAGGGTGAATAATTTTTTTTAATATTCGCGCTATTTATATTTAAATGTCTGCATTTACCATGATGCCCTGGGGCTATTTTCCGCTTGAATGCAAGGCAGTGTGCTCCCTTTTTCTTTTTGGATGTCTAAATGACGGCTCCCGTGAGCCTCTTGGTGACGAGCACTGGCGATGCACCTGTGCGCCTACTGAGTGGTACAAAAACCTGTGAAGACGTTTGGCGGCATTTCAAGCGACCCCTTCAGTTACATACGCTCTCTGCTGATGACGGCCGAAAGCCAGAAACATGTGTCCAGGGATACGGCACTCGCTGCACCTACCTTAGGTGAAAGACTTTCTACAGCGATACGGCACTTGCTGCACCTACTTAGGGTGAATAATTTTTTGAAAAATTCTCGCTATTTATATTTAAATGACTGCATTTACCATGATGCCTTGGGGCTATTTTCCTCTTGAATGCAAGGCAGTGTGCTCCCTTTTTCTTTTTGGATGTCTAAATGATGGCTCCCATGAGCCTCTTGCTGACGAGCACTGGCGATGCACCTGTGCGCCTACTGAGTGGTACAAAAACCTGTGAAGACGTTTGGCGGCATTTCAAGCGACTCCTTCAGTTACATACGCTCTCTGCTGATGACGGCCGAAAGCCAGAAACACGTGTCCAGAGATACGGCACTCGCTGCACCTATCTTAGGTGAAAGACTTTCTACAGCGATACGGCACTTGCTGCACCTACTTAGGGTGAATAATTTTTTGAAAAATTCTCGCTATTTATATTTAAATGACTGCATTTACCATGATGCCTTGGGGCTATTTTCCGCTTGAATGCAAGGCAGTGTGCTCCCTTTTTCTTTTTGGATGTCTAAATGACGGCTCCCATGAGCCTCTTGCTGACGAGCACTGGCGATGCACCTGTGCACCTACTGAGTGGTACAAAAACCTGTGAAGACGTTTGGCGGCATTTCACGTGACCCCTTCAGTTAGATACGCTCTCTGCTGATGACAGCCGAAAGCCAGAAACACGTGTCCAGAGATACGGCACTCGCTGCACCTACCTTAGGTGAAAGACTTTCTACAACGATACGGCACTTGCTGCACTTACTTAGGGTGAATAATTTTTTGAAAAATTTGCGCTATTTATATTTAAATGACTGCATTTACCATGATGCCAAGGGGCTATTTTCCGCTTGAATACAAGGCAGTGTGCTCCCTTTTTCTTTTTGGATGCCTAAATGACGGCTCCCGTGAGCCTCTTGCTGACGAGCACTGGCGATGCACCTGTGTGCCTACCGAGTGGTATAAAAACCTGGGAAGACGTTTGGCGGCATTTCAAGCGACCCCTTCAGTTACATACTCTCTCTGCTGATGAAGGCTGAAACCCAGAAACACGTGTCCAGAGATACGGCACTCGCTGCACCTATCTTAGGTGAAAGACTTTCTACAGCGATACGGCACTTGCTGCACATACTTAGGGTGAATAATTTTTTGAAAAATTCTCGCTATTTATATTTAAATGACTGCATTTACCATGATGCCTTGGGGCTATTTTCCGCATGAATGCAAGGCAGTGGTCTCCCTTTTTCTTTTTGGATGTCTAAATGACGGCTCCCGTGAGCCTCTTGCTGACGAGCACTGGCGATGCACCTGTGCACCTACTGAGTGGTACAAAAACCTGTGAAGACATTTGGCGGCATTTCAAGAGACCCCTTCAGTTACATACACACTCTGCTGATGACGGCCAAAAGCCAGAAACACGTGTCCAGAGATACGGCACTCGCTGCACCTATCTTAGGTGAAAGACTTTCTACAGCGATACGGCACTTGCTGCACATACTTAGGGTGAATAATTTTTTGAAAAATTCTCGCTATTTATATTTAAATGACTGCATTTACCATGATGCCTTGGGGCTATTTTCCCATTGAATGCAAGGCAGTGTGCTCCCTTTTTCTTTTTGGATGTCTAAATGACGGCTCCCGTGAGCCTCTTGCTGATGAGCACTGGCGATGCACCTGTGCGCCTACTGAGTGGTACAAAAACCTGTGAAGACGTTTGGCGGCATTTCAAGCGACCTCTTCAGTTACATTCGCTCTCTGCTGATGACGGCCGAAAGCCAGAAACACGTGTCCAGAGATACGGCACTCGCTGCACCTACCTTAGGTGAAAGACTTTCTACAGCGATACGGCACTTGCTGCACCTACTTAGGGTGAATAATTTTTTGAATAATTCTCGCTATTCATATTTAAATGACTGCATTTAACATGATGCCTTGGGGCTATTTTCCGCATGAATGCAAGGCAGTGTGCTCCCTTTTTCTTTTTGGATGTCTAAATGACGGCTCCTGTGAGCCTCTTGCTGACGAACACTGGTGATGCACCTGTGCGCCTACTGAGTGGTACAAAAACCTGTGAAGACGTTTGGCGGCATTTCAAGTGACCCCTTCAGTTACATACACTCTCTGCTGATGACGGCCGAAAGCCAGAAACACGTGTCCAGAGATACGGCACTCGCTGCACCTACCTTAGGTGAAAGACTTTCTACAACGATACGACACTTGCTGCACTTACTTAGGGTGAATAAGTTTTTGAAAAATTTGCGCTATTTATATTTAAATGACTGCATTTACCATGATGCCAAGGGGCTATTTTCCGCTTGAATACAAGGCAGTGTGCTCCCTTTTTCTTTTTGGATGCCTAAATGACGGCTCCCGTGAGCCTCTTGCTGACGAGCACTGGCGATGCACCTGTGCGCCTACCGAGTGGTACAAAAACCTGGAAAGACGTTTGGCGGCATTTCAAGCGACCCCTTCAGTTACATACTCTCTCTGCTGATGACGGCCGAAACCCAGAAACACGTGTCCAGAGATACGGCACTCGCTGCACCTATCTTAGGTGAAAGACTTTCTACAGCGATACGGCACTTGCTGCACATACTTAGGGTGAATAATTTTTTGAAAAATTCTCGCTATTTATATTTAAATGACTGCATTTACCATGATGCCTTGGGGCTATTTTCCGCTTGAATGCAAGGCAGTGTGCTCCCTTTTTCTTTTTGGATGTCTAAATGACGGCTCCCGTTAGCCTCTTGCTGACGAGCACTGGCAATGCACCTGTGCGCCTACTCAGTGGTACAAAAACCTGTGAAGACGTTTGGCGGCATTTCAAGCGACCCCTTCAGTTACATACGCTCTCTGCTGATGACGGGCGAAAGCCAGAAACACGTGTCCAGAGATATGGCACTCGCTGCACCTACCTTAGGTGAAAGACTTTCTACAGCGATACGGCACTTGCTGCACCTACTTAGGGTGAATAATTTTTTGAAAAATTCTCGCTATTTATATTTAAATGACTGCATTTACCATGATGCCTTGGGGCTATTTTCCGCTTGAATGCAAGGCAGTGTGCTCCCTTTTTCTTTTTGGATGTCTAAATGACACTCCCGTTAGCCTCTTGCTGACGAGCACTGGCGATGCACCTGTGCGCCTACTGAGTGGTAGAAAAACCAGTGAAGACGTTTGGCGGCATTTCAAGCGCCCCCTTCAGTTACATACGCTCTCTGCTGATGATGGCCGAAAGCCAAAAACACGTGTCTAGAGATACGGCACTCGCTGCACCTACCTTAGGTGAAAGACTTTATACAGCGATACGGCACTTGCTGCACCTACTTAGGGTGAATAATTTTTGGAAAAATTCTCGCTATTTATATTTAAATGACTGCATTGACCATGATGCCTTGGGGCTATTTTCCGCTTGAATGCAAGGCAGTGTGCTCCTTTTTCTTTTTGGATGTCTAAATGACTGTACCCGTGAGCCTCTTGCTGACGAGCACTGGCGATGCACCTGTGCGCCTACTGAGTGGTACAAAAACCTGTGAAGACGTTTGGCGGCATTTCAAGCGACCCCTTCAGTTACATACGCTCTCTGCTGATGACGGCCGAAAGCCAGAAACATGTGTCCAGAGATACGGCACTCGTTGCACCTACCTTAGGTGAAAGACTTTCTACAGCGATACGGCACTTGCTGCACCTACTTAGGGTGAATAATTTTTTGAAAAATTTGCGCTATTTATATTTAAATGACTGCATTTACCATGATGCCTTGGGGCTATTTTCTGCTTGAATACATGGCAGTGTGCTCCCTTTTTCTTTTTGGATGCCTAAATGACGGCTCCCGTGAGCTTCTTGCTGACGAGCACTGGCGATGCACCTGTGCGCCTTCTGAGTGGTACAAAAACCTGTGAAGACGTTTGGCGGCATTTCAAGCGACCCCTTCAGTTACATACGCTCACTGCTGATGACGGCTGAAAGCCAGAAACACGTGTCCAGAGATACGGCACTCGCTGCACCTACCTTAGGTGAAAGACTTTCTACAGCGATACGGCACTTGCTGCATCTACTTAGGGTGAATAATTTTTTGAAAAATTCTCGCTATTTATATTTAAATGACTGCAATTACCATGATGCCTTGGGGTTATTTTCCGCTTGAATGCAAGGCAGTGTGCTCCCTTTTTCTTTTTGGATGTCTAAATGACGGTACCCGTGAGCCTCTTGCTGACGAGCACTGGCGATGCACCTGTGCGCCTACTGAGTGGTACAAAAACCTGTGAAGACGTTTGGCGGCATTTCAAGCGACCCCTTCAGTTACATACGCTCTCTGCTGATGACGGCCGAAAGCCAGAAACATGTGTCCAGAGATACGGCACTCGTTGCACCTACCTTAGGTGAAAGACTTTCTACAGCGATACGGCACTTGCTGCACCTACTTAGGGTGAATAATTTTTTGAAAAATTTGCGCTATTTATATTTAAATGACTGCATTTACCATGATGCCTTGGGGCTATTTTCTGCTTGAATACATGGCAGTGTGCTCCCTTTTTCTTTTTGGATGCCTAAATGACGGCTCCCGTGAGCCTCTTGCTGACGAGCACTGGCGATGCACCTGTGCGCCTACCGAGTGGTACAAAAACCTGGGAAGACGTTTGGCGGCATTTCAAGCGACCCCTTCAGTTACATACTCTCTCTGCTGATGACGGCCGAAAGCCAGAAACACGTGTCCAGAGATACGGCACTCGCTGCACCTATCTTAGGTGAAAGACTTTCTACAGCGATACGGCACTTGCTGCACATACTTAGGGTGAATAATTTTTTGAAAAATTCTCGCTATTTATATTTAAATGACTGCATTTACCATGATGCCTTGGGGCTATTTTCCGCTTGAATGCAAGGCAGTGTGCTACTTTTTTTCTTTTTGGATGTCTAAATGACGGCTCCCGTGAGCCTCTTGCTGACGAGCACTGGCGATGCACCTGTGCGCCTACTGAGTGGTACAAAAACCTGTGAAGACGTTTGGCGTCATTTCAAGCGCCCCCTTCAGTTACATACGCTCTCTGCTGATGACAGCCGAAAGCCAGAAACATATGTCCAGAGATACGGCACTCGCTGCACCTACCTTAGGTGAAAGACTTTCTACAGCGATACAGCACTTGCTGCACCTACTTAGCGTGAATAATTTTTTGAAAAATTCTCGCTATTTATATTTAAATGACTGCATTTACCATGATGCCTTGGGGCTATTTTCTGCTTGAATGCAAGGCAGTGTGCTCCATTTTTTCTTTTTGGATGTCTAAATGACGGCTCCCGTGAGCCTCTTGCTGACGAGCACTGGCGATGCACCTGTGCGCCTACTGGGTGGTACAAAAACCTGTGAAGACGTTTGGCGGCATTTCAAGTGACCCCTTCAGTTACATACGCTCTCTGCTGATGACGGCCGAAAGCCAGAAACACGTGTCCAGAGATACGGCACTCGCTGCAACTACCTTAGGTGAAAGACTTTCTACAGCGATACGGCACTTGCTGCACCTACTTAGGGTGAATAATTTTTTTAAATATTCGCGCTATTTATATTTAAATGTCTGCATTTACCATGATGCCTTGGGGCTATTTTCCGCTTGAATGCAAGGCAGTGTGCTCCCTTTTTCTTTTTGGATGTCTAAATGACGGCGCCCGTGAGCCTCTTGCTGACGAGCACTGGCGATGCACCTGTGCGCCTACTGATTGGTACAAAAACCTGTGAAGACGTTTGGCGGCATTTCAAGCGACCCCTTCAGTTACATACGCTCTCTGCTGATGACGGCCGAAAGCCAGAAACATGTGTCCAGGGATACGGCACTCGCTGCACCTACCTTAGGTGAAAGACTTTCTACAGCGATACGGCACTTGCTGCACCTACTTAGGGTGAATAATTTTTTGAAAAATTCTCGCTATTTATATTTAAATGACTGCATTTACCATGATGCCTTGGGGCTATTTTCCTCTTGAATGCAAGGCAGTGTGCTCCCTTTTTCTTTTTGGATGTCTAAATAATGGCTCCCGTGAGCCTCTTGCTGACGAGCACTGGCGATGCACCTGTGCGCCTACTGAGTGGTACAAAAACCTGTGAAGACGTTTGGTGGCATCTCAAGCGACCCCTTCAGTTACATACGCTCTCTGCTGATGACGGCCGAAAGCCAGAAACACGTGTCCAGAGATACGGCACTCGCTGCACCTACCTTAGGTGAAAGACTTTCTACAGCGATACGGCACTTGCTGCACCTACTTAGGGTGAATAATTTTTTGAAAAATTCTCGCTATTTATATTTAAATGACTGCATTTACCATGATGCCTTGGGGCTATTTTCCGCTTGAATGCAAGGCAGTGTGCTCCCTTTTTCTTTTTGGATGTCTAAATGACGGCTCCAGTGAGCCTCTTGCTGACGAGCACTGGCGATGCACCTGTGCACCTACTGAGTGGTACAAAAACCTGTGAAGACGTTTGGCGGCATTTCAAGTGACCCCTTCAGTTACATACGCTCTCTGCTGATGACGGCCGAAAGCCAGAAACACGTGTCCAGAGATACGGCACTCGCTGCACCTACCTTAGGTGAAAGACTTTCTACAACGATACGGCACTTGCTGCACTTACTTAGGGTGAATAATTTTTTGAAAAATTTGCGCTATTTATATTTAAATGACTGCATTTACCATGATGCCAAGGGGCTATTTTCCGCTTGAATACAAGGCAGTGTGCTCCCTTTTTCTTTTTGGATGCCTAAATGACGGCTCCCGTGAGCCTCTTGCTGACGAGCACTGGCGATGCACCTGTGCGCCTACCGAGTGGTACAAAAACCTGGGAAGACGTTTGGCGGCATTTCAAGCGACCCCTTCAGTTACATACTCTCTCTGCTGATGAAGGCCGAAACCCAGAAACACGTGTCCAGAGATACGGCACTCGCTGCACCTATCTTAGGTGAAAGACTTTCTACAGCGATACGGCACTTGCTGCACATACTTAGGGTGAATAATTTTTTGAAAAATTCTCGCTATTTATATTTGAATGACTGCATTTACCATGATGCCTTGGGGCTATTTTCCGCATGAATGCAAGGCAGTGTGCTCCCTTTTTCTTTTTGGATGTCTAAATGACGGCTCCCGTGAGCATCTTGCTGACGAGCACTGGCGATGCACCTGTGCGCCTACTGAGTGGTACAAAAACCTGTGAAGACATTTGGCGGCATTTCAAGAGACCCCTTCAGTTACATACACACTCTGCTGATGACGGCCGAAAGCCAGAAACACGTGTCCAGAGATACGGCACTCGCTGCACCTATCTTAGGTGAAAGACTTTCTACAGCGATACAGCACTTGCTGCACATACTTAGGGTGAATAATTTTTTGAAAAATTCTCGCTATTTATATTTAAATGACTGCATTTACCATGATGCCTTGGGGCTATTTTCCCCTTGAATGCAAGGCAGTGTGCTCCCTTTTTCTTTTTGGATGTCTAAATGACGGCTCCCGTGAGCCTCTTGCTCACGAGCACTGGCGATGTACCTGTGCGCCTAGTGAGTGGTACAAAAACCTGTGAAGACGTTTGGCGGCATTTCAAGCGACCTCTTCAGTTACATACGCTCTCTGCTGATGACGGCCGAAAGCCAGAAACACGTGTCCAGAGATATGGCACTCGCTGCACCTACCTTAGGTGAAAGACTTTCTACAGCGATACGGCACTTGCTGCACCTACTTAGGGTGAATAATTTTTTGAATAATTCTCGCTATTCATATTTAAATGACTGCATTTAACATGATGCCTTGGGGCTATTTTCCGCATGAATGCAAGGCAGTGTGCTCCCTTTTTCTTTTTGGATGTCTAAATGACGGCTCCTGTGTGCCTCTTGCTGACGAACACTGGCGATGCACCTGTGCGCCTACTGAGGGGTACAAAAACCTGTGAAGACGTTTGGCGGCATTTCAAGTGACCCCTTCAGTTACATACGCTCTCTGCTGATGACGGCCGAAAGCCAGAAACACGTGTCCAGAGATACGGCACTCGCTGCACCTACCTTAGGTGAAAGACTTTCTACAACGATACGACACTTGCTGCACTTACTTAGGGTGAATAATTTTTTGAAAAATTTGCGCTATTTATATTTAAATGTCTGCATTTACCATGATGCCAAGGGGCTATTTTCCGCTTGAATACAAGGCAGTGTGCTCCCTTTTTCTTTTTGGATGTCTAAATGACGGCTCCCGTGAGCCTCTTGCTGACGAGCACTGGCGATGCACCTGTGCGCCTACCGAGTGGTACAAAAACCTGGAAAGACGTTTGGCGGCATTTCAAGCGACCCCTTCAGTTACATACTCTCTCTGCTGATGACGGCCGAAAGCCAGAAACACGTGTCCAGAGATACGGCACTCGCTGCACCTATCTTAGGTGAAAGACTTTCTACAGCGATACGGCACTTGCTGCACATACTTAGGGTGAATAATTTTTTGAAAAATTCTCGCTATTTATATTTAAATGACTGCATTTACCATGATGCCTTGGGGCTATTTTCCGCTTGAATGCAAGGCAGTGTGCTCCCTTTTTCTTTTTGGATGTCTAAATGACGGCTCCCGTGAGCCTCTTGCTGACGAGCACTGGCGATGCACCTGTGCGCCTACTGAGTGGTACAAAAACCTGTGAAGACGTTTGGCGGCATTTCAAGCGACCCCTTCAGTTACATACGCTCTCTGCTGATGACGGCCGAAAGCCAGAAACATGTGTCCAGAGATACGGCACTCGCTGCACCTACCTTAGGTGAAAGACTTTCTACAGCGATACGGCACTTGCTGCACCTACTTAGGGTGAATAATTTTTTGAAAAATTCTCGCTATTTATATTTAAATGACTGCATTTACCATGATGCCTTGGGGCTATTTTCCGCTTGAATGCAAGGCAGTGTGCTCCCTTTTTCTTTTTGGATGTCTAAATGACGGCTCCCGTTAGCCTCTTGCTGACGAGCACTGGCGATGCACCTGTGCGCCTACTGAGTGGTAGAAAATCCTGTGAAGACGTTTGGCGGCATTTCAAGCGACCCCTTCAGTTACATACGCTCTCTGCTGATGATGGCCGAAAGCCAGAAACACGTGTCTAGAGATACGGCACTCGCTGCACCTACCTTAGGTGAAAGACTTTATACAGCGATATGGCACTTGCTGCACCTACTTAGGGTGAATAATTTTTGGAAAAATTCTCGCTATTTATATTTAAATGACTGCATTGACCATGATGCCTTGGGGCTATTTTCCGCTTGAATGCAAGGCAGTGTGCTCCCTTTTTCTTTTTGGATGTCTAAATTACGGCTCCCGTGAGCCTCTTGCTGAAGAGCACTGGCGATGCACCTGTGCGCCTTCTGAGTGGTACAAAAACCTGTGAAGACGTTTGGCGGCATTTCAAGCGACCCCTTCAGTTACATACGCTCTCTGCTGATGACGGCCGAAAGCCAGAAACACGTGTCCAGAGATACGGCACTCGCTGCACCTATCTTAGGTGAAAGACTTTCTACAGCGATACGGCACTTGCTGCACATACTTAGGGTGAATAATTTTTTGAAAAATTCTCGCTATTTATATTTAAATGACTCCTTTTACCATGATGCCTTGGGGCTATTTTCCGCTTGAATGCAAGGCAGTGTGCTACTTTTTTTCTTTTTGGATGTCTAAATGACGGCTCCCATGAGCCTCTTGCTGACGAGCACTGGCGATGCACCTGTGCGCCTACTGAGTGGTACAAAAACCTGTGAAGACGTTTGGCGGCATTTCAAGCTCCCCCTTCAGTTACATACGCTCTCTGCTGATGACAGCCGAAAGCCAGAAACATGTGTCCAGAGATACGGCACTCGCTGCACCTACCTTAGGTGAAAGACTTTCTACAGCGATACGGCACTTGCTGCACCTACTTAGGGTGAATAATTTTTTGAAAAATTCTCACTATTTATATTTAAATGACTGCATTTACCATGATGCCTTGGGGCTATTTTCTGCTTGAATGCAAGGCAGTGTGCTCCATTTTTTCTTTTTGGATGTCTAAATGACGGCTCCCGTGAGCCTCTTGCTGACGAGCACTGGCGATGCACCTGTGCGCTTACTGGGTGGTACAAAAACCTGTGAAGACGTTTGGCGGCATTTCAAGCGACCCCTTCAGTTACATACGCTCTCTGCTGATGACGGCCGAAAGCCAGAAACACGTGTCCAGAGATACGGCACTCGCTGCACCTACCTTAGGTGAAAGACTTTCTACAGCGATACGGCACTTGCTGCACCTACTTAGGGTGAATAATTTTTTACAATATTCGCGCTATTTATATTTAAATGTCTGCATTTACCATGATGCCTTGGGGCTATTTTCCGCTTGAATGCAAGGCAGTGTGCTCCCTTTTTCTTTTTGGATGTCTAAATGACGGCTCCCGTGAGCCTCTTGCTGACGAGCACTGGCGATGCACCTGTGCGCCTACTGAGTGGTACAAAAACCTGTGAAGACGTTTGGCGGTATTTCAAGCCACCCCTTCAGTTACATACGCTCTCTGCTGATGACGGCCGAAAGCCAGAAACATGTGTCCAGGGATACAGCACTCCCTGCACCTACCTTAGGTGAAAGACTTTCTACAGCGATACGGCACTTGCTGCACCTACTTAGGGTGAATAATTTTTTGAAAAATTCTCGCTATTTATATTTAAATGACTGCAGTTACCATGATGCCTTGGGGCTATTTTCCTCTTGAATGCAAGGCAGTGTGCTCCCTTTTTCTTTTTGGATGTCTAAATGATGGCTCCCGTGAGCCTCTTGCTGACGAGCACTGGCGATGCACCTGTGCGCCTACTGAGTGGTACAAAAACCTGTGAAGACGTTTGGTGGCATTTCAAGCGACCCCTTCAGTTACATACGCTCTCTGCTGATGACGGCCGAAAGCCAGAAACACGTGTCCAGAGATACGGCACTCGCTGCACCTACCTTAGGTGAAAGACTTTCTACAGCGATACGGCACTTGCTGCACCTACTTAGGGTGAATAATTTTTTGAAAAATTCTCGCTATTTATATTTAAATGACTGCATTTACCATGATGCCTTGGGGCTATTTTCCGCTTGAATGCAAGGCAGTGTGCTCCCTTTTTCTTTTTGGATGTCTAAATGACGGCTCCAGTGAGCCTCTTGCTGACGAGCACTGGCGATGCACCTGTGCACCTACTGAGTGGTACAAAAACCTGTGAAGACGTTTGGCGGCATTTCAAGTGACCCCTTCAGTTACATACGCTCTCTGCTGATGACGGCCGAAAGCCAGAAACACGTGTCCAGAGATACGGCACTCGTTGCACCTACCTTAGGTGAAAGACTTTCTACAGCGATACGGCACTTGCTGCACCTACTTAGGGTGAATAATTTTTTTAAAAATTTGCGCTATTTATATTTAAATGACTGCATTTACCATGATGCCTTGGGGCTATTTTCCGCTTGAATGCAAGGCAGTGTGCTCCCTTTTTTCTTTTTGGATGTCTAAATGACGGCTCCCGTGAGCCTCTTGCTGACGAGCACTGGCGATGCACCTGTGCGCCTACTGAGTGGTACAAAAACCTGTGAAGACGTTTGGCGGCATTTCAAGCGACCCCTTCAGTTACATACGCTCTCTGCAGATGGCGGCCGAAAGCCAGAAACATGTGTCCAGGGATACGGCACTCGCTGCACCTACCTTAGGTGAAAGACTTTCTACAGCGATACGGCACTTGCTGCACCTACTTAGGGTGAATAATTTTTTGAAAAATTCTCGCTGTTTATATTTAAATGACTGCATTTACCATGATGCCTTGGGGCTATTTTCCTCTTGAATGCAAGGCAGTGTGCTCCCTTTTTCTTTTTGGATGTCTAAATAATGGCTCCCGTGAGCCTCTTGCTGACGAGCAGTGGCGATGCACCTGTGCGCCTACTGAGTGGTACAAAAACCTGTGAAGACATTTGGCGGCATTTCAAGCGACCCCTTCAGTTACATACGCTCTCTGCTGATGACGGCCGAAAGCCAGAAACACGTGTCCAGAGATACGGCACTCGCTGCACCTACCTTAGGTGAAAGACTTTCTACAGCGATACGGCACTTGCTGCACCTACTTAGGGTGAATAATTTTTTGAAAAATTCTTGCTATTTATATTTAAAGGACTGCATTTAACATGATGCCTTGGGGCTATTTTCCGTTTGAAATCAAGGCAGTGTGCTCCCTATTTCTTTTTGGATGTCTAAATTACGGCTCCCGTGAGCCTCTTGCTGACGAGCACTGGCGATGCACCTGTGCGCCTACTGAGTGGTACAAAAACCTGTGAAGGCGTTTGGCGGCATTTCAAGCGACCCCTTCAGTTACATACGCTCACTGCTGATGACGGCCGAAAGCCAGAAACACGTGTCCAGAGATACGGTACTCGCTGCACCTACCTTAGGTGAAAGACTTTCTACAGCGATACAGCACTTACTGCACCTACTTAGGGTGAATAATTTTTTGAAAAATTCTCGCTATTTATATTTAAATGACTGCATTTACCATGATGCCTTGGGGCTATTTTCCCCTTGAATGCAAGGCAGTGTGCTCCCTTTTTCTTTTTGGATGTCTAAATGACGGCTCCCGTGAGCCTCTTGCTGACGAGCACTGGCGATGCACCTGTGCGCCTACTGAGTGGTACAAAAACCTGTGAAGACGTTTGGCGGCATTTAAGCGACCCCTTCAGTTACATACACTCTCTGCTGATGACGGCCGAAAGCCAGAAACACGTGTCCAGAGATATGGCACTCGCTGCACCTACCTTAGGTGAAAGACTTTCTACAGCGATACGGCACTTGCTGCACCTACTTAGGGTGAATAATTTTTTGAAAAATTCTCGCTATTTATATTTAAATGACTGCATTTACCATGATGCCTTGGGGCTATTTTCCTCTTGAATGCAAGGCAGTGTGCTCCCTTTCTCTTTTTGGATGTCTAAATGATGGCTCCCGTAAGCCTCTTGCTGACGAGCACTGGCGATGCACCTGTGCGCCTACTGAGTGGTACAAAAACCTGTGAAGATGTTTGGCGGCATTTAAGCGACCCCTTCAGTTACATACGCTCTCTGCTGATGACGGCCGAAAGCCAGAAACACGTGTCCAGAGATACGCCACTCGCTGCAGCTACCTTAGGTGAAAGACTTTATACAGCGATATGTCACTTGCTGCACCTACTTAGGGTGAATAATTTCTTGAAAAATTCTCGCTATTTATATTTAAATGACTGCATTGACCATGATGCCTTGGGGCTATTTTCCGCTTGAATGCAAGGCAGTGTGCTCCCTTTTTCTTTTTGGATGTCTAAATTACGGCTCCCGTGAGCCTCTTGCTGACGAGCACTGGCGATGCACCTGTGCGCCTACTGAGTGGTACAAAAACCTGTGAAGACGTTTGGCGGCATTTCAAGCGACCCCTTCAGTTACATACGCTCTCTGCTGATGACGGCCGAAAGCCAGAAACACGTGTCCAGAGATACGGCACTCGCTGCACCTACCTTAGGTGAAAGACTTTCTACAGCGATACAGCACTTGCTGCACCTTCTTAGGGTGAATAATTTTTTGAAAAAGTCTCGCTATTTATATTTAAATGACTGCATTTACCATGATGCCTTGGGGCTATTTTCCGCTTGAATGCAAGGCAGTGTGCTCCCTTTTTCTTTTTGGATGTCTAAATGACGGCTCCCGTGAGCCTCTTGCTGACGAGCACTGGCGATGCACCTGTGCGCCTACTGAGTGGTACAAAAACCTGTGAAGACGTTTGGCGGCATTTCAAGCGACCCCTTCAGTTACATACGCTCTCTGCTGATGACGGCCGAAAGCCAGAAACATGTGTCCAGGGATACGGCACTCGCTGCACCTACCTTAGGAGAAAGACTTTCTACAGCGATACGGCACTTGCTGCACCTACTTAGGGTGAATAATTTTTTGAAAAATTCTCGCTATTTATATTTAAATGACTGCATTTACCATGATGCCTTGGGGCTATTTTCCTCTTGAATGCAAGGCAGTGTGCTCCCTTTTTCTTTTTGGATGTCTAAATGATGGCTCCCGTGAGCCTCTTGCTGACGAGCACTGGCGATGCACCTGTGCGCCTACTGAGTGGTACAAAAACCTGTGAAGACGTTTGGCGGCATTTCAAGCGACCCCTTCAGTTACATACGCTCTCTGCTGATGACGGCCGAAAGCCAGAAACCCGTGTCCAGAGATACGGCACTTGCTGCACCTACCTTAGGTGAAAGACTTTCTACAGCGATACGGCACTTGCTGCACCTACTTAGGGTGAATAATTTTTTGAAAAATTCTCGCTATTTATATTTAAATGACTGCATTTACCATGATGCCTTGGGGCTATTTTCCTCTTGAATGCAAGGCAGTGTGCTCCCTTTTTCTTTTTGGATGTCTAAATGACGGCTCCCGTGAGCCTCTTGCTGACGAGCACTGGCGATGCACCTGTGCACCTACTGAGTGGTACAAAAACCTGTGAAGACGTTTGGCGGCATTTCAAGTGACCCCTTCAGTTACATACGCTCTCTGCTGATGACGGCCGAAAGCCAGAAACACGTGTCCAGAGATACGGCACTCGCTGCACCTACCTTAGGTGAAAGACTTTCTACAACGATACGACACTTGCTGCACTTACTTAGGGTGAATAATTTTTTGAAAAATTTGCGCTATTTATATTTAAATGTCTGCATTTACCATGATGCCAAGGGGCTATTTTCCGCTTGAATACAAGGCAGTGTGCTCCCTTTTTCTTTTTGGATGCCTAAATGACGGCTCCCGTGAGCCTCTTGCTGACGAGCACTGGCGATGCACCTGTGCGCCTACCGAGTGGTACAAAAACCTGGAAAGACGTTTGGCGGCATTTCAAGCGACCCCTTCAGTTACATACTCTCTCTGCTGATGACGGCCGAAACCCAGAAACACGTGTCCAGAGATACGGCACTCGCTGCACCTATCTTAGGTGAAAGACTTTCTACAGCGATACGGCACTTGCTGCACATACTTAGGGTGAATAATTTTTTGAAAAATTCTAGCTATTTATATTTAAATGACTGCATTTACCATGATGCCTTGGGGCTATTTTCCGCTTGAATGCAAGGCAGTGTGCTCCCTTTTTCTTTTTGAATGTCTAAATGACGGCTCCCGTTAGCCTCTTGCTGACGAGCACTGGCGATGCACCTGTGCGCCTACTGAGTGGTACAAAAACCTGTGAAGACGTTTGGCGGCATTTCAAGCGACCCCTTCAGTTACATACGCTCTCTGCTGATGACGGGCGAAAGCCAGAAACACGTGTCCAGAGATATGGCACTCGCTGCACCTACCTTAGGTGAAAGACTTTCTACAGCGATACGGCACTTGCTGCACCTACTTAGGGTGAATAATTTTTTGAAAAATTCTCGCTATTTATATTTAAATGACTGCATTTACCATGATGCCTTGGGGCTATTTTCCGCTTGAATGCAAGGCAGTGTGCTCCCTTTTTCTTTTTGGATGTCTAAATGACGGCTCCCGTGAGCCTCTTGCTGACGAGCACTGGCGATGCACCTGTGCGCCTACTGAGTGGTTCAAAAACCTGTGAAGACGTTTGGCGGCATTTCAAGCGACCCCTTCAGTTACATACGCTCTCTGCTGATGACGGCCGAAAGCCAGAAACATGTGTCCAGAGATACGGCACTCGCTGCACCTACCTTAGGTGAAAGACTTTCTACAGCGATACGGCACTTGCTGCACCTACTTAGGGTGAATATTTTTTGAAAAATTCTCGCTATTTATATTTAAATGACTGCATTTACCATGATGCCTTGGGGCTATTTTCCGCTTGAATGCAAGGCAGTGTGCTCCCTTTTTCTTTTTGGATGTCTAAATGACGGCTCCCGTTAGCCTCTTGCTGACGAGCACTGGCGATGCACCTGTGCGCCTACTGAGTGGTAGAAAAACCTGTGAAGACGTTTGGCGGCATTTCAAGCGACCCCTTCAGTTACATACGCTCTCTGCTGATGATGGCCGAAAGCCAGAAACACGTGTCTAGAGATACAGCACTCGCTGCACCTACCTTAGGTGAAAGACTTTATACAGCGATACAGCACTTGCTGCACCTACTTAGGGTGAATAATTTTTGGAAAAATTCTCGCTATTTATATTTAAATGACTGCATTGACCATGATGCCTTGGGGCTATTTTCCGCTTGAATGCAAGGCAGTGTGCTCCCTTTTTCTTTTTGGATGTCTAAATTACGGCTCCTGTGAGCCTCTTGCTGAAGAGCACTGGCGATGCACCTGTGCGCCTTCTGAGTGGTACAAAAACCTGTGAAGACGTTTGGCGGCATTTCAAGCGACCCCTTCAGTTACATACGCTCACTGCTGATGACGGCTGAAAGCCAGAAACACGTGTCCAGAGATGCGGCACTCGCTGCACCTACCTTAGGTGAAAGACTTTCTACAGCGATACGGCACTTGCTGCATCTACTTAGGGTGAATACTTTTTTGAAAAATTCTCGCTATTTATATTTAAATGACTGCAATTACCATGATGCCTTGGGGATATTTTCCGCTTGAATGCAAGGCAGTGTGCTCCCTTTTTCTTTTTGGATGTCTAAATGACGGTACCCGTGAGCCTCTTGCTGACGAGCACTGGCGATGCACCTGTGCGCCTACTGAGTGGTACAAAAACCTGTGAAGACGTTTGGCGGCATTTCAAGCGACCCCTTCAGTTACATACGCTCTCTGCTGATGACGGCCGAAAGCCAGAAACATGTGTCCAGAGATACGGTACTCGTTGCACCTACCTTAGGTGAAAGACTTTCTACAGCGATACAGCACTTGCTGCACCTACTTAGGGTGAATAATTTTTTAAAAAATTTGCGCTATTTATATTTAAATGACTGCATTTACCATGATGCCTTGGGGCTATTTTCTGCTTGAATGCAAGGCAGTGTGCTCCCTTTTTCTTTTTGGATGTCTAAATGACGGCTCCCGTGAGCCTCTTGCTGACGAGCACTGGCGATGCACCTGTGCGCCTACTGGGTGGTACAAAAACCTGTGAAGACATTTGGCGGCATTTCAAGCGACCCCTTCAGTTACATACGCTCTCTGCTGATGACGGGCGAAAGCCAGAAACACGTGTCCAGAGATACGGCACTCGCTGCACCGACCATAGGTGAAAGACTTTCTACAGCGATACGGCACTTGCTGCACCTACTTTAGTGTGAATAATTTTTTGAAAAATCCTAGCTATTTATATTTAAATGACTGCATTTACCATGATGCCTTGGGGCTATTTTCCGCTTGAATGCAAGGCAGTGTGCTACTTTTTTTCTTTTTGGATGTCTAAATGACGGCTCCCTTGAGCCTCTTGCTGACGAGCACTGGCGATGCACCTGTCCCCCTACTGAGTGGTACAAAAACCTGTGAAGACGTTTGGCGGCATTTCAAGCGACCCCTTCAGTTACATACGCTCTCTGCTGGTGACGGCCGAAAGCCAGAAACATGTGTCCAGAGATACGGCACTCGTTGCACCTACCTTAGGTGAAAGACTTTCTACAGCGATACGGCACTTGCTGCACCTACTTAGGGTGAATAATTTTTTGAAAAATTCTCGCTGTTTATATTTAAATGACTGCATTTACCATGATGCCTTGGGGCTATTTTCCTCTTGAATGCAAGGCAGTGTGCTCCCTTTTTCTTTTTGGATGTCTAAATAATGGCTCCCGTGAGCCTCTTGCTGACGAGCAGTGGCGATGCACCTGTGCGCCTACTGAGTGGTACAAAAACCTGTGAAGACGTTTGGCGGCATTTCAAGCGACCCCTTCAGTTACATATGCTCTCTGCTGATGACGGCCGAAAGCCAGAAACACGTGTCCAGAGATACGGCACTCGCTGCACCTACCTTAGGTGAAAGACTTTCTACAGCGATACGGCACTTGCTGCACCTACTTAGGGTGAATAATTTTTTGAAAAATTCTTGCTATTTATATTTAAAGGACTGCATTTAACATGATGCCTTGGGGCTATTTTCCGCTTGAAATCAAGGCAGTGTGCTCCCTATTTCTTTTTGGATGTCTAAATTACGGCTCCCGTGAGCCTCTTGCTGACGAGCACTGGCGATGCACCTGTGCGCCTACTGAGTGGTACAAAAACCTGTGAAGGCGTTTGGCGGCATTTCAAGCGACCCCTTCAGTTACATACGCTCACTGCTGATGACGGCCGAAAGCCAGAAACACGTGTCCAGAGATACGGTACTCGCTGCACCTACCTTAGGTGAAAGACTTTCTACAGCGATACGGCACTTACTGCACCTACTTAGGGTGAATAATTTTTTGAAAAATTCTCGCTATTTATATTTAAATGACTGCATTTACCATGATGCCTTGGGGCTATTTTCCCCTTGAATGCAAGGCAGTGTGCTCCCTTTTTCTTTTTGGATGTCTAAATGACGGCTCCCGTGAGCCTCTTGCTGACGAGCACTGGCGATGCACCTGTGCGCCTACTGAGTGGTACAAAAACCTGTGAAGACGTTTGGCGGCATTTAAGCGACCCCTTCAGTTACATACTCTCTCTGCTGATGACGGCCGAAAGCCAGAAACACGTGTCCAGAGATATGGCACTCGCTGCACCTACCTTAGGTGAAAGACTTTCTACAGCGATACGGCACTTGCTGCACCTACTTAGGGTGAATAATTTTTTGAAAAATTCTCGCTATTTATATTTAAATGACTGCATTTACCATGATGCCTTGGGGCTATTTTCCTCTTGAATGCAAGGCAGTGTGCTCCCTTTCTCTTTTTGGATGTCTAAATGATGGCTCCCGTAAGCCTCTTGCTGACGAGCACTGGCGATGCACCTGTGCGCCTACTAAGTGGTACAAAAACCTGTGAAGATGTTTGGCGGCATTTAAGCGACCCCTTCAGTTACATACGCTCTCTGCTGATGACGGCCAAAAGCCAGAAACACGTGTCCAGAGATACGCCACTCGCTGCAGCTACCTTAGGTGAAAGACTTTATACAGCGATATGTCACTTGCTGCACCTACTTAGGGTGAATAATTTCTTGAAAAATTCTCGCTATTTATATTTAAATGACTGCATTGACCATGATGCCTTGGGGCTATTTTCCGCTTGAATGCAAGGCAGTGTGCTCCCTTTTTCTTTTTGGATGTCTAAATTACGGCTCCCGTGAGCCTCTTGCTGACGAGCACTGGCGATGCACCTGTGCGCCTACTGAGTGGTACAAAAACCTGTGAAGACGTTTGGCGGCATTTCAAGCGACCCCTTCAGTTACATACGCTCTCTGCTGATGACGGCCGAAAGCCAGAAACACGTGTCCAGAGATACGGCACTCGCTGCACCTACCTTAGGTGAAAGACTTTCTACAGCGATACAGCACTTGCTGCACCTTCTTAGGGTGAATAATTTTTTGAAAAAGTCTCGCTATTTATATTTAAATGACTGCATTTACCATGATGCCTTGGGGCTATTTTCCGCTTGAATGCAAGGCAGTGTGCTCCCTTTTTCTTTTTGGATGTCTAAATGACGGCTCCCGTGAGCCTCTTGCTGACGAGCACTGGCGATGCACCTGTGCGCCTACTGAGTGGTACAAAAACCTGTGAAGACGTTTGGCGGCATTTCAAGCGACCCCTTCAGTTACATACGCTCTCTGCTGATGACGGCCGAAAGCCAGAAACATGTGTCCAGGGATACGGCACTCGCTGCACCTACCTTAGGAGAAAGACTTTCTACAGCGATACGGCACTTGCTGCACCTACTTAGGGTGAATAATTTTTTGAAAAATTCTCGCTATTTATATTTAAATGACTGCATTTACCATGATGCCTTGGGGCTATTTTCCTCTTGAATGCAAGGCAGTGTTCTCCCTTTTTCTTTTTGGATGTCTAAATGATGGCTCCCGTGAGCCTCTTGCTGACGAGCACTGGCGATGCACCTGTGCGCCTACTGAGTGGTACAAAAACCTGTGAAGACTTTTGGCGGCATTTCAAGCGACCCCTTCAGTTACATACGCTCTCTGCTGATGACGGCCGAAAGCCAGAAACACGTGTCCAGAGATACGGCACTCGCTGCACCTACCTTAGGTGAAAGACTTTCTACAGCGATACGGCACTTGCTGCACCTACTTAGGGTGAATAATTTTTTGAAAAATTCTCGCTATTTATATTTAAATGACTGCATTTACCATGATGCCTTGGGGCTATTTTCCGCTTGAATGCAAGGCAGTGTGCTCCCTTTTTCTTTTTGGATGTCTAAATGACGGCTCCCGTGAGCCTCTTGCTGACGAGCACTGGCGATGCACCTGTGCACCTACTGAGTGGTACAAAAACCTGTGAAGACGTTTGGCCGCATTTCAAGTGACCCCTTCAGTTACATACGCTCTCTGCTGATGACGGCCGAAAGCCAGAAACACGTGTCCAGAGATACGGCACTCGCTGCACCTACCTTAGGTGAAAGACTTTCTACAACGATACGGCACTTGCTGCACTTACTTAGGGTGAATAATTTTTTGAAAAATTTGCACTATTTATATTTAAATGTCTGCATTTACCATGATGCCAAGGGGCTATTTTCCGCTTGAATACAAGGCAGTGTGCTCCCTTTTTCTTTTTGGATGCCTAAATGACGGCTCCCGTGAGCCTCTTGCTGACGAGCACTGGCGATGCACCTGTGCGCCTACCGAGTGGTACCAAAACCTGGGAAGACGTTTGGCGGCATTTCAAGCGAACCCTTCAGTTACATACTCTCTCTGCTGATGAAGGCCGAAACCCAGAAACACGTGTCCAGAGATACGGCACTCGCTGCACCTATCTTAGGTGAAAGACTTTCTACAGCGATACGGCACTTGCTGCACATACTTAGGGTGAATAATTTTTTGAAAAATTCTCGCTGTTTATATTTAAATGACTGCATTTACCATGATGCCTTGGGGCTAGTTTCCTCTTGAATGCAAGGCAGTGTGCTCCCTTTTTCTTTTTGGATGTCTAAATAATGGCTCCCGTGAGCCTCTTGCTGACGAGCACTGGCGATGCACCTTTGCGCCTACTGAGTGGTACAAAAACCTGTGAAGACGTTTGGCGGCATTTCAAGCAACCCCTTCAGTTACATACGCTCTCTGCTGATGACGGGCGAAAGCCAGAAACACGTGTCCAGAGATACGGCACTCGCTGCACCTACCTTAGGTGAAAGACTTTCTACAGCGATACGGCACTTGCTGCACCTACTTAGGGTGAATAATTTTTTGAAAAATTCTCGCTATTTATATTTAAATGACTGCATTTACCATGATGCCTTGGGGCTATTTTCCGGTTGAATGCAAAGCAGTGTGCTCCCTTTTTCTTTTTGGATGTCTAAATGACGGCTCCCGTGAGCCTCTTGCTGACGAGCACTGGCGATGCACCTGTGCGCCTACTGAGTGGTACAAAAACCTGTGAAGACGTTTGGCGGCATTTCAAGCGACCCCTTCAGTTACATACGCTCTCTGCTGATGACGGCCGAAAGCCAGAAACATGTGTCCAGAGATACGGCACTCGCTGCACCTACCTTAGGTGAAAGACTTTCTACAGCGATACGGCACTTGCTGCACCTACTTAGGGTGAATAATTTGTAAAAAAATTTGCGCTATTTATATTTAAATGACTGCATTTACTATGATGCCTTGGGGCTATTTTCCGCTTGAATGCAAGGCAGTGTGCTCCCTTTTTCTTTTTGGATGTCTAAATGACGGCTCCCGTGAGCCTCTTGCTGATGAGCACTGGCGATGCACCTGTGCGCCTACTGAGTGGTACAAAAACCTGTGAAGACGTTTGGCGGCATTTCAAGCGACCCCTTCAGTTACATACGCTCTCTGCTGATGACGGCCGAGAGCCAGAAACACGTGTCCAGAGATACGGCACTCGCTGCACCTACCTTAGGTGAAAGACTTTCTACAGCGATACGGCACTTGCTGCACCTACTTAGGGTGAATAATTTTTTGAAAAATCCTAGCTATTTATATTTAAATGACTGCATTTACCATGATGCCTTGGGGCTATTTTCCGCTTGAATGCAAGGCAGTGTGCTACTTTTTTTCTTTTTGGATGTCTAAATGACGGCTCCCTTGAGCCTCTTGCTGACGAGCACTGGCGATGCACCTGTCCCCCTACTGAGTGGTACAAAAACCTGTGAAGACGTTTGGCGGCATTTCAAGCGACCCCTTCAGTTACATACGCTCTCTGCTGATGACGGCCGAAAGCCAGAAACATGTGTCCAGAGATACGGCACTCGTTGCACCTACCTTAGGTGAAAGACTTTCTACAGCGATACGGCACTTGCTGCACCTACTTAGGGTGAATAATTTTTTTAAAAATTTGCGCTCTTTATATTTAAATGACTGCATTTACCATGATGCCTTGGGGCTATTTTCCGCTTGAATGCAAGGCAGTGTGCTCCCTTTTTTCTTTTTGGATGTCTAAATGACGGCTCCCGTGAGCCTCTTGCTGACGAGCACTGGCGATGCACCTGTGCGCCTACTGAGTGGTACAAAAACCTGTCAAGACGTTTGGCGGCATTTCAAGCGACCCCTTCAGTTACATACGCTCTCTGCAGATGGCGGCCGAAAGCCAGAAACATGTGTCCAGGGATACGGCACTCGCTGCACCTACCTTAGGTGAAAGACGTTCTACAGCGATACGGCACTTGCTGCACCTACTTAGGGTGAATAATTTTTTGAAAAATTCTCGCTGTTTATATTTAAATGACTGCATTTACCATGATGCCTTGGGGCTAGTTTCCTCTTGAATGCAAGGCAGTGTGCTCCCTTTTTCTTTTTGGATGTCTAAATAATGGCTCCCGTGAGCCTCTTGCTGACGAGCAGTGGCGATGCACCTGTGCGCCTACTGAGTGGTACAAAAACCTGTGAAGACGTTTGGCGGCATTTCAAGCGACCCCTTCAGTTACATACGCTCTCTGCTGATGACGGCCGAAAGCCAGAAACACGTGTCCAGAGATACGGCACTCGCTGCACCTACCTTAGGTGAAAGACTTTCTATAGCGATACGGCACTTGCTGCACCTACTTAGGGTGAATAATTTTTTGAAAAATTCTCGCTATTTATATTTAAAGGACTGCATTTAACATGATGCCTTGGGGCTATTTTCCACTTGAAATCAAGGCAGTGTGCTCACTATTTCTTTTTGGATGTCTAAATTACGGCTCCCGTGAGCCTCTTGCTGACGAGCACTGGTGATGCACCTGTGCGCCTACTGAGTGGTACAAAAACCTGTGAAGGTGTTTGGCGGCATTTCAAGCGACCCCTTCAGTTACATACGCTCACTGCTGATGACGGCCGAAAGCCAGAAACACGTGTCCAGAGATACGGTACTCGCTGCACCTACCTTAGGTGAAAGACTTTCTACAGCGATACGACACTTACTGCACCTACTTAGGGTGAATAATTTTTTGAAAAATTCTCGCTATTTATATTTAAATGACTGCATTTACCATGATGCCTTGGGGCTATTTTCCCCTTGAATGCAAGGCAGTGTGCTCCCTTTTTCTTTTTGGATGTCTAAATGACGGCTCCTGTGAGCCTCTTGCTGACGAGCACTGGCGATGCACCTGTGCGCCTACTGAGTGGTACAAAAACCTGTGAAGACGTTTGGCGGCATTTCAAGCGACCCCTTCAGTTACATACGCTCTCTGCTGATGACGGCCGAAAGCCAGAAACACGTTTCCAGAGATACGGTACTCGCTGCACCTACCTTAGGTGAAAGACTTTCTACAGCGATACGGCACTTGCTGCACTTACTTAGGGTGAATAATTTTTTGAAAAATTCTCGCTATTTATATTTAAATGACTGCATTTACCATGATGCCTTGGGGCTATTTTACGCTTGAATGCAAGGCAGTGTGCTCCCTTTTTCTTTTTGGATGTCTAAATGACGGCTCCCGTGAGCCTCTTGCTGACGAGCACTGGCGATGCACCTGTGCGCCTACTGAGTGGTACAAAAACCTGTGAAGACGTTTGGCGGCATTTAAGCGACCCCTTCAGTTACATACACTCTCTGCTGATGACGGCCGAAAGCCAGAAACACGTGTCCAGAGATATGGCACTCGCTGCACCTACCTTAGGTGAAAGACTTTCTACAGCGATACGGCACTTGCTGCACCTACTTAGGGTGAATAATTTTTTGAAAAATTCTCGCTATTTATATTTAAATGACTGCATTTACCATGATGCCTTGGGGCTATTTTCCTCTTGAATGCAAGGCAGTGTGCTCCCTTTTTCTTTTTGGATGTCTAAATGACGGCTCCCGTAAGCCTCTTGCTGACGAGCACTGGCGATGCACCTGTGCGCCTACTGAGTGGTACAAAAACCTGTGAAGACGTTTGGCGGCATTTCAAGCGACCCCTTCAGTTACATACGCTCTCTGCTGATGACGGCCGAAAGCCAGAAACACGTGTCCAGAGATACGGCACTCGCTGCACCTACCTTAGGTGAAAGACTTTCTACAGCGATACAGCACTTGCTGCACCTTCTTGGGGTGAATAATTTTTTGAAAACGTCTCGCTATTTATATTTAAATGACTGCATTTACCATGATGCCTTGGGGCTATTTTCCGCTTGAATGCAAGGCAGTGTGCTCCCTTTTTCTTTTTGGATGTCTAAATGACGGCTCCCGTGAGCCTCTTGCTGACGAGCACTGGCAATGCACCTGTGCGCCTACTGAGTGGTACAAAAATCTGTGAAGACGTTTGGCGGCATTTCAAGCGCCCCCTTCAGTTACATACGCTCTCTGCCGATGACGGCCGAAAGCCAGAAACATGTGTCCAGAGATACGGCACTCCCGGCACCTACCTTAGGTGAAAGACTTTATACAGCGATACAGCACTTGCTGCACCTACTTAGGGTGAATAATTTTTTGAAAAATTCTCGATATTTATATTCAAATGACTGCATTTACCATGATGCCTTGGGGCTTTTTTCCCCTTGAAGGCAAGGCAGTGTGCTCCCTTTTTCTTTTTGGATGTCTAAATTACGACTCCGGTGAGCCTCTTGCTGACGAGCACTGGCGATGCACCTGTGCGCCTACTGAGTGGTACAAAAACCTGTGAAGACGTTTGGCGGCATTTCAAGCGACTCCTTCAGTTACATACGCTCACTGCTGATGACGGCCGAAAGCCAGAAACACGTGTCCAGAGATACGGCACTCGCTGCACCTACCTTAGGTGAAAGACTTTCTACAGCGATACGGCACTTGCTGCACCTACTTAGGGTGAATAATTTTTTTTAAAATTCTCGCTATTTATATTTAAATGACTGCATTTACCATGATGCCTTGGGGCTATTTTCCGCTTGAATGCAAGGCAGTGTGCTCCCTTTTTGTTTTTGGATGTCTAAATGACGGTTCCCGTGAGCCTCTTGCTGACGAGCACTGGCGATCCACCTGTGCGCCTACTGAGTGGTACAAAAACCTGTGAAGACGTTTGGTGGCATTTCAAGCGACCCCTTCAGTTACATACGCTCTCTGCTGATGACGGCCGAAAGCCAGAAACACGTGTCTAGAGATAGGGCACTCGCTGCACCTACCTTAGGTGAAAGACTTTCTACAGCGATACAGCACTTGCTACACCTACTTAGGGTGAATAATTTTTTGAAAAATTCTCGCTATTTATATTTAAATGACTGCATTTACCATGATGCCTTGGGGCTATTTTCCCCTTGAATGCAAGGCAGTGTGCTCCCTTTTTCTTTTTGGATGTCTAAATGACGGCTCCCGTGAGCATCTAGCTGACGAGCACTGGCGATGCACCTGTGCGCCTACTGAGGTGTACAAAAACCTGTGAAGACGTTTGGCGGCATTTCAAGCGACCCCTTCAGTTACATACGCTCTCTGCTGATGACGGGCGAAAGCCAGAAACACGTGTCCAGAGATACGGCACTCGCTGCACCTACCTTAGGTGAAAGACTTTCTACAGCGATACGGCACTTGCTGCACCTACTTAGGGTGAATAATTTTTTGAAAAATTCTCGCTATTTATATTTAAAGGACTGCATTTACCGTGATGCCTTGGGGCTATTTTCCGCTTGAATGCAAGGCAGTGTGCTCCCTTTTTCTTTTTGGATGTCTAAATGACGGCTCCCGTGAGCCTCTTGCTGACGAGCACTGGCGATTCACCTGTGCGCCTACTGAGTGGTACAAAAACCTGTGAAGACGTTTGGCGGCATTTCAAGCGCCCCCTTCAGTTACATACGCTCTCTGCTGATGACGGCCGAATGCCAGAAACACGTGTCCAGAGATACGGCACTCGCTGCACCTACCTTAGGTGAAAGACTTTCTACAGCGATACGGCACTTGCTGCACCTACTTAGGGTGAATAATTTTTTGAAAAATTCTCGCTATTTATATTTAAATGACTGCATTTACCTGGATGCCTTGGGGCTATTTTCTGCTTGAATGCAAGGCAGTGTGCTCCCTTTTTCTTTTTGGATGTCTAAATGACGGCTCCCGTGAGCCTCTTGCTGACGAGCACTGGCGATGCACCTGTGCGCCTACTGGGTGGTACAAAAACCTGTGAAGACGTTTGGCGGCATTTCAAGCGACCCCTTCAGTTACATACGCTCTCTGCTGATGACGGGCGAAAGCCAGAAACATGTGTCCAGAGATACGGCACTCGCTGCACCGACCATAGGTGAAAGACTTTCTACAGCGATACGGCACTTGCTGCACCTACTTAGGGTGAATAATTTTTTGAAATATTTGCGCTCTTTATATTTAAATGACTGCATTTACCATGATGCCTTGGGGCTATTTTCCGCTTGAATGCAAGGCAGTGTGCTCCCTTTTTCTTTTTGGATGTCTAAATGACGGCTCCCGTGAGCCTCTTGCTGATGAGCACTGGCGATGCACCTGTGCGCCTACTGAGTGGTACAAAAACCTGTGAAGACGTTTGGCGGCATTTCAAGCGACCCCTTCAGTTACA
Source organism: Pleurodeles waltl (assembly GCF_031143425.1). Classification (NCBI taxonomy): domain Eukaryota; kingdom Metazoa; phylum Chordata; class Amphibia; order Caudata; family Salamandridae; genus Pleurodeles; species Pleurodeles waltl. Next base: position 461,728,605 of record NC_090449.1, on the reverse strand, counting down.
TACGCTCTCTGCTGATGACGGCCGAGAGCCAGAAACACGTGTCCAGAGATACGGCACTCGCTGCACCTACCTTAGGTGAAAGACTTTCTACAGCGATACGGCACTTGCTGCACCTACTTAGGGTGAATAATTTTTTGAAAAATCCTCGCTATTTATATTTAAATGACTGCATTTACCATGATGCCTTGGGGCTATTTTCCGCTTGAATGCAAGGCAGTGTGCTACTTTTTTTCTTTTTGGATGTCTAAATGACGGCTCCCGTGAGCCTCTTGCTGACGAGCACTGGCGATGCACCTGTCCCCCTACTGAGTGGTATAAAAACCTGTAAAGACGTTTGGCGGCATTTCAAGCGACCCCTTCAGTTACATACGCTCTCTGCTGATGACGGCCGAAAGCCAGAAACATGTGTCCAGAGATACGGCACTCGTTGCACCTACCTTAGGTGAAAGACTTTCTACAGCGATACGGCACTTGCGGCACCTACTTAGGGTGAATAATTTTTTTAAAAATTTGCGCTATTTATATTTAAATGACTGCATTTACCATGATGCCTTGGGGCTATTTTCCGCTTGAATGCAAGGCAGTGTGCTCCCTTTTTTCTTTTTGGATGTCTAAATGACGGCTCCCGTGAGCCTCTTGCTGACGAGCACTGGCGATGCACCTGTGCGCCTACTGAGTGGTACAAAAACCTGTGAAGACGTTTGGCGGCATTTCAAGCGACCCCTTCAGTTACATACGCTCTCTGCTGATGGCGGCCGAAAGTCAGAAACATGTGTCCAGGGATACGGCACTCGCTGCACCTACCTTAGGTGAAAGACTTTCTACAGTGATACGGCACTTGCTGTACCTACTTAGGGTGAATAATTTTTTGAAAAATTCTCGCTGTTTATATTTAAATGACTGCATTTACCATGATGCCTTGGGGCTATTTTCCTCTTGAATGCAAGGCAGTGTTCTCCCTTTTTCTTTTTGGATGTCTAAATAATGGCTCCCGTGAGCCTCTTGCTGACGAGCACTGGCGATGCACCTGTGCGCCTACTGAGTGGTACAAAAACCTGTGAAGACGTTTGGCGGCATTTCAAGCGACCCCTTCAGTTACATACGCTCTCTGCTGATGACGGCCAAAAGCCAGAAACACGTGTCCAGAGATACGGCACTCGCTGCACCTACCTTAGGTGAAAGACTTTCTACAGCGATACGGCACTTGCTGCACCTACTTAGGGTGAATAATTTTTCGAAAAATTCTCGCTATTTATATTTAAAGGACTGCATTTAACATGATGCCTTGGGGCTATTCTCCGCTTGAAATCAAGGCAGTGTGCTCCCTATTTCTTTTTGGATGTCTAAATTACGGCTCCCGTGAGCCTCTTGCTGACGAGCACTTGCGATGCACCTGTGCGCCTACTGAGTGGTACAAAAACCTGTGAAGACGTTTGGCGGCATTTCAAGCGACCCCTTCAGTTACATACGCTCTCTGCTGATGACGGCCGAAAGCCAGAAACACGTTTCCAGTGATACGGCACTCGCTGCACCTACCTTAGGTGAAAGACTTTCTACAGCGATACAGCACTTGCTGCACTTACTTAGGGTGAATAATTTTTTGAAAAATTCTCGCTATTTATATTTAAATGACTGCATTTACCATGATGCCTTGGGGCTATTTTCCGCTTGAATGCAAGGCAGTGTGCTCCCTTTTTCTTTTTGGATGTCTAAATGACGGCTCCCGTGAGCCTCTTGCTGACGAGCACTGGCGATGCACGTGTGTGCCTACTGAGTGGTACAAAAACCTGTGAAGACGTTTGGCGGCATTTCAAGCGACCCCTTCAGTTACATACTCTCTCTGCTGATGACGGCCGAAAGCCAGAAACACGTGTCCAGAGATACGGCACTCGCTGCACCTACCTTAGGTGAAAGACTTTCTACAGCGATACGGCACTTGCTGCACCTACTTAGGGTGAATAATTTTTGGAAAAATTCTCGCTATTTATATTTAAATGACTGCATTTACCATGATGTCTTGGGGCTATTTTCCGCTTGAATGCAAGGCAGTGTGCTCCCTTTTTCTTTTTGGATGTCTAAATGACGGCTCCCGTCAGCCTCTTGCTGATGAGCACTGGCGATGCACCTGTGCGCCTACTGAGTGGAACAAAAACCTGTGAAGACGTTAGGCGGCATTTCAAGCGACCCCTTCAGTTACATACGCTCTCTGCTGATGACGGCCGAAAGCCAGAAACATGTGTCCAGAGATACGGCACTCGCTGCACCTACCTTAGGTGAAAGACTTTCTACAGCGATACGGCACTTGCTGCACCTTCTTAGGGTGAATAATTTTTTGAAAAATTCTCGCTATTTATATTTAAATGACGGCATTTACCATGATGCCTTGGGGCTATTTTCCACTTGAATGCAAGGCAGTGTGCTCCCTTTTTCTTTTTGGATGTCTAAATGACGGCTCCCGTGAGCCTCTTGCTGACGAGCACTGGCGATGCACCTGTGCGCCTACTGAGTGGTACAAAAACCTGTGAAGACGTTAGGCGCCATTTCAAGCGACCCCTTCAGTTACATACGCTCTCTGCTGATGACGGCCGAAAGCCAGAAACGTGTCCAGAGATACGGCACTCGCTGCACCTACCTTAGGTGAAAGACTTTCTACAGCGATACGGCACTTGCTGCACCTACTTAGGGTGAATAATTTTTTGAAAAATTCTCGCTATTTATATTTAAATGACTGCATTTACCATGATGCCTTGGGGCTATTTTCCGCTTGAATGGAAGGCAGTGTGCTCCCTTTTTCTTTTTGGATGTCTAAATGACGGCTCCCGTGAACCTCTTGCTGACGAGCACTGGCGATGCACCTGTGCGCCTACTGAGTGGTACAAAAACCTGTGAAGACGTTAGGCGGCATTTCAAGCGACCCCTTCAGTTACATACGCTCTCTGCTGATGACGCCCGAAAGCCAGAAACATGTGTCCAGAGATACGGCACTCGCTGCACCTACCTTAGGTGAAAGACTTTCTACAGCGATACGGCACTTGCTGCACCTACTTAGGGTGAATAATTTTTTGAAAAATTCTCGCTATTTATATTTAAATGACTGCATTTACCATGATGCCTTGGGGCTATTTTCCGCTTGAATGCAAGGCAGTGTGCTCCCTTTTTCTTTTTGGAAGTCTAAATTACGGCTCCCGTGAGCCTCTTGCTGACGAGCACTGGCGATGCACCTGTGCGCCTACTGAGTGGTACAAAAACCTGTGAAGACGTTTGGCGGCATTTCAAGCGACCCCTTCAGTTACATACGCTCTCTGCTGATGACGGCCGAAAGCCAGAAACATGTGTCCAGAGATACGGCACTCGCTGCACCTACCTTAGGTGAAAGACTTTCTACAGCGATACGGCACTTGCTGCACCTACTTAGGGTGAATAATTTTTTGAAAAATTCTCGCTATTTATATTTAAATGACTGCATTTACCATGATGCCTTGGGGCTATTTTCCACTTGAATGCAAGGCAGTGTGCTCCCTTTTTCTTTTTGGATGTCTAAATGACGGCTCCCGTGAGCCTCTTGCTGACGAGCACTGGCGATGCACCTGTGCGCCTACTGAGTGGTACAAAAACCTGTGAAGACGTTAGGCGCCATTTCAAGCGACCCCTTCAGTTACATACGCTCTCTGCTGATGACGGCCGAAAGCCAGAAACGTGTCCAGAGATACGGCACTCGCTGCACCTACCTTAGGTGAAAGACTTTCTACAGCGATACGGCACTTGCTGCACCTACTTAGGGTGAATAATTTTTTGAAAAATTCTCGCTATTTATATTTAAATGACTGCATTTACCATGATGCCTTGGGGCTATTTTCCGCTTGAATGGAAGGCAGTGTGCTCCCTTTTTCTTTTTGGATGTCTAAATGACGGCTCCCGTGAACCTCTTGCTGACGAGCACTGGCGATGCACCTGTGCGCCTACTGAGTGGTACAAAAACCTGTGAAGACGTTAGGCGGCATTTCAAGCGACCCCTTCAGTTACATACGCTCTCTGCTGATGACGCCCGAAAGCCAGAAACATGTGTCCAGAGATACGGCACTCGCTGCACCTACCTTAGGTGAAAGACTTTCTACAGCGATACGGCACTTGCTGCACCTACTTAGGGTGAATAATTTTTTGAAAAATTCTCGCTATTTATATTTAAATGACTGCATTTACCATGATGCCTTGGGGCTATTTTCCGCTTGAATGCAAGGCAGTGTGCTCCCTTTTTCTTTTTGGAAGTCTAAATTACGGCTCCCGTGAGCCTCTTGCTGACGAGCACTGGCGATGCACCTGTGCGCCTACTGAGTGGTACAAAAACCTGTGAAGACGTTTGGCGGCATTTCAAGCGACCCCTTCAGTTACATACGCTCTCTGCTGATGACGGCCGAAAGCCAGAAACATGTGTCCAGAGATACGGCACTCGCTGCACCTACCTTAGGTGAAAGACTTTCTACAGCGATACGGCACTTGCTGCACCTACTTAGGGTGAATAATTTTTTGAAAAATTCTCGCTATTTATATTTAAATGACTGCATTTACCATGATGCCTTGGGGCTATTTTCCGCTTGAATGCAAGGCAGTGTGCTCCCTTTTTCTTTTTGGATGTCTAAATGACGGCTCCCGTGAGCCTCTTGCTGACGAGCACTGGCGATGCACCTGTGCGCCTACTGAGTGGTACAAAAACCTGTGAAGACGTTAGGCGGCATTTCAAGCGACCCCTTCAGTTACATACGCTCTCTGCTGATGACGGCCGAAAGCCAGAAACATGTGTCCAGAGATACGGCACTCGCTGCACCTACCTTAGGTGAAAGACTTTCTACAGCGATACGGCACTTGCTGCACCTACTTAGGGTGAATAATTTTTTGAAAAATTCTCGCTATTTATATTTAAATGACTGCATTTACCATGATGCCTTGGGGCTATTTTCCGCTTGAATGCAAGGCAGTGTGCTCCCTTTTTCTTTTTGGATGTCTAAATGACGGCTCCCGTGAGCCTCTTGCTGACGAGCACTGGCGATGCACCTGTGCGCCTACTGAGTGGTACAAAAACCTGTGAAGACGTTAGGCGCCATTTCAAGCGACCCCTTCAGTTACATACGCTCTCTGCTGATGACGGCCGAAATCCAGAAACGTGTCCAGAGATACGGCACTCGCTGCACCTACCTTAGGTGAAAGACTTTCTACAGCGATACGGCACTTGCTGCACCTACTTAGGGTGAATAATTTTTTGAAAAATTCTCGCTATTTATATTTAAATGACTGCATTTACCATGATGCCTTGGGGCTATTTTCCGCTTGAATGGAAGGCAGTGTGCTCCCTTTTTCTTTTTGGATGTCTAAATGACGGCTCCCGTGAACCTCTTGCTGACGAGCACTGGCGATGCACCTGTGCGCCTACTGAGTGGTACAAAAACCTGTGAAGACTTTTGGCGGCATTTCAAGCGACCCCTTCAGTTACATACTCTCTCTGCTAATGACGGCCGAAAGCCAGAAACACGTGTCCAGAGATACGGCACTCGCTGCACCTACCTTAGGTGAAAGACTTTCTACAGCGATACGGCACTTGCTGCACCTACTTAGGGTGAATAATTTTTTGAAAAATTCTCGCTATTTATATTTAAATGACTGCATTTACCATGATGCCTTGGGGCTATTTTCCGCTTGAATGCAAGGCAGTGTGCTCCCTTTTTCTTTTTGGATGTCTAAATGACGGCTCCCGTGAGCCTCTTGCTGACGAGCACTGGCGATGCACCTGTGCGCCTACTGAGTGGTACAAAAACCTGTGAAGACGTTAGGCGGCATTTCAAGCGACCCCTTCAGTTACATACACTCTCTGCTGATGACGCCCGAAAGCCAGAAACATGTGTCCAGAGATACGGCACTCGCTGCACCTACCTTAGGTGAAAGACTTTCTACAGCGATACGGCACTTGCTGCACCTACTTAGGGTGAATAATTTTTTGAAAAATTCTCGCTATTTATATTTAAATGACTGCATTTACCATGATGCCTTGGGGCTATTTTCCGCTTGAATGCAAGGCAGTGTGCTCCCTTTTTCTTTTTGGAAGTCTAAATTACGGCTCCCGTGAGCCTCTTGCTGACGAGCACTGGCGATGCACCTGTGCGCCTACTGAGTGGTACAAAAACCTGTGAAGACGTTTGGCGGCATTTCAAGCGACCCCTTCAGTTACATACGCTCTCTGCTGATGACGGCCGAAAGCCAGAAACATGTGTCCAGAGATACGGCACTCGCTGCACCTACCTTAGGTGAAAGACTTTCTACAGCGATACGGCACTTGCTGCACCTACTTAGGGTGAATAATTTTTTGAAAAATTCTCGCTATTTATATTTAAATGACTGCATTTACCATGATGCCTTGGGGCTATTTTCCGCTTGAATGCAAGGCAGTGTGCTCCCTTTTTCTTTTTGGATGTCTAAATGACGGCTCCCGTGAGCCTCTTGCTGACGAGCACTGGCGATGCACCTGTGCGCCTACTGAGTGGTACAAAAACCTGTGAAGACGTTAGGCGGCATTTCAAGCGACCCCTTCAGTTACATACGCTCTGTGCTGATGACGGCCGAAAGCCAGAAACATGTGTCCAGAGATACGGCACTCGCTGCACCTACCTCAGGTGAAAGACTTTCTACAGCGATACGGCACTTGCTGCACCTACTTAGGGTGAATAATTTTTTGAAAAATTCTCGCTATTTATATTTAAATGACTGCATTTACCATGATGCCTTGGGGCTATTTTCCGCTTGAATGCAAGGCAGTGTGCTCCCTTTTTCTTTTTGGATGCCTAAATGACGGCTCCCGTGAGCCTCTTGCTGATGAGCACTGGCGATGCACGTGTGTGCCTACTGAGTGGTACAAAAACCTGTGAAGACGTTTGGCGGCATTTCAAGCGACCCCTTCAGTTACATACTCTCTCTGCTGATGACGGCCGAAAGCCAGAAACACGTGTCCAGAGATACGGCACTCGCTGCACCTACCTTAGGTGAAAGACTTTCTACAGCGATACGGCACTTGCTGCACCTACTTAGGGTGAATAATTTTTGGAAAAATTCTCGCTATTTATATTTAAATGACTGCATTTACCATGATGTCTTGGGGCTATTTTCTGCTTGAATGCAAGGCAGTGTACTCCCTTTTTCTTTTTGGATGTCTAAATGACGGCTCCTGTGAGCCTCTTGCTGACGAGCACTGGCGATGCACCTGTGCGCCTACTGAGTGGTACAAGAACCTGTGAAGACGTTTGGCAGCATTTAAGCGACCCCTTCAGTTACATACACTCTCTGCTGATGACGGCCGAAAGCCAGAAACACGTGTCCAGAGATACGGCACTCGCTGCACCTACCTTAGGTGAAAGACTTTCTACAGCGATACGGCACTTGCTGCACCTACTTAGGGTGAATAATTTTTTGAAAAATTCTCGCTATTTATATTTAAATGACTGCATTTACCATGATGCCTTGGGGCTATTTTCCGCTTGAATGCAAGGCAGTGTGCTCCCTTTTTCTTTTTGGATGTCTAAATGACGGCTCCCGCCAGCCTCTTGCTGATGAGCACTGGCGATGCACCTGTGCGCCTACTGAGTGGTACAAAAACCTGTGAAGACGTTAGGCGGCATTTCAAGCGACCCCTTCAGTTACATACGCTCTCTGCTGATGACGGCCGAAAGCCAGAAACATGTGTCCAGAGATACGGCACTCGCTGCACCTACCTTAGGTGAAAGACTTTCTACAGCGATACGGCACTTGCTGCACCTACTTAGGGTGAATAATTTTTTTAAAAATTCTCGCTATTTATATTTAAATGACTGCATTTACCATGATGCCTTGGGGCTATTTTCCGCTTGAATGCAAGGCAGTGTGCTCCCTTTTTCTTTTTGGATGTCTAAATGACGGCTCCCGTGAGCCTCTTGCTGACGAGCACTGGCGATGCACCTGTGCGCCTACTGAGTGGTACAAAAACCTGTGAAGACGTTAGGTGCCATTTCAAGCGACCCCTTCAGTTACATACGCTCTCTGCTGATGACGGCCGAAAGCCAGAAACATGTGTTCAGAGATACGGCACTCGCTGCACCTACCTTAGGTGAAAGACTTTCTACAGCGATACGGCACTTGCTGCACCTACTTAGGGTGAATAATTTTTTGAAAAATTCTCGCTATTTATATTTAAATGACTGCATTTACCATGATGCCTTGGGGCTATTTTCTGCTTGAATGGAAGGCAGTGTGCTCCCTTTTTCTTTTTGGATGTCTAAATGACGGCTCCAGTGAACCTCTTGCTGACGAGCACTGGCGATGCACCTGTGCGCCTACTGAGTGGTACAAAAACCTGTGAAGACTTTTGGCGGCATTTCAAGCGACCCCTTCAGTTACATACTCTCTCTGCTAATGACGGCCGAAAGCCAGAAACACGTGTCCAGAGATACGGCACTCGCTGCACCTACCTTAGGTGAAAGACTTTCTACAGCGATACGGCACTTGCTGCACCTACTTAGGGTGAATAATTTTTTGAAAAATTCTCTCTATTAATATTTAAATGACTGCATTTACCATGATGCCTTGGGGCTATTTTCCGCTTGAATGCAAGGCAGTGTGCTCCCTTTTTCTTTTTGGATGTCTAAATGACGGCTCCCGTGAGCCTCTTGCTGACGAGCACTGGCGATGCACCTGTGCGCCTACTGAGTGGTACAAAAACCTGTGAAGACGTTAGGCGGCATTTCAAGCGACCCCTTCAGTTACATACGCTCTCTGCTGATGACGCCCGAAAGCCAGAAACATGTGTCCAGAGATACGGCACTCGCTGCACCTACCTTAGGTGAAAGACTTTCTACAGCGATACGGCACTTGCTGCACCTACTTAGGGTGAATAATTTTTTGAAAAATTCTCGCTATTTATATTTAAATGACTGCATTTACCATGATGCCTTTGGGCTATTTTCCGCTTGAATGCAAGGCAGTGTGCTCCCTTTTTCTTTTTGGAAGTCTAAATTACGGCTCCCGTGAGCCTCTTGCTGACGAGCACTGGCGATGCACCTGTGCGCCTACTGAGTGGTACAAAAACCTGTGAAGACGTTTGGCGGCATTTCAAGCGACCCCTTCAGTTACATACGCTCTCTGCTGATGACGGCCGAAAGCCAGAAACATGTGTCCAGAGATACGGCACTCGCTGCACCTACCTTAGGTGAAAGACTTTCTACAGCGATACGGCACTTGCTGCACCTACTTAGGGTGAATAATTTTTTGAAAAATTCTCGCTATTTATATTTAAATGACTGCATTTACCATGATGCCTTGGGGCTATTTTCCGCTTGAATGCAAGGCAGTGTGCTCCCTTTTTTTTTTGGATGTCTAAATGACGGCTCCCGTGAGCCTCTTGCTGACGAGCACTGGCGATGCACCTGTGCGCCTACTGAGTGGTACAAAAACCTGTGAAGACTTTTGGCGGCATTTCAAGCGACCCCTTCAGTTACATACTCTCTCTGCTAATGACGGCCGAAAGCCAGAAACACGTGTCCAGAGATACGGCACTCGCTGCACCTACCTTATGTGAAAGACTTTCTACAGCGATACGGCACTTGCTGCACCTACTTAGGGTGAATAATTTTTTGAAAAATTCTCGCTATTTATATTTAAATGACTGCATTTACCATGATGCCTTGGGGCTATTTTCCGCTTGAATGCAAGGCAGTGTGCTCCCTTTTTCTTTTTGGATGTCTAAATGACGGCTCCCGTGAGCCTCTTGATGACGAGCACTGGCGATGCACCTGTGCGCCTACTGAGTGGTACAAAAACCTGTGAAGACCTTAGGCGGCATTTCAAGCGACCCCTTCAGTTACATACGCTCTCTGCTGATGACGGCCGAAAGCCAGAAACATGTGTCCAGAGATACGGCACTCGCTGCACCTACCTCAGGTGAAAGACTTTCTACAGCGATACGGCACTTGCTGCACCTACTTAGGGTGAATAATTTTTGGAAAAATTCTCGCTATTTATATTTAAATGACTGCATTTACCATGATGCCTTGGGGCTATTTTCCGCTTGAATGCAAGGCAGTGTGCTCCCTTTTTCTTTTTGGATGCCAAAATGACGGCTCCCGTGAGCCTCTTGCTGACGAGCACTGGCGATGCACGTGTGTGCCTACTGAGTGGTACAAAAACCTGTGAAGACGTTTGGCGGCATTTCAAGTGACCCCTTCAGTTACATACTCTCTCTGCTGATGACGGCCGAAAGCCAGAAACACGTGTCCAGAGATACGGCACTCGCTGCACCTACCTTAGGTGAAACACTTTCTACAGCGATACAGCACTTGCTGCACCTACTTAGGGTGAATAATTTTTGGAAAAATTCTCGCTATTTATATTTAAATGACTGCATTTACCATGATGTCTTGGGGCTATTTTCTGCTTGAATGCAAGGCAGTGTGCTCCCTTTTTCTTTTTGGATGTCTAAATGACGGCTCCTGTGAGCCTCTTGCTGACGAGCACTGGCGATGCACCTGTGCGCCTACTGAGTGGTACAAGAACCTGTGAAGACGTTTGGCAGCATTTAAGCGATCCCTTCAGTTACATACACTCTCTGCTGATGACGGCCGAAAGCCAGAAACACGTGTCCAGAGATACGGCACTCGCTGCACCTACCTTGGGTGAAAGACTTTCTACAGCGATACGGCACTTGCTGCACCTACTTAGGGTGAATAATTTTTTGAAAAATTCTCGCTATTTATATTTAAATGACTGCATTTACCATGATGCCTTGGGGCTATTTTCCGCTTGAATGCAAGGCAGTGTGCTCCCTTTTTCTTTTTGGATGTCTAAATGACGGCTCCCGTCAGCCTCTTGCTGATGAGCACTGGCGATGCACCTGTGCGCCTACTGAGTGGTACAAAAACCTGTGAAGACGTTAGGCGGCATTTCAAGCGACCCCTTCAGTTACATACGCTCTCTGCTGATGACGGCCGAAAGCCAGAAACATGTGTCCAGAGATACGGCACTCGCTGCACCTACCTTAGGTGAAAGACTTTCTACAGCGATACGGCACTTGCTGCACCTACTTAGGGTGAATAATTTTGTGAAAAATTCTCGCTATTTATATTTAAATGACTGCATTTACCATGATGCCTTGGGGCTATTTTCCGCTTGAATGCAAGGCAGTGTGCTCCCTTTTTTCTTTTTGGATGTCTAAATGACGGCTCCTGTGAGCCTCTTGCTGACGAGCACTGGCGATGCACCTGTGCGCCTACTGAGTGGTACAAAAACCTGTGAAGACGTTTGGCGGCATTTCAAGCGACCCCTTCAGTTACATACGCTCTCTGCTGATGACGGCCAAAAGCCAGAAACACGTGTCCAGAGATACGGCACTCGCTGCACCTACCTTAGGTGAAAGACTTTCTACAGCGATACGGCACTTGCTGCACCTACTTAGGGTGAATAATTTTTCGAAAAATTCTCGCTATTTATATTTAAAGGACTGCATTTAACATGATGCCTTGGGGCTATTTTCCGCTTGAAATCAAGGCAGTGTGCTCCCTATTTCTTTTTGGATGTCTAAATTACGGCTCCCGTGAGCCTCTTGCTGACGAGCACTTGCGATGCACCTGTGCGCCTACTGAGTGGTACAAAAACCTGTGAAGACGTTTGGCGGCATTTCAAGCGACCCCTTCAGTTACATACGCTCTCTGCTGATGACGGCCGAAAGCCAGAAACACGTTTCCAGTGATACGGCACTCGCTGCACCTACCTTAGGTGAAAGACTTTCTACAGCGATACAGCACTTGCTGCACTTACTTAGGGTGAATAATTTTTTGAAAAATTCTCGCTATTTATATTTAAATGACTGCATTTACCATGATGCCTTGGGGCTATTTTCTGCTTGAATGCAAGGCAGTGTGCTCCCTTTTTCTTTTTGGATGTCTAAATGACGGCTCCCGTGAGCCTCTTGCTGACGAGCACTGGCGATGCACCTGTGCGCCTACTGAGTGGTACAAAAACCTGTGAAGACGTTTGGCGGCATTTAAGCGACCCCTTCAGTTACATACACTCTCTGCTGATGACAGCCGAAAGCCAGAAACACGTGTCCAGAGATATGGCACTCGCTGCACCTACCTTAGGTGAAAGACTTTCTACAGCGATACGGCACTTGCTGCACCTACTTAGGGTGAATAATTTTTTGAAAAATTCTCGCTATTTATATTTAAATGACTGCATTTACCATGATGCCTTGGGGCTATTTTCCTCTTGAATGCAAGGCAGTGTGCTCCCTTTTTCTTTTTGGATGTCTAAATGACGGCTCCCGTGAGCCTCTTGCTGACGAGCACTGGCGATGCACCTGTGCGCCTACTGAGTGGTACAAAAACCTGTGAAGACGTTTGGCGGCATTTAAGCTACCCCTTCAGTTACATACGCTCTCTGCTGATGACGGCCGAAAGCCAGAAACACGTGTCCAGAGATACGGCACTCGCTGCACCTACCTTAGGTGAAAGACTTTATACAGCGATATGTCACTTGTTGCACCTACTTAGGGTGAATAATTTCTTGAAAAATTCTCGCTATTTATATTTAAATGACTGCATTGACCATGATGCCTTGGGGCTATTTTCCGCTAGAATGCAAGGCAGTGTGCTCCCTTTTTCTTTTTGGAAGTCTAAATTACGGCTCCCGTGAGCCTCTTGCTGACGAGCACTGGCGATGCACCTGTGCGCCTACTGAGTGGTACAAAAACCTGTGAAGACGTTTGGCGGCATTTCAAGCGACCCCTTCAGTTACATACGCTCACTGCTGATGACGGCCGAAAGCCAGAAACACTTGTCCAGAGATACGATACTCGCTGCACCTACCTTAGGTGAAAGACTTTATACAGCGATATGTCACTTCTTGCACCTACTTAGGGTGAATAATTTCTTGAAAAATTCTCGCTATTTATATTTAAATGACTGCATTGACCATGATGCCTTGGGGCTATTTTCCGCTAGAATGCAAGGCAGTGTGCTCCCTTTTTCTTTTTGGAAGTCTAAATTACGGCTCCCGTGAGCCTCTTGCTGACGAGCACTGGCGATGCACCTGTGCGCCTACTGAGTGGTACAAAAACCTGTGAAGACGTTTGGCGGCATTTCAAGCGACCCCTTCAGTTACATACGCTCACTGCTGATGACGGCCGAAAGCCAGAAACACTTGTCCAGAGATACGATACTCGCTGCACCTACCTTAGGTGAAAGACTTTCTACAGCGATACGGCACTTGCTGCACCTACTTAGGGTGAATAATTTTTTGAAAAATTCTCGCTATTTATATTTAAATGACTGCATTTACCATGATGCCTTGGGGCTATTTTCCGCTTGAATGCAAGGCAGTGTGCTCCCTTTTTCTTTTTGGATGTCTAAATGACGGCTCCCGTGAGCCTCTTGCTGACGAGCACTGGCGATGCACCTGTGCGCCTACTGAGTGGTACAAAAACCTGTGAAGACGTTTGGAGGCATTTCAAGCGACCCCTTCAGTTACATACACTCTCTGCTGATGACGGCCGAAAGCCAGAAACACGTGTCCAGAGATACGGCACTCACTGCACCTACCTTAGGTGAAAGACTTTCTACAGCGATACGGCACTTGCTGCACCTACTTAGGGTGAATAATTTTTTGAAAAATTCTCGCTATTTACATTTAAATGACTGCATTTACCATGATGCCTTGGGGCTATTTTCCGCTTGAATGCAAGGCAGTGTGCTCCCTTTTTCTTTTTGGATGTCTAAATGACGGCTCCCGTGAGCCTCTTGCTGACGAGCACTGGCGATGCACCTGTGCGCATACTGAGTGGTACAAGAACCTGTGAAGACGTTTGGCAGCATTTAAGCGACCCCTTCAGTTACATACACTCTCTGCTGATGACGGCCGAAAGCCAGAAACACGTGTCCAGAGATACGGCACTCGCTGCACCTACCTTAGGTGAAAGACTTTCTACAGCGATACGGCACTTGCTGCACCTACTTAGGGTGAATAATTTTTTGAAAAATTCTCGCTATTTATATTTAAATGACTGCATTTACCATGATGCCTTGGGGCTATTTTCCGCTTGAATGCAAGGCAGTGTGCTCCCTTTTTCTTTTTGGATGTCTAAATGACGGCTCCCGTGAGCCTCTTGCTGACGAGCACTGGCGATGCACCTGTGCGCCTACTGAGTGGTACAAAAACCTGTGAAGACGTTAGGCGGCATTTCAAGCGACCCCTTCAGTTACATACGCTCTCTGCTGATGACGGCCGAAAGCCAGAAACACGTGTCCAGAGATACGGCACTCGCTGCACCTACCTTAGGTGAAAGACTTTCTACAGCGATACGGCACTTGCTGCACCTACTTAGGGTGAATAATTTTTGGAAAAATTCTCGCTATTTATATTTAAATGACTGCATTTACCATGATGTCTTGGGGCTATTTTCTGCTTGAATGCAAGGCAGTGTGCTCCCTTTTTCTTTTTGGATGTCTAAATGACGGCTCCTGTGAGCCTCTTGCTGACGAGCACTGGCGATGCACCTGTGCGCCTACTGAGTGGTACAAGAACCTGTGAAGACGTTTGGCAGCATTTAAGCGACCCCTTTAGTTACATACACTCTCTGCTGATGACGGCCGAAAGCCAGAAACACGTGTCCAGAGATACGGCACTCGCTGCACCTACCTTAGGTGAAAGACTTTCTACAGCGATACGGCACTTGCTGCACCTACTTAGGGTGAATAATTTTTTGAAAAATTCTCGCTATTTATATTTAAATGACTGCATTTACCATGATGCCTTGGGGCTATTTTCCGCTTGAATGCAAGGCAGTGTGCTCCCTTTTTCTTTTTGGATGTCTAAATGACGGCTCCCGTCAGCCTCTTGCTGACGAGCACTGGCGATGCACCTGTGCGCCTACTGAGTGGTACAAAAACCTGTAAAGACGTTAGGCGGCATTTCAAGCGACCCCTTCAGTTACATACGCTCTCTGCTGATGACGGCCGAAAGCCAGAAACATGTGTCCAGAGATACGGCACTCGCTGCACCTACCTTAGGTGAAAGACTTTCTACAGCGATACGGCACTTGCTGCACCTACTTAGGGTGAATAATTTTTTGAAAAATTCTCGCTATTTATATTTAAATGACTGCATTTACCATGATGCCTTGGGGCTATTTTCCGCTTGAATGGAAGGCAGTGTGCTCCCTTTTTCTTTTTGGATGTCTAAATGACGGCTCCCGTGAGCCTCTTGCTGACGAGCACTGGCGATGCACCTGTGCGCCTACTGAGTGGTACAAAAACCTGTGAAGACTTTTGGCGGCATTTCAAGCGACCCCTTCAGTTACATACTCTCTCTGCTAATGACGGCCGAAAGCCAGAAACACGTGTCCAGAGATACGGCACTCGCTGCACCTACCTTAGGTGAAAGACTTTCTACAGCGATACGGCACTTGCTGCACCTACTTAGGGTGAATAATTTTTTGAAAAATTCTCGCTATTTATATTTAAATGACTGCATTTACCATGATGCCTTGGGGCTATTTTCCGCTTGAATGCAAGGCAGTGTGCTCCCTTTTTCTTTTTGGATGTCTAAATGACGGCTCCCGTGAGCCTCTTGCTGACGAGCACTGGCGATGCACCTGTGCGCCTACTGAGTGGTACAAAAACCTGTGAAGACGTTAGGCGGCATTTCAAGCGACCCCTTCAGTTACATACGCTCTCTGCTGATGACGCCCGAAAGCCAGAAACATGTGTCCAGAGATACGGCACTCGCTGCACCTACCTTAGGTGAAAGACTTTCTACAGCGATACGGCACTTGCTGCACCTACTTAGGGTGAATAATTTTTTGAAAAATTCTCGCTATTTATATTTAAATGACTGCATTTACCATGATGCCTTGGGGCTATTTTCCGCTTGAATGCAAGGCAGTGTGCTCCCTTTTTCTTTTTGGAAGTCTAAATTACGGCTCCCGTGAGCCTCTTGCTGACGAGCACTGGCGATGCACCTGTGCGCCTACTGAGTGGTACAAAAACCTGTGAAGACATTTGGCGGCATTTCAAACGACCCCTTCAGTTACATACGCTCTCTGCTGATGACGGCCGAAAGCCAGAAACATGTGTCCAGAGATACGGCACTCGCTGCACCTACCTTAGGTGAAAGACTTTCTACAGCGATACGGCACTTGCTGCACCTACTTAGGGTGAATAATTTTTTGAAAAATTCTCGCTATTTATATTTAAATGACTGCATTTACCATGATGCCTTGGGGCTATTTTCCGCTTGAATGCAAGGCAGTGTGCTCCCTTTTTCTTTTTGGATGTCTAAATGACGGCTCCCGTGAGCCTCTTGCTGACGAGCACTGGCGATGCACCTGTGCGCCTACTGAGTGGTACAAAAACCTGTGAAGACTTTTGGCGGCATTTCAAGCGACCCCTTCAGTTACATACTCTCTCTGCTAATGACGGCCGAAAGCCAGAAACACGTGTCCAGAGATACAGCACTCGCTGCACCTACCTTATGTGAAAGACTTTCTACAGCGATACGGCACTTGCTGCACCTACTTAGGGTGAATAATTTTTTGAAAAATTGTCGCTATTTATATTTAAATGACTGCATTTACCATGATGCCTTGGGGCTATTTTCCGCTTGAATGCAAGGCAGTGTGCTCCCTTTTTCTTTTTGGATGTCTAAATGACGGCTCCCGTGAGCCTCTTGATGACGAGCACTGGCGATGCACCTGTGCGCCTACTGAGTGGTACAAAAACCTGTGAAGACGTTTGGCGGCATTTCAAGCGACCCCTTCAGTTACATACGCTCTCTGCTGATGGCGGCCGAAAGTCAGAAACATGTGTCCAGGGATACGGCACTCGCTGCACCTACCTTAGGTGAAAGACTTTCTACAGTGATACGGCACTTGCTGTACCTACT
The DNA here is from genome assembly GCF_031143425.1 of Pleurodeles waltl. Taxonomy (NCBI): domain Eukaryota; kingdom Metazoa; phylum Chordata; class Amphibia; order Caudata; family Salamandridae; genus Pleurodeles; species Pleurodeles waltl. The sequence continues at coordinate 461,711,661 of NC_090449.1, read as the reverse complement.
TAGGGTGAATAATTTTTTGAAAAATTCTCGCTGTTTATATTTAAATGACTGCATTTACCATGATGCCTTGGGGCTATTTTCCTCTTGAATGCAAGGCAGTGTTCTCCCTTTTTCTTTTTGGATGTCTAAATAATGGCTCCCGTGAGCCTCTTGCTGACGAGCACTGGCGATGCACCTGTGCGCCTACTGAGTGGTACAAAAACCTGTGAAGACGTTTAACGGCATTTCAAGCGACCTCTTCAGTTACATACGCTCTCTGCTGATGACGGCCAAAAGCCAGAAACACGTTTACAGAGATACGGCACTCGCTGCACCTACCTTAGGTGAAAGACTTTCTACAGCGATACGGCACTTGCTGCACCTACTTAGGGTGAATAATTTTTCGAAAAATTCTCGCTATTTATATTTAAAGGACTGCATTTAACATGATGCCTTGGGGCTATTTTCCGCTTGAAATCAAGGCAGTGTGCTCCCTATTTCTTTTTGGATGTCTAAATTACGGCTCCCGTGAGCCTCTTGCTGACGAGCACTTGCGATGCACCTGTGCGCCTACTGAGTGGTACAAAAACCTGTGAAGACGTTTGGCGGCATTTCAAGCGACCCCTTCAGTTACATACGCTCTCTGCTGATGACGGCCGAAAGCCAGAAACACGTTTCCAGTGATACGGCACTCGCTGCACCTACCTTAGGTGAAAGACTTTCTACAGCGATACAGCACTTGCTGCACTTACTTAGGGTGAATAATTTTTTGAAAAATTCTCGCTATTTATATTTAAATGACTGCATTTACCATGATGCCTTGGGGCTATTTTCCGCTTGAATGCAAGGCAGTGTGCTCCCTTTTTCTTTTTGGATGTCTAAATGACGGCTCCTGTGAGCCTCTTGCTGACGAGCACTGGCGATGCACCTGTGCGCCTACTGAGTGGTACAAAAACCTGTGAAGACGTTTGGCGGCATTTAAGCAACCCCTTCAGTTACATACACTCTCTGCTGATGACGGCCGAAAGCCAGAAACACGTGTCCAGAGATATGGCACTCGCTGCACCTACCTTAGGTGAAAGACTTTATACAGCGATATGTCACTTGTTGCACCTACTTAGGGTGAATAATTTCTTGAAAAATTCTCGCTATTTATATTTAAATGACTGCATTGACCATGATGCCTTGGGGCTATTTTCCGCTTGAATGCAAGGCAGTGTGCTCCCTTTTTCTTTTTGGATGTCTAAATGACGGCTCCCGTGAGCCTCTTGCTGACGAGCACTGGCGATGCACCTGTGCGCCTACTGAGTGGTACAAAAACCTGTGAAGACGTTTGGAGGCATTTCAAGCGACCCCTTCAGTTACATACACTCTCTATTGATGACGGCCGAAAGCCAGAAACACGTGTCCAGAGATACGGCACTCGCTGCACCTACCTTAGGTGAAAGACTTTCTACAGCGATACGGCACTTGCTGCACCTACTTAGGGTGAATAATTTTTTGAAAAATTCTCGCTATTTATATTTAAATGACTGCATTTACCATGATGCCTTGGGGCTATTTTCCGCTTGAATGCAAGGCAGTGTGCTCCCTTTTTCTTTTTGGATGTCTAAATGACGGCTCCCGTGAGCCTCTTGCTGACGAGCACTGGCGATGCACCTGTGCGCCTACTGAGTGGTACAAGAACCTGTGAAGACGTTTGGCAGCATTTAAGCGACCCCTTCAGTTACATACACTCTCTGCTGATGACGGCCGAAAGCCAGAAACACGTGTCCAGAGATACGGCACTCGCTGCACCTACCTTAGGTGAAAGACTTTCTACAGCGATACGGCACTTGCTGCACCTACTTAGGGTGAATAATTTTTTGAAAAATTCTCGCTATTTATATTTAAATGACTGCATTTACCATAATGCCTTGGGGCTATTTTCCGCTTGAATGCAAGGCAGTGTGCTCCCTTTTTCTTTTTGGATGTCTAAATGACGGCTCCCGTGAGCCTCTTGCTGACGAGCACTGGCGATGCACCTGTGCGCCTACTGAGTGGTACAAAAACCTGTGAAGACGTTAGGCGGCATTTCAAGCGACCCCTTCAGTTACATACGCTCTCTGCTGATGACGGCCGAAAGCCAGAAACATGTGTCCAGAGATACGGCACTCGCTGCACCTACCTTAGGTGAAAGACTTTCTACAGCGATACGGCACTTGCTGCACCTACTTAGGGTGAATAATTTTTTGAAAAATTCTCGCTATTTATATTTAAATTACTGCATTTACCATGATGCCTTGGGGCTATTTTCCGCTTGAATGGAAGGCAGTGTGCTCCCTTTTTCTTTTTGGATGTCTAAATGACGGCTCCCGTGAACCTCTTGCTGACGAGCACTGGCGATGCACCTGTGCGCCTACTGAGTGGTACAAAAACCTGTGAAGACTTTTGGCGGCATTTCAAGCGACCCCTTCAGTTACATACTCTCTCTGCTAATGACGGCCGAAAGCCAGAAACACGTGTCCAGAGATACGGCACTCGCTGCACCTACCTTAGGTGAAAGACTTTCTACAGCGATACGGCACTTGCTGCACCTACTTAGGGTGAATAATTTTTGGAAAAATTCTCGCTATTTATATTTAAATGACTGCATTTACCATGATGCCTTGGGGCTATTTTCCGCTTGAATGCAAGGCAGTGTGCTCCCTTTTTCTTTTTGGATGTCTAAATGACGGCTCCCGGGAGCCTCTTGCTGACGAGCACTGGCGATGCACCTGTGCGCCTACTGAGTGGTTCAAAAACCTGTGAAGACGTTAGGCGGCATTTCAAGCGACCCCTTCAGTTACATACGCTCTCTGCTGATGACGCCCGAAAGCCAGAAACATGTGTCCAGAGATACGGCACTCGCTGCACCTACCTTAGGTGAAAGACTTTCTACAGCGATACGGCACTTGCTGCACCTACTTAGGGTGAATAATTTTTTGAAAAATTCTCGCTATTTATATTTAAATGACTGCATTTACCATGATGCCTTGGGGCTATTTTCCGCTTGAATGCAAGGCAGTGTGCTCCCATTTTCTTTTTGGAAGTCTAAATTACGGCTCCCGTGAGCCTCTTGCTGACGAGCACTGGCGATGCACCTGTGCGCCTACTGAGTGGTACAAAAACCTGTGAAGACGTTTGGCGGCATTTCAAGCGACCCCTTCAGTTACATACGCTCTCTGCTGATGACGGCCGAAAGCCAGAAACATGTGTCCAGAGATACGGCACTCGCTGCACCTACCTTAGGTGAAAGACTTTCTACAGCGATACGGCACTTGCTGCACCTACTTAGGGTGAATAATTTTTTGAAAAATTCTCGCTATTTATATTTAAATGACTGCATTTACCATGATGCCTTGGGGCTATTTTCCGCTTGAATGCAAGGCAGTGTGCTCCCTTTTTCTTTTTGGATGTCTAAATGACGGCTCCCGTGAGCCTCTTGCTGACGAGCACTGGCGATGCACCTGTGCGCCTACTGAGTGGTACAAAAACCTGTGAAGACTTTTGGCGGCATTTCAAGCGACCCCTTCAGTTACATACTCTCTCTGCTAATGACGGCCGAAAGCCAGAAACACGTGTCCAGAGATACGGCACTCGCTGCACCTACCTTATGTGAAAGACTTTCTACAGCGATACGGCACTTGCTGCACCTACTTAGGGTGAATAATTTTTTGAAAAATTCTCGCTATTTATATTTAAATGACTGCATTTACCATGATGCCTTGGGGCTATTTTCCGCTTGAATGCAAGGCAGTGTGCTCCCTTTTTCTTTTTGGATGTCTAAATGACGGCTCCCGTGAGCCTCTTGATGACGAGCACTGGCGATGCACCTGTTCGCCTACTGAGTGGTACAAAAACCTGTGAAGACGTTAGGCGACATTTCAAGCGACCCCTTCAGTTACATACGCTCTCTGCTGATGACGGCCGAAAGCCAGAAACATGTGTCCAGAGATACGGCACTCGCTGCACCTACCTCAGGTGAAAGACTTTCTACAGCGATACGGCACTTGCTGCACCTACTTAGGGTGAATAATTTTTGGAAAAATTCTCGCTATTTATATTTAAATGACTGCATTTACCATGATGCCTTGGGGCTATTTTCCGCTTGAATGCAAGGCAGTGTGCTCCCTTTTTCTTTTTGGATGCCTAAATGACGGCTCCCGTGAGCCTCTTGCTGACGAGCACTGGCGATGCACGTGTGTGCCTACTGAGTGGTACAAAAACCTGTGAAGACGTTTGGCGGCATTTCAAGCGACCCCTTCAGTTACATACTCTCTCTGCTGATGACGGCCGAAAGCCAGAAACACGTGTCCAGAGATACGGCACTCGCTGCACCTACCTTAGGTGAAAGACTTTCTACAGCGATACGGCACTTGCTGCACCTACTTAGGGTGAATCATTTTTGGAAAAATTCTCGCTATTTATATTTAAATGACTGCATTTACCATGATGTCTTGGGGCTATTTTCTGCTTGAATGCAAGGCAGTGTGCTCCCTTTTTCTTTTTGGATGTCTAAATGACGGCTCCTGTGAGCCTCTTGCTGACGAGCACTGGCGATGGACCTGTGCGCCTACTGAGTGGTACAAGAACCTGTGAAGACGTTTGGCAGCATTTAAGCGACCCCTTCAGTTACATACACTCTCTGCTGATGACGGCCGAAAGCCAGAAACACGTGTCCAGAGATACGGCACTCGCTGCACCTACCTTAGGTGAAAGACTTTCTACAGCGATACGGCACTTGCTGCACCTACTTAGGGTGAATAATTTTTTGAAAAATTCTCGCTATTTATATTTAAATGACTGCATTTACCATGATGCCTTGGGGCTATTTTCCGCTTGAATGCAAGGCAGTGTGCTCCCTTTTTCTTTTTGGATGTCTAAATGACGGCTCCCGTCAGCCTCTTGCTGACGAGCACTGGCGATGCACCTGTGCGCCTACTGAGTGGTACAAAAACCTGTGAAGACGTTAGGCGGCATTTCAAGCGACCCCTTCAGTTACATACGCTCTCTGCTGATGACGGCCGAAAGCCAGAAACATGTGTCCAGAGATACGGCACTCGCTGCACCTACCTTAGGTGAAAGACTTTCTACAGCGATACGGCACTTGCTGCACCTACTTAGGGTGAATAATTTTTTGAAAAATTCTCGCTATTTATATTTAAATGACTGCATTTACCATGATGCCTTGGGGCTATTTTCCGCTTGAATGGAAGGCAGTGTGCTCCCTTTTTCTTTTTGGATGTCTAAATGACGGCTCCCGTGAGCCTCTTGCTGACGAGCACTGGCGATGCACCTGTGCGCCTACTGAGTGGTACAAAAACCTGTGAAGACTTTTGGCGGCATTTCAAGCGACCCCTTCAGTTACATACTCTCTCTGCTAATGACGGCCGAAAGCCAGAAACACGTGTCCAGAGATACGGCACTCGCTGCACCTACCTTAGGTGAAAGACTTTCTACAGCGATACGGCACTTGCTGCACCTACTTAGGGTGAATAATTTTTTGAAAAATTCTCGCTATTTATATTTAAATGACTGCATTTACCATGATGCCTTGGGGCTATTTTCCGCTTGAATGCAAGGCAGTGTGCTCCCTTTTTCTTTTTGGATGTCTAAATGACGGCTCCCGTGAGCCTCTTGCTGACGAGCACTGGCGATGCACCTGTGCGCCTACTGAGTGGTACAAAAACCTGTGAAGACGTTAGGCGGCATTTCAAGCGACCCCTTCAGTTACATACGCTCTCTGCTGATGACGCCCGAAAGCCAGAAACATGTGTCCAGAGATACGGCACTCGCTGCACCTACCTTAGGTGAAAGACTTTCTACAGCGATACGGCACTTGCTGCACCTACTTAGGGTGAATAATTTTTTGAAAAATTCTCGCTATTTATATTTAAATGACTGCATTTACTATGATGCCTTGGGGCTATTTTCCGCTTGAATGCAAGGCAGTGTGCTCCCTTTTTCTTTTTGGAAGTCTAAATTACGGCTCCCGTGAGCCTCTTGCTGACGAGCACTGGCGATGCACCTGTGCGCCTACTGAGTGGTACAAAAACCTGTGAAGACGTTTGGCGGCATTTCAAGCGACCCCTTCAGTTACATACGCTCTCTGCTGATGACGGCCGAAAGCCAGAAACATGTGTCCAGAGATACGGCACTCGCTGCACCTACCTTATGTGAAAGACTTTCTACAGCGATACGACACTTGCTGCACCTACTTAGGGTGAATAATTTTTTGAAAAATTCTCGCTATTTATATTTAAATGACTGCATTTACCATGATGTCTTGGGGCTATTTTCTGCTTGAATGCAAGGCAGTGTGCTCCCTTTTTCTTTTTGGATGTCTAAATGACGGCTCCTGTGAGCCTCTTGCTGACGAGCACTGGCGATGCACCTGTGCGCTTACTGAGTGGTACAAAAACCTGTGAAGACGTTTGACGGCATTTCAAGCGACCCCTTCAGTTACATACGCTCTCTGCTGATGACGGCCGAAAGCCAGAAACACGTGTCCAGAGATACGGCACTAGCTGCACCTACCTTAGGTGAAAGACTTTCTACAGCGATACAGCACTTGCTGCACCTACTTAGGGTGAATAATTTTTTGAAAAATTCTCGCTATTTATATTTAAATGACTGCATTTACCATGATGTCTTGGGGCTATTTTCTGCTTGAATGCAAGGCAGTGTGCTCCCTTTTTCTTTTTGGATGTCTAAATGACGGCTCCTGTGAGCCTCTTGCTGACGAGCACTGGCGATGCACCTGTGCGCTTACTGAGTGGTACAAAAACCTGTGAAGACGTTTGACGGCATTTCAAGCGACCCCTTCATTTACATACGCTCTCTGCTGATGACGGCCGAAAGCGAGAAACACGTGTCCAGAGATACGGCACTCGCTGCACCTACCTTAGGTGAAAGACTTTCTACAGCGATACGGCACTTGCTGCACCTACTTAGGGTGAATAATTTTTTGAAAAATCCTCGCTATTTATATTTAAATGACTGCATTTACCATGATGCCTTGGGGCTATTTTCCGCTTGAATGCAAGGCAGTGTGCTACTTTTTTTCTTTTTGGATGTCTAAATGACGGCTCCCTTGAGCCTCTTGCTGACGAGCACTGGCGATGCACCTGTCCCCCTACTGAGTGGTACAAAAACCTGTGAAGACATTTGGCGGCATTTCAAGCGACCCCTTCAGTTACATACGCTCTCTGCTGATGACGGCCGAAAGCCAGAAACATGTGTCCAGAGATACGGCACTCGTTGCACCTACCTTAGGTGAAAGACTTTCTACAGCGATACGGCACTTGCTGCACCTACTTAGGGTGAATAATTTTTTAAAAAATTTGCGCTCTTTATATTTAAATGACTGCATTTACCATGATGCCTTGGGGCTATTTTCCGCTTGAATGCAAGGCAGTGTGCTCCCTTTTTTCTTTTTGGATGTCTAAATGACGGCTCCCGTGAGCCTCTTGCTGACGAGCACTGGCGATGCACCTGTGCGCCTACTGAGTGGTACAAAAACCTGTGAAGACGTTTGGCGGCATTTCAAGCGACCCCTTCAGTTACATACGCTCTCTGCAGATGGCGGCCGAAAGCCAGAAACATGTGTCCAGGGATACGGCACTCGCTGCACCTACCTTAGGTGAAAGACTTTCTACAGCGATACGGCACTTGCTGCACCTACTTAGGGTGAATAATTTTTGGAAAAATTCTCGCTATTTATATTTAATGGACTGCATTTAACATGATGCCTTGGGGCTATTTTCCCCTTGAATGCAAGGCAGTGTGCTCCCTTTTTCTTTTTGGATGTCTAAATGACGGCTCCTGTGAGCCTCTTGCTGACGAGCACTGGCGATGCACCTGTGCGCCTACTGAGTGGTACAAAAACCTGTGAAGACGTTTGGCGGCATTTCAAGCGACCCCTTCAGTTACATACGCTCTCTGCTGATGACGGCCGAAAGCCAGAAACACGTTTCCAGAGATACAGTACTCGCTGCACCTACCTTAGGTGAAAGACTTTCTACAGCGATACGGCACTTGCTGCACTTACTTAGGGTGAATAATTTTTTGAAAAATTCTCGCTATTTATATTTAAATGACTGCATTTACCATGATGCCTTGGGGCTATTTTCCTCTTGAATGCAAGGCAGTGTGCTCCCTTTTTCTTTTTGGATGTCTAAATGACGGCTCCCGTAAGCCTCTTGCTGACGAGCACTGGCGATGCACCTGTGCGCCTACTGAGTGGTACAAAAACCTGTGAAGATGTTTGGCGCCATTTAAGCGACCCCTTCAGTTACATACGCTCTCTGCTGATGACGGCCGAAAGCCAGAAACACGTGTCCAGAGATACGGTACTCGCTGCACCTACCTTAGGTGAAAGACTTTCTACAGCGATATGGCACTTGCTGCACCTACTTAGGGTGAATAATTTTTTGAAAAATTCTCGCTATTTATATTTAAATGACTGCATTTACCATGATGCCTTGGGGCTATTTTCCGCTTGAATGCAAGGCAGTGTGCTCCCTTTTTCTTTTTGGATGTCTAAATGACGGCTCCCGTGAGCCTCTTGCTGACGAGCACTGGCGATGCACCTGTGCGCCTACTGAGTGGTACAAAAACCTGTGAAGACGTTTGGAGGCATTTCAAGCGACCCCTTCAGTTACATACGCTCTCTGCTGATGACGGCCGAAAGCCAGAAACACGTGTCCAGAGATACGGCACTCGCTGCACCTACCTTAGGTGAAAGACTTTCTACAGCGATACGGCACTTACTGCACCTACTTAGGGTGAATAATTTTTTGAAAAATTCTCGCTATTTATATTTAAATGACTGCATTTACCATGATGCCTTGGGGCTATTTTCCCCTTGAATGCAAGGCAGTGTGCTCCCTTTTTCTTTTTGGATGTCTAAATGACGGCTCCTGTGAGCCTCTTGCTGACGAGCACTGGCGATGCACCTGTGCGCCTACTGAGTGGTACAAAAACCTGTGAAGACGTTTGGCGGCATTTCAAGCGACCCCTTCAGTTACATACGCTCTCTGCTGATGACGGCCGAAAGCCAGAAACACGTTTCCAGAGATACGGTACTCGCTGCACCTACCTTAGGTGAAAGACTTTCTACAGCGATACGGCACTTGCTGCACTTACTTAGGGTGAATAATTTTTTGAAAAATTCTCGCTATTTATATTTAAATGACTGCATTTACCATGATGCCTTGGGGCTATTTTCCGCTTGAATGCAAGGCAGTGTGCTCCCTTTTTCTTTTTGGATGTCTAAATGACGGCTCCCGTGAGCCTCTTGCTGACGAGCACTGGCGATGCACCTGTGCGCCTACTGAGTGGTACAAAAACCTGTGAAGACGTTTGGCGGCATTTAAGCGACCCCTTCAGTTACATACACTCTCTGCTGATGACGGCCGAAAGCCAGAAACACGTGTCCAGAGATATGGCACTCGCTGCACCTACCTTAGGTGAAAGACTTTCTACAGCGATACGGCACTTGCTGCACCTACTTAGGGTGAATAATTTTTTGAAAAATTCTCGCTATTTATATTTAAATGACTGCACTTACCATGATGCCTTGGGGCTATTTTCCTCTTGAATGCAAGGCAGTGTGCTCCCTTTTTCTTTTTGGATGTCTAAATGACGGCTCCCGTGAGCCTCTTGCTGACGAGCACTGGCGATGCACCTGTGCGCCTACTGAGTGGTACAAAAACCTGTGAAGATGTTTGGCGGCATTTAAGCGACCCCTTCAGTTACATACGCTCTCTGCTGATGACGGCCGAAAGCCAGAAACACGTGTCCAGAGATACGGCACTCGCTGCACCTACCTTAGGTGAAAGACTTTATACAGCGATATGTCACTTGCTGCACCTACTTAGGGTGAATAATTTCTTGAAAAATTCTCGCTATTTATATTTAAATGACTGCATTGACCATGATGCCTTGGGGCTATTTTCCGCTTGAATGCAAGGCAGTGTGCTCCCTTTTTCTTTTTGGATGTCTAAATTACGGCTCCCGTGAGCCTCTTGCTGACGAGCACTGGCGATGCACCTGTGCGCCTACTGAGTGGTACAAAAACCTGTGAAGGCGTTTGGCGGCATTTCAAGCGACCCCTTCAGTTACATACGCTCACTGCTGATGACGGCCGAAAGCCAGAAACACGTGTCCAGAGATACGGTACTCGCTGCACCTACCTTAGGTGAAAGACTTTCTACAGCGATACGGCACTTACTGCACCTACTTAGGGTGAATAATTTTTTGAAAAATTCTCGCTATTTATATTTAAATGACTGCATTGACCATGATGCCTTGGGGCTATTTTCCGCTAGAATGCAAGGCAGTGTGCTCCCTTTTTCTTTTTGGAAGTCTAAATTACGGCTCCCGTGAGCCTCTTGCTGACGAGCACTGGCGATGCACCTGTGCGCCTACTGAGTGGTACAAAAACCTGTGAAGACGTTTGGCGGCATTTCAAGCGACCCCTTCAGTTACATACGCTCACTGCTGATGACGGCCGAAAGCCAGAAACACGTGTCCAGAGATATGGTACTCGCTGCACCTACCTTAGGTGAAAGACTTTCTACAGCGATACGGCACTTGCTGCACCTGCTTAGGGTGAATCATTTTTTGAAAAATTCTCGCTATTTATATTTAAATGACTGCATTTACCATGATGCCTTGGGGCTATTTTCCGGTTGAATGCAAGGCAGTGTGCTCCCTTTTTCTTTTTGGATGTCTAAATGACGGCTCCCGTGAGCCTCTTGCTGACGAGCACTGGCGATGCACCTGTGCGCCTACTGAGTGGTACAAAAACCTGTGAAGACGTTTGGAGGCATTTCAAGCGACCCCTTCAGTTACATACGCTCTCTGCTGATGACGGCCGAAAGCCAGAAACACGTGTCCAGAGATACGGCACTCGCTGCACCTACCTTAGGTGAAAGACTTTCTACAGCGATACGGCACTTGGTGCACCTACTTAGGGTGAATAATTTTTTGAAAAATTCTCGCTATTTATATTTAAATGACTGCATTTACCATGATGCCTTGAGGCTATTTTCCGCTTGAATGCAAGGCAGTGTGCTCCCTTTTTCTTTTTGGATGTCTAAATGACGGCTCCCGTGAGCCTCTTGCTGACGAGCACTGGCGATGCACCTGTGCGCCTACTGAGTGGTACAAGAACCTGTGAAGACGTTTGGCAGCATTTAAGCGACCCCTTCAGTTACATACACTCTCTGCTGATGACGGCCGAAAGCCAGAAACACGTGTCCAGAGATACGGCACTCACTGCACCTACCTTAGGTGAAAGACTTTCTACAGCGATACGGCACTTGCTGCACCTACTTAGGGTGAATAATTTTTTGAAAAATTCTCGATATTTATATTTAAATGACTGCATTTACCATGATGCCTTGGGGCTATTTTCCGCTTGAATGCAAGGCAGTGTGCTCCCTTTTTCTTTTTGGATGTCTAAATGACGGCTCCCGTGAGCCTCTTGCTGACGAGCACTGGCGATGCACCTGTGCGCCTACTGAGTGGTACAAAAACCTGTGAAGACGTTAGGCGGCATTTCAAGCGACCCCTTCAGTTACATACGCTCTCTGCTGATGACGGCCGAAAGCCAGAAACATGTGTCCAGAGATACGGCACTCGCTGCACCTACCTTAGGTGAAAGACTTTCTACAGCGATACGGCACTTGATGCACCTACTTAGGGTGAATAATTTTTTGAAAAATTCTCGCTATTTATATTTAAATGACTGCATTTACCATGATGCCTTGGGGCTATTTTCCGCTTGAATGCAAGGCAGTGTGCTCCCTTTTTCTTTTTGGATGTCTAAATGACGGCTCCCGTGAGCCTCTTGCTGACGAGCACTGGCGATGCACCTGTGCGCCTTCTGAGTGGTACAAAAACCTGTGAAGACGTTAGGCGGCATTTCAAGCGACCCCTTCAGTTACATACGCTCTCTGCTGATGACGGCCGAAAGCCAGAAACATGTGTCCAGAGATACGGCACTCGCTGCACCTACCTTAGGTGAAAGACTTTCTACAGCGATACGGCACTTGCTGCACCTACTTAGGGTGAATAATTTTTTGAAAAATTCTCGCTATTTCTATTTAAATGACTGTATTTACCATGATGCCTTGGGGCTATTTTCCGCTTGAATGCAAGGCAGTGTGCTCCCTTTTTCTTTTTGGAAGTCTAAATTACGGGTCCCGTGAGCCTCTTGCTGACGAGCACTGGCGATGCACCTGTGCGCCTACTGAGTGGTACAAAAACCTGTCAAGACGTTTGGCGGCATTTCAAGCGACCCCTTCAGTTACATACGCTCTCTGCTGATGACGGCCGAAAGCCAGAAACATGTGTCCAGAGATACAACACTCGCTGCACCTACCTTAGGTGAAAGACTTTCTACAGCGATACGGCACTTGCTGCACCTACTTAGGGTGAATAATTTTTTGAAAAATTCTCGCTATTTATATTTAAATGACTGCATTTACCATGATGCCTTGGGGCTATTTTCCGCTTGAATGCAAGGCAGTGTGCTCCCTTTTTCTTTTTGGATGTCTAAATGACGACTCCCATGAGCCTCTTGCTGACGAGCACTGGCGATGCACCTGTGCGCCTACTGAGTGGTACAAAAACCTGTGAAGACTTTTGGCGGCATTTCAAGCGACCCCTTCAGTTACATACTCTCTCTGCTAACGACGGCCGAAAGCCAGAAACACGTGTCCAGAGATACGGCACTCGCTGCACCTATCTTATGTGAAAGACTTTCTACAGCGATACGGCACTTGCTGCACCTACTTAGGGTGAATAATTTTTTGAAAAATTCTCGCTATTTATATTTAAATGACTGCATTTACCATGATGCCTTGGGGCTATTTTCCGCTTGAATGCAAGGCAGTGTGCTCCCTTTTTCTTTTTGGATGTCTAAATGACGGCTCCCGTGAGCCTCTTGATGACGAGCACTGGCGATGCACCTGTGCGCCTACTGAGTGGTACAAAAACCTGTGAAGACGTTAGGCGGCATTTCAAGCGACCCCTTCAGTTACATACGCTCTCTGCTGATGACGGCCGAAAGCCAGAAACATGTGTCCAGAGATACGGCACTCGCTGCACCTACCTCAGGTGAAAGACTTTCTACAGCGATACGGCACTTGCTGCACCTACTTAGGGTGAATAATTTTTTGAAAAATTCTCACTATTTATATTTAAATGACTGCATTTACCATGATGCCTTGGGGCTATTTTCCGCTTGAATGCAAGGCAGTGTGCTCCCTTTTTCTTTTGTGATGCCTAAATGACGGCTCCCGTGAGCCTCTTGCTGATGAGCACTGGCGATGCACGTGTGTGCCTACTGAGTGGTACAAACACCTGTGAAGACGTTTGGCGGCATTTCAAGCGACCCCTTCAGTTACATACTCTCTCTGCTGATGACGGCCGAAAGCCAGAAACACGTGTCCAGAGATACAGCACTCGCTGCACCTACCTTAGGTGAAAGACTTTCTACAGCGATACGGCACTTGCTGCACCTACTTAGGGTGAATCATTTTTTGAAAAATTCTCGCTATTTATATTTAAATGACTGCATTTACCATGATGTCTTGGGGCTATTTTCTGCTTGAATGCAAGGCAGTGTGCTCCCTTTTTCTTTTTGGATGTCTAAATGACGGCTCCTGTGAGCCTCTTGCTGACTAGCACTGGCGATGCACCTGTGCGCTTACTGAGTGGTACAAAAACCTGTGAAGACGTTTGGCGGCATTTCAAGCGACCCCTTCAGTTACATACGCTCTCTGCTGATGACGGCCGAAAGCGAGAAACACGTGTCCAGAGATACGGCACTCGCTGCACCTACCTTAGGTGAAAGACTTTCTACAGCGATACGGCACTTGCTGCACCTACTTAGGGTGAATAATTTTTTGAAAAATCCTCGCTATTTATATTTAAATGACTGCATTTACCATGATGCCTTGGGGCTATTTTCCGCTTGAATGCAAGGCAGTGTGCTCCCTTTTTCTTTTTGGATGTCTAAATGACGGCTCCTGTGAGCCTCTTGCTGACGAGCACTGGCGATGCACCTGTCCCCCTACTGAGTGGTACAAAAACCTGTGAAGACGTTTGGCGGCATTTCAAGCGACCCCTTCAGTTACATACGCTCTCTGCTGATGACGGCCGAAAGCCAGAAACATGTGTCCAGAGATACGGCACTCGTTGCACCTACCTTAGGTGAAAGACTTTCTACAGCGATACGGCACTTGCTGCACTTACTTGGGGTGAATAATTTTTTTAAAAATTTGCGCTCTTTATATTTAAATGACTGCATTTACCATGATGCCTTGGGGCTATTTTCCGCTTAAATGCAAGTCAGTGTGCTCCCTTTTTTCTTTTTGGATGTCTAAATGACGGCTCCCGTGAGCCTCTTGCTGACGAGCACTGGCGATGCACCTGTGCGCCTACTGAGTGGTACAAAAACCTGTGAAGGCGTTTGGCGGCATTTCAAGCGACCCCTTCAGTTACATACGCTCACTGCTGATGACGGCCGAAAGCCAGAAACACGTGTCCAGAGATACGGTACTCGCTGCACCTACCTTAGGTGAAAGACTTTCTACAGCGATACGGCACTTACTGCACCTACTTAGGGTGAATAATTTTTTGAAAAATTCTCTCTATTTATATTTAAATGACTGCATTTACCATGATGCCTTGGGGCTATTTTCCCCTTGAATGCAAGGCAGTGTGCTCCCTTTTTCTTTTTGGATGTCTAAATGACGGCTCCTGTGAGCCTCTTGCTGACGAGCACTGGCGATGCACCTGTGCGCCTACTGAGTGGTACAAAAACCTGTGAAGACGTTTGGCGGCATTTCAAGCGACCCCTTCAGTTACATACGCTCTCTGCTGATGACGGCCGAAAGCCAGAAACACGTTTCCAGAGATACGGTACTCGCTGCACCTACCTTAGGTGAAAGACTTTCTACAGCGATACGGCACTTGCTGCACTTACTTAGGGTGAATAATTTTTTGAAAAATTCTCGCTATTTATATTTAAATGACTGCATTTACCATGATGCCTTGGGGCTATTTTCCGCTTGAATGCAAGGCAGTGTGCTCCCTTTTTCTTTTTGGATGTCTAAATGACGGCTCCCGTGAGCCTCTTGCTGACGAGCACTGGCGATGCACCTGTGCGCCTACTGAGTGGTACAAAAACCTGTGAAGACGTTTGGCGGCATTTAAGCGACCCCTTCAGTTACATACACTCCCTGCTGATGACGGCCGAAAGCCAGAAACACGTGTCCAGAGATACGGCACTCGCTGCACCTACCTTAGGTGAAAGACTTTCTACAGCGATACGGCACTTGCTGCACCTACTTAGGGTGAATAATTTTTTGAAAAATTCTCGCTATTTATATTTAAATGACTGCATTTACCATGATGCCTTGGGGCTATTTTCCTCTTGAATGCAAGGCAGTGTGCTCCCTTTTTCTTTTTGGATGTCTAAATGACGGCTCCCGTAAGCCTCTTGCTGACGAGCACTGGCGTTGCACCTGTGCGCCTACTGAGTGGTACAAAAACCTGTGAAGATGTTTGGCGGCATTTAAGCGACCCCTTCAGTTACATACGCTCTCTGCTGATGACGGCCGAAAGCCAGAAACACGTGTCCAGAGATACGGCACTCGCTGCACCTACCTTAGGTGAAAGACTTTATACAGCGATATGTCACTTGCTGCACCTACTTAGGGTGAATAATTTCTTGAAAAATTCTCGCTATTTATATTTAAATGACTGCATTGACCATGATGCCTTGGGGCTATTTTCCGCTTGAATGCAAGGCAGTGTGCTCCCTTTTTCTTTTTGGATGTCTAAATTACGGCTCCCGTGAGCCTCTTGCTGACGAGCACTGGCGATGCACCTGTGCGCCTACTGAGTGGTACAAAAACCTGTGAAGACGTTTGGCGGCATTTCAAGCGACCCCTTCAGTTACATACGCTCTCTGCTGATGACGGCTGAAAGCCAGAAACACGTGTCCAGAGATACGGCACTCGCTGCACCTACCTTAGGCGAAAGACTTTCTACAGCGATACAGCACTTGCTGCACCTTCTTAGGGTGAATAATTTTTTGAAAAAGTCTCGCTATTTATATTTAAATGACTGCATTTACCATGATGCCTTGGGGCTATTTTCCGCTTGAATGCAAGGCAGTGTGCTCCCTTTTTCTTTTTGGATGTCTAAATGACGGCTCCCGTGAGCCTCTTGCTGACGAGCACTGGCAATGCACCTGTGCGCCTACTGAGTGGTACAAAAACCTGTGAAGACGTTTGGCGGCATTTCAAGCGCCCCCTTCAGTTACATACGCTCTCTGCCGATGACGGCCGAAAGCCAGAAACATGTGTCCAGAGATACGGCACTCGCGGCACCTACCTTAGGTGAAAGACTTTAGACAGCGATACGGCACTTGCTGCACCTACTTAGGGTGAATAATTTTTTGAAAAATTCTCGATATTTATATTTAAATGACTGCATTTACCATGATGCCTTGGGGCTATTTTCCCCTTGAAGGCAAGGCAGTGTGCTCCCTTTTTCTTTTTGGATGTCTAAATTATGACTCCCGTGAGCCTCTTGCTGACGAGCACTGGCGATGCACCTGTGCGCCTACTGAGTGGTACAAAAACCTGTGAAGACGTTTGGCGGCATTTCAAGCGACTCCTTCAGTTACATACGCTCACTGCTGATGACGGCCGAAAGCCAGAAACACGTGTCCAGAGATACGGCACTCGCTGCACCTACCTTAGGTGAAAGACTTTCTACAGCGATACGGCACTTGCTGCACCTACTTAGGGTGAATAATTTTTTTTTAAATTCTCGCTATTTATATTTAAATGACTGCATTTACCATGATGCCTTGGGGCTATTTTCCGCTTGAATGCAAGGCAGTGTGCTCCCTTTTTGTTTTTGGATGTCTAAATGACGGTTCCCGTGAGCCTCTTGCTGACGAGCACTGGCGATCCACCTGTGCGCCTACTGAGTGGTACAAAAACCTGTGAAGACGTTTGGTGGCATTTCAAGCGACCCCTTCAGTTACATACGCTCTCTGCTGATGACGGCCGAAAGCCAGAAACACGTGTCTAGAGATAGGGCACTCGCTGCACCTACCTTAGGTGAAAGACTTTATACAGCGATACAGCACTTGCTACACCTACTTAGGGTGAATAATTTTTTGAAAAATTCTCGCTATTTATATTTAAATGACTGCATTTACCATGATGCCTTGGGGCTATTTTCCCCTTGAATGCAAGGCAGTGTGCTCCCTTTTTCTTTTTGGATGTCTAAATGACGGCTCCTGTGAGCCTCTTGCTGACGAGCACTGGCGATGCACCTGTTCGCCTACTGAGTGGTACAAAAACCTGTGAAGACGTTTGGCGGCATTTCAAGCGACCCCTTCAGTTACATACGCTCTCTGCTGATGACGGCCGAAAGCCAGAAACACGTTTCCAGAGATACGGTACTCGCTGCACCTACCTTAGGTGAAAGACTTTCTACAGCGATACGGCACTTGCTGCACTTACTTAGGGTGAATAATTTTTTGAAAAATTCTCGCTATTTATATTTAAATGACTGCATTTACCATGATGCCTTGGGGCTATTTTCCGCTTGAATGCAAGGCAGTGTGCTCCCTTTTTCTTTTTGGATGTCTAAATGACGGCTCCCGTGAGCCTCTTGCTGACGAGCACTGGCGATGCACCTGTGCGCCTACTGAGTGGTACAAAAACCTGTGAAGACGTTTGGCGGCATTTAAGCGACCCCTTCAGTTACATACACTCCCTGCTGATGACGGCCGAAAGCCAGAAACACGTGTCCAGAGATACAGCACTTGCTGCACCTTCTTAGGGTGAATAATTTTTTGAAAAAGTCTCGCTATTTATATTTAAATGACTGCATTTACCATGATGCCTTGGGGCTATTTTCCGCTTGAATGCAAGGCAGTGTGCTCCCTTTTTCTTTTTGGATGTCTAAATGACGGCTCCCGTGAGCCTCTTGCTGACGAGCACTGGCAATGCACCTGTGCGCCTACTGAGTGGTACAAAAACCTGTGAAGACGTTTGGCGGCATTTCAAGCGCCCCCTTCAGTTACATACGCTCTCTGCTGATGACGGCCGAAAGCCAGAAACATGTGTCCAGAGATACGGCACTCGCGGCACCTACCTTAGGTGAAAGACTTTAGACAGCGATACGGCACTTGCTGCACCTACTTAGGGTGAATAATTTTTTGAAAAATTCTCGATATTTATATTTAAATGACTGCATTTACCATGATGCCTTGGGGCTATTTTCCCCTTGAAGGCAAGGCAGTGTGCTCCCTTTTTCTTTTTGGATGTCTAAATTATGACTCCCGTGAGCCTCTTGCTGACGAGCACTGGCGATGCACCTGTGCGCCTACTGAGTGGTACAAAAACCTGTGAAGACGTTTGGTGGCATTTCAAGCGACTCCTTCAGTTACATACGCTCACTGCTGATGACGGCCGAAAGCCAGAAACACGTGTCCAGAGATACGGCACTCGCTGCACCTACCTTAGGTGAAAGACTTTCTACAGCGATACGGCACTTGCTGCACCTACTTAGGGTGAATAATTTTTTTTTAAATTCTCGCTATTTATATTTAAATGACTGCATTTACCATGATGCCTTGGGGCTATTTTCCGCTTGAATGCAAGGCAGTGTGCTCCCTTTTTGTTTTTGGATGTCTAAATGACGGTTCCCGTGAGCCTCTTGCTGACGAGCACTGGCGATCCACCTGTGCGCCTACTGAGTGGTACAAAAACCTGTGAAGACGTTTGGTGGCATTTCAAGCGACCCCTTCAGTTACATACGCTCTCTGCTGATGACGGCCGAAAGCCAGAAACACGTGTCTAGAGATAGGGCACTCGCTGCACCTACCTTAGGTGAAAGACTTTCTACAGCGATACAGCACTTGCTACACCTACTTAGGGTGAATAATTTTTTGAAAAATTCTCGCTATTTATATTTAAATGACTGCATTTACCAGGATACCTTGGGGCTATTTTCCCCTTGAATGCAAGGCAGTGTGCTCCCTTTTTCTTTTTGGATGTCTAAATGACGGCTCCCGTGAGCCTCTAGCTGACGAGCACTGGCGATGCACCTGTGCGCCTACTGAGGTGTACAAAAACCTGTGAAGACATTTGGCGGCATTTCAAGCGACCCCTTCAGTTACATACGCTCTCTGCTGATGACGGCCGAAAGCCAGAAACACGTGTCCAGAGATACGGCACTCGCTGCACCTACCTTAGGTGAAAGACTTTCTACAGCGATACGGCACTTGCTGCACCTACTTAGGGTGAATAATTTTTTGAAAAATTCTCGCTATTTATATTTAAAGGACTGCATTTACCGTGATGCCTTGGGGCTATTTTCCGCTTGAATGAAAGGCAGTGTGCTCCCTTTTTCTTTTTGGATGTCTAAATGACGGCTCCCGTGAGCCTCTTGCTGACGAGCACTGGCGATGCACCTGTGCGCCTACTGAGTGGTACAAAAACCTGTGAAGACGTTTGGCGGCATTTCAAGCGCCCCCTTCAGTTACATACGCTCTCTGCTGATGACGGCCGAATGCCAGAAACACGTGTCCAGAGATACGGCACTCGCTGCACCTACCTTAGGTGAAAGACTTTCTACAGCGATACGGCACTTGCTGCACCTACTTAGGGTGAATAATTTTTTGAAAAATTCTCGCTATTTATATTTAAATGACTGCATTTACCATGATGCCTTGGGGCTATTTTCCGCTTGAATGCAAGGCAGTGTGCTCCCTTTTTCTTTTTGGATGTCTAAATGACGGCTCCCGTGAGCCTCTTGATGACGAGCACTGGCGATGCACCTGTGCGCCTACTGAGTGGTACAAAAACCTGTGAAGACGTTAGGCGGCATTTCAAGCGACCCCTTCAGTTACATACGCTCTCTGCTGATGACGGCCGAAAGCCAGAAACATGTGTCCAGAGATACGGCACTCGCTGCACCTACCTCAGGTGAAAGACTTTCTACAGCGATACGGCACTTGCTGCACCTACTTAGGGTGAATAATTTTTTGAAAAATTCTCACTATTTATATTTAAATGACTGCATTTACCATGATGCCTTGGGGCTATTTTCCGCTTGAATGCAAGGCAGTGTGCTCCCTTTTTCTTTTGTGATGCCTAAATGACGGCTCCCGTGAGCCTCTTGCTGATGAGCACTGGCGATGCACGTGTGTGCCTACTGAGTGGTACAAACACCTGTGAAGACGTTTGGCGGCATTTCAAGCGACCCCTTCAGTTACATACTCTCTCTGCTGATGACGGCCGAAAGCCAGAAACACGTGTCCAGAGATACAGCACTCGCTGCACCTACCTTAGGTGAAAGACTTTCTACAGCGATACGGCACTTGCTGAACCTACTTAGGGTGAATCATTTTTGGAAAAATTCTCGCTATTTATATTTAAATGACTGCATTTACCATGATGTCTTGGGGCTATTTTCTGCTTGAATGCAAGGCAGTGTGCTCCCTTTTTCTTTTTGGATGTCTAAATGACGGCTCCTGTGAGCCTCTTGCTGACTAGCACTGGCGATGCACCTGTGCGCTTACTGAGTGGTACAAAAACCTGTGAAGACGTTTGGCGGCATTTCAAGCGACCCCTTCAGTTACATACGCTCTCTGCTGATGACGGCCGAAAGCGAGAAACACGTGTCCAGAGATACGGCACTCGCTGCACCTACCTTAGGTGAAAGACTTTCTACAGCGATACGGCACTTGCTGCACCTACTTAGGGTGAATAATTTTTTGAAAAATCCTCGCTATTTATATTTAAATGACTGCATTTACCATGATGCCTTGGGGCTATTTTCCGCTTGAATGCAAGGCAGTGTGCTACTTTTTTTCTTTTTGGATGTCTAAATGACGGCTCCCTTGAGCCTCTTGCTGACGAGCACTGGCGATGCACCTGTCCCCCTACTGAGTGGTACAAAAACCTGTGAAGACGTTTGGCGGCATTTCAAGCGACCCCTTCAGTTACATACGCTCTCTGCTGATGACGGCCGAAAGCCAGAAACATGTGTCCAGAGATACGGCACTCGTTGCACCTACCTTAGGTGAAAGACTTTCTACAGCGATACGGCACTTGCTGCACTTACTTGGGGTGAATAATTTTTTTAAAAATTTACGCTCTTTATATTTAAATGACTGCATTTACCATGATGCCTTGGGGCTATTTTCCGCTTAAATGCAAGTCAGTGTGCTCCCTTTTTTCTTTTTGGATGTCTAAATGACGGCTCCCGTGAGCCTCTTGCTGACGTGCACTGGCGATGCACCTGTGCGCCTACTGAGTGGTACAAAAACCTGTGAAGGCGTTTGGCGGCATTTCAAGCGACCCCTTCAGTTACATACGCTCACTGCTGATGACGGCCGAAAGCCAGAAACACGTGTCCAGAGATACGGTACTCGCTGCACCTACCTTAGGTGAAAGACTTTCTACAGCGATACGGCACTTACTGCACCTACTTAGGTGAATAATTTTTTGAAAAATTCTCGCTATTTATATTTAAATGACTGCATTTACCATGATGCCTTGGGGCTATTTTCCCCTTGAATGCAAGGCAGTGTGCTCCCTTTTTCTTTTTGGATGTCTAAATGACGGCTCCTGTGAGCCTCTTGCTGACGAGCACTGGCGATGCACCTGTGCGCCTACTGAGCGGTACAAAAACCTGTGAAGACGTTTGGCGGCATTTCAAGCGACCCCTTCAGTTACATACGCTCTCTGCTGATGACGGCCAAAAGCCAGAAACACGTTTCCAGAGATACGGTACTCGCTGCACCTACCTTAGGTGAAAGACTTTCTACAGCGATACGGCACTTGCTGCACTTACTTAGGGTGAATAATTTTTTGAAAAATTCTCGCTATTTATATTTAAATGACTGCATTTACCATGATGCCTTGGGGCTATTTTCCGCTTGAATGCAAGGCAGTGTGCTCCCTTTTTCTTTTTGGATGTCTAAATGACGGCTCCCGTGAGCCTCTTGCTGACGAGCACTGGCGATGCACCTGTGCGCCTACTGAGTGGTACAAAAACCTGTGAAGACGTTTGGCGGCATTTAAGCGACCCCTTCAGTTACATACACTCCCTGCTGATGACGGCCGAAAGCCAGAAACACGTGTCCAGAGATACGGCACTCGCTGCACCTACCTTAGGTGAAAGACTTTCTACAGCGATACGGCACTTGCTGCACCTACTTAGGGTGAATAATTTTTTGAAAAATTCTCGCTATTTATATTTAAATGACTGCATTTACCATGATGCCTTGGGGCTATTTTCCTCTTGAATGCAAGGCAGTGTGCTCCCTTTTTCTTTTTGGATGTCTAAATGACGGCTCCCGTAAGCCTCTTGCTGACGAGCACTGGCGTTGCACCTGTGCGCCTACTGAGTGGTACAAAAACCTGTGAAGATGTTTGGCGGCATTTAAGCGACCCCTTCAGTTACATACGCTCTCTGCTGATGACGGCCGAAAGCCAGAAACACGTGTCCAGAGATACGGCACTCGCTGCACCTACCTTAGGTGAAAGACTTTATACAGCGATATGTCACTTGCTGCACCTACTTAGGGTGAATAATTTCTTGAAAAATTCTCGCTATTTATATTTAAATGACTGCATTGACCATGATGCCTTGGGGCTATTTTCCGCTTGAATGCAAGGCAGTGTGCTCCCTTTTTCTTTTTGGATGTCTAAATTACGGCTCCCGTGAGCCTCTTGCTGACGAGCACTGGCGATGCACCTGTGCGCCTACTGAGTGGTACAAAAACCTGTGAAGACGTTTGGCGGCATTTCAAGCGACCCCTTCAGTTACATACGCTCTCTGCTGATGACGGCTGAAAGCCAGAAACACGTGTCCAGAGATACGGCACTCGCTGCACCTACCTTAGGCGAAAGACTTTCTACAGCGATACAGCACTTGCTGCACCTTCTTAGGGTGAATAATTTTTTGAAAAAGTCTCGCTATTTATATTTAAATGACTGCATTTACCATGATGCCTTGGGGCTATTATCCGCTTGAATGCAAGGCAGTGTGCTCCCTTTTTCTTTTTGGATGTCTAAATGACGGCTCCCGTGAGCCTCTTGCTGACGAGCACTGGCAATGCACCTGTGCGCCTACTGAGTGGTACAAAAACCTGTGAAGACGTTTGGCGGCATTTCAAGCGCCCCCTTCAGTGACATACGCTCTCTGCCGATGACGGCCGAAAGCCAGAAACATGTGTCCAGAGATACGGCACTCGCGGCACCTACCTTAGGTGAAAGACTTTAGACAGCGATACGGCACTTGCTGCACCTACTTAGGGTGAATAATTTTTTGAAAAATTCTTGATATTTATATTTAAATGACTGCATTTACCATGATGCCTTGGGGCTATTTTCCCCTTGAAGGCAAGGCAGTGTGCTCCCTTTTTCTTTTTGGATGTCTAAATTATGACTCCCGTGAGCCTCTTGCTGACGAGCACTGGCGATGCACCTGTGCGCCTACTGAGTGGTACAAAAACCTGTGAAGACGTTTGGCGGCATTTCAAGCGACTCCTTCAGTTACATACGCTCACTGCTGATGACGGCCGAAAGCCAGAAACACGTGTCCAGAGATACGGCACTCGCTGCACCTACCTTAGGTGAAAGACTTTCTACAGCGATACGGCACTTGCTGCACCTACTTAGGGTGAATAATTTTTTTTTAAATTCTCGCTATTTATATTTAAATGACTGCATTTACCATGATGCCTTGGGGCTATTTTCCGCTTGAATGCAAGGCAGTGTGCTCCCTTTTTGTTTTTGGATGTCTAAATGACGGTTCCCGTGAGCCTCTTGCTGACGAGCACTGGCGATCCACCTGTGCGCCTACTGAGTGGTACAAAAACCTGTGAAGACGTTTGGTGGCATTTCAAGCGACCCCTTCAGTTACATACGCTCTCTGCTGATGACGGCCGAAAGCCAGAAACACGTGTCTAGAGATAGGGCACTCGCTGCACCTACCTTAGGTGAAAGACTTTCTACAGCGATACAGCACTTGCTACACCTACTTAGGGTGAATAATTTTTTGAAAAATTCTCGCTATTTATATTTAAATGACTGCATTTACCAGGATACCTTGGGGCTATTTTCCCCTTGAATGCAAGGCAGTGTGCTCCCTTTTTCTTTTTGGATGTCTAAATGACGGCTCCCGTGAGCCTCTAGCTGACGAGCACTGGCGATGCACCTGTGCGCCTACTGAGGTGTACAAAAACCTGTGAAGACGTTTGGCGGCATTTCAAGCGACCCCTTCAGTTACATACGCTCTCTGCTGATGACGGCCGAAAGCCAGAAACACGTGTCCAGAGATACGGCACTCGCTGCACCTACCTTAGGTGAAAGACTTTCTACAGCGATACGGCACTTGCTGCACCTACTTAGGGTGAATCATTTTTTGAAAAATTCTCGCTATTTATATTTAAAGGACTGCATTTACCGTGATGCCTTGGGGCTATTTTCCGCTTGAATGCAAGGCAGTGTGCTCCCTTTTTCTTTTTGGATGTCTAAATGACGGCTCCCGTGAGCCTCTTGCTGACGAGCACTGGCGATGCACCTGTGCGCCTACTGAGTGGTACAAAAACCTGTGAAGACGTTTGGCGGCATTTCAAGCGCCCCCTTCAGTTACATACGCTCTCTGCTGATGACGGCCGAAAGCCAGAAACACGTGTCCAGAGATACGGCACTCGCTGCACCGACCATAGGTGAAAGACTTTCTACAGCGATACAGCACTTGCTGCACCTACTTAGGGTGAATCATTTTTTGAAATATTTGCGCTCTTTATATTTAAATGACTGCATTTACCATGATGCCTTGGGGCTATTTTCCGCTTGAATGCAAGGCAGTGTGCTCCCTTTTTCTTTTTGGATGTCTAAATGACGGCTCCCGTGAGCCTCTTGCTGATGAGCACTGGCGATGCACCTGTGCGCCTACTGAGTGGTACAAAAACCTGTGAAGACGTTTGGCGGCATTTCAAGCGACCCCTTCAGTTACATACGCTCTCTGCTGATGACGGCCGAGAGCCAGAAACACGTGTCCAGAGATACGGCACTCGCTGCACCTACCTTAGGTGAAAGACTTTCTACAGCGATACGGCACTTGCTGCACCTACTTAGGGTGAATAATTTTTTGAAAAATCCTAGCTATTTATATTTAAATGACTGCATTTACCATGATGCCTTGGGGCTATTTTCCGCTTGAATGCAAGGCAGTGTGCTACTTTTTTTCTTTTTGGATGTCTAAATGACGGCTCCCGTGAGCCTCTTGCTGACGAGCACTGGCGATGCACCTGTCCCCCTACTGAGTGGTATAAAAACCTGTGAAGACGTTTGGCGGCATTTCAAGCGACCCCTTCAGTTACATACGCTCTCTGCTGATGACGGCCGAAAGCCAGAAACATGTGTCCAGAGATACGGCACTCGTTGCACCTACCTTAGGTGAAAGACTTTCTACAGCGATACGGCACTTGCTGCACCTACTTAGGGTGAATAATTTTTTTAAAAATTTGCGCTCTTTATATTTAAATGACTGCATTTACCATGATGCCTTGGGGCTATTTTCCGCTTGAATGCAAGGCAGTGTGCTCCCTTTTTTCTTTTTGGATGTCTAAATGACGGCTCCCGTGAGCCTCTTGCTAACGAGCACTGGCGATGCACCTGTGCGCCTACTGAGTGGTACAAAAACCTGTGAAGACGTTTGGCGGCATTTCAAGCGACCCCTTCAGTTACATACGCTCTCTGCTGATGGCGGCCGAAAGTCAGAAACATGTGTCCAGGTATACGGCACTCGCTGCACCTACCTTAGGTGAAAGACTTTCTACAGCGATACGGCACTTGCTGTACCTACTTAGGGTGAATAATTTTTTGAAAAATTCTCGCTGTTTATATTTAAATGACTGCATTTACCATGATGCCTTGGGGCTATTTTCCTCTTGAATGCAAGGCAGTGTGCTCCCTTTTTCTTTTTGGATGTCTAAATAATGGCTCCCGTGAGCCTCTTGCTGACGAGCACTGGCGATGCACCTGTGCGCCTACTGAGTGGTACAAAAACCTGTGAAGACGTTTGGCGGCATTTCAAGCGACCCCTTCAGTTACATACGCTCTCTGCTGATGACGGCCAAAAGCCAGAAACACGTGTCCAGAGATACGGCACTCGCTGCACCTACCTTAGGTGAAAGACTTTCTACAGCGATACGGCACTTGCTGCACCTACTTAGGGTGAATAATTTTTTGAAAAATTCTCGCTATTTATATTTAAATGACTGCATTTACCATGATGCCTTGGGGCTATTTTCCGCTTGAATGCAAGGCAGTGTGCTCCCTTTTTCTTTTTGGATGTCTAAATGACGGCTCCGTGAGCCTCTTGCTGACGAGCACTGGCGATGCACCTGTGCGCCTACTGAGTGGTACAAAAACCTGTGAAGACTTTTGGCGGCATTTCAAGCGACCCCTTCAGTTACATACACTCTCTGCTGATGACGGCCGAAAGCCAGAAACACGTGTCCAGAGATATGGCACTCGCTGCACCTACCTTAGGTGAAAGACTTTCTACAGCGATACGGCACTTGCTGCACCTACTTAGGGTGAATAATTTTTTGAAAAATTCTCGCTATTTATATTTAAATGACTGCATTTACCATGATGCCTTGGGGCAATTTTCCGCTAGAATGCAAGGCAGTGTGCTCCCTTTTTCTTTTTGGAAGTCTAAATTACGGCTCCCGTGAGCCTCTTGCTGACGAGCACTGGCGATGCACCTGTGCGCCTACTGAGTGGTACAAAAACCTGTGAAGACGTTTGGCGGCATTTCAAGCGACCCCTTCAGTTACATACGCTCACTGCTGATGACGGCCGAAAGCCAGAAACACTTGTCCAGAGATACGATACTCGCTGCACCTACCTTAGGTGAAAGACTTTCTACAGCGATACGGCACTTGCTGCACCTACTTAGGGTGAATAATTTTTTGAAAAATTCTCGCTATTTATATTTAAATGACTGCATTTACCATGATGCCTTGGGGCTATTTTCCGCTTGAATGCAAGGCAGTGTGCTCCCTTTTTCTTTTTGGATGTCTAAATGACGGCTCCCGTGAGCCTCTTGCTGACGAGCACTGGCGATGCACCTGTGCGCCTACTGAGTGGTACAAAAACCTGTGAAGACGTTTGGAGGCATTTCAAGCGACCCCTTCAGTTACATACACTCTCTGCTGATGACGGCCGAAAGCCAGAAACACGTGTCCAGAGATACGGCACTCACTGCACCTACCTTAGGTGAAAGACTTTCTACAGCGATACGGCACTTGCTGCACCTACTTAGGGTGAATAATTTTTTGAAAAATTCTCGCTATTTATATTTAAATGACTGCATTTACCATGATGCCTTGGGGCTATTTTCCGCTTGAATGCAAGGCAGTGTGCTCCCTTTTTCTTTTTGGATGTCTAAATGACGGCTCCCGTGAGCCTCTTGCTGACGAGCACTGGCGATGCACCTGTGCGCATACTGAGTGGTACAAGAACCTGTGAAGACGTTTGGCAGCATTTAAGCGACCCCTTCAGTTACATACACTCTCTGCTGATGACGGCCGAAAGCCAGAAACACGTGTCCAGAGATACGGCACTCGCTGCACCTACCTTAGGTGAAAGACTTTCTACAGCGATACGGCACTTGCTGCACCTACTTAGGGTGAATAATTTTTTGAAAAATTCTCGCTATTTATATTTAAATGACTGCATTTACCATGATGCCTTGGGGCTATTTTCCGCTTGAATGCAAGGCAGTGTGCTCCCTTTTTCTTTTTGGATGTCTAAATGACGGCTCCCGTGAGCCTCTTGCTGACGAGCACTGGCGATGCACCTGTGCGCCTACTGAGTGGTACAAAAACCTGTGAAGACGTTAGGCGGCATTTCAAGCGACCCCTTCAGTTACATACGCTCTCTGCTGATGACGGCCGAAAGCCAGAAACATGTGTCCAGAGATACGGCACTCGCTGCACCTACCTTAGGTGAAAGACTTTCTACAGCGATACGGCACTTGCTGCACCTACTTAGGGTGAATAATTTTTTGAAAAATTCTCGCTATTTATATTTAAATGACTGCATTTACCATGATGCCTTGGGGCTATTTTCCGCTTGAATGCAAGGCAGTGTGCTCCCTTTTTCTTTTTGGATGTCTAAATGATGGCTCCCGTGAGCCTCTTGCTGACGAGCACTGGCGATGCACCTGTGCGCCTACTGAGTGGTACAAAAACCTGTGAAGACGTTTGGAGGCATTTCAAGCGACCCCTTCAGTTACATACACTCTCTGCTGATGACGGCCGAAAGCCAGAAACACGTGTCCAGCGATACGGCACTCGCTGCACCTACCTTAGGTGAAAGACTTTCTACAGCGATACAGCACTTGCTGCACCTACTTAGGGTGAATAATTTTTTGAAAAATTCTCGCTATTTATATTTAAATGACTGCATTTACCATGGGGCTATTTTCCGCTTGAATGCAAGGCAGTGTGCTCCCTTTTTCTTTTTGGATGTCTAAATGACGGCTCCCGTGAGCCTCTTGCTGACGAGCACTGGCGATGCACCTGTGCGCCTACTGAGTGGTACAAGAACCTGTGAAGACGTTTGGCAGCATTTAAGCGACCCCTTCAGTTACATACACTCTCTGCTGATGACGGCCGAAAGCCAGAAACACGTGTCCAGAGATACGGCACTCGCTGCACCTACCTTAGGTGAAAGACTTTCTACAGCGATACGGCACTTGCTGCACCTACTTAGGGTGAATAATTTTTTGAAAAATTCTCGCTATTTATATTTAAATGACTGCATTTACCATGATGCCTTGGGGCTATTTTCCGCTTGAATGCAAGGCAGTGTGCTCACTTTTTCTTTTTGGATGTCTAAATGACGGCTCCCGTGAGCCTCTTGCTGACGAGCACTGGCGATGCACCTGTGCGCCTACTGAGTGGTACAAAAACCTGTGAAGACGTTAGGCGGCATTTCAAGCGACCCCTTCAGTTACATACGCTCTCTGCTGATGACGGCCGAAAGCCAGAAACATGTGTCCAGAGATACGGCACTCGCTGCACCTACCTTAGGTGAAAGACTTTCTACAGCGATACGGCACTTGCTGCACCTACTTAGGGTGAATAATTTTTTGAAAAATTCTCGCTATTTATATTTAAATGACTGCATTTACCATGATGCCTTGGGGCTATTTTCCGCTTGAATGCAAGGCAGTGTGCTCCCTTTTTCTTTTTGGATGTCTAAATGACGGCTCCCGTGAGCCTCTTGCTGACGAGCACTGGCGATGCACCTGTGCGCCTACTGAGTGGTACAAAAACCTGTGAAGACGTTAGGCGGCATTTCAAGCGACCCCTTCAGTTACATACGCTCTCTGCTGATGACGCCCGAAAGCCAGAAACATGTGTCCAGAGATACGGCACTCGCTGCACCTACCTTAGGTGAAAGACTTTCTACAGCGATACGGCACTTGCTGCACCTACTTAGGGTGAATAATTTTTTGAAAAATTCTCGCTATTTATATTTAAATGACTGCATTTACCATGATGCCTTGGGGCTATTTTCCGCTTGAATGCAAGGCAGTGTGCTCCCTTTTTCTTTTTGGATGTCTAAATGACGGCTACCGTGAGCCTCTTGCTGACGAGCACTGGCGATGCACCTGTGCGCCTACTGAGTGGTACAAAAACCTGTGAAGACTTTTGGCGGCATTTCAAGCGACCCCTTCAGTTACATACTCTCTCTGCTAATGACGGCCGAAAGCCAGAAACACGTGTCCAGAGATACGGCACTCGCTGCACCTACCTTATGTGAAAGACTTTCTACAGCGATACGGCACTTGCTGCACCTACTTAGGGTGAATAATTTTTTGAAAAATTCTCGCTATTTATATTTAAATGACTGCATTTACCATGATGCCTTGGGGCTATTTTCCGCTTGAATGCAAGGCAGTGTGCTCCCTTTTTCTTTTTGGATGTCTAAATGACGGCTCCCGTGAGCCTCTTGATGACGAGCACTGGCGATGCACCTGTGCGCCTACTGAGTGGTACAAAAACCTGTGAAGACGTTAGGTGGCATTTCAAGCGACCCCTTCAGTTACATACGCTTTCTGCTGATGACGGCCGAAAGCCAGAAACATGTGTCCAGAGATACGGCACTCGCTGCACCTACCTCAGGTGAAAGACTTTCTACAGCGATACGGCACTTGCAGCACCTACTTAGGGTGAATAATTTTTGGAAAAATTCTCGCTATTTATATTTAAATGACTGCATTTACCATGATGCCTTGGGGCTATTTTCCGCTTGAATGCAAGGCAGTGTGCTCCCTTTTTCTTTTTGGATGCCTAAATGACGGCTCCCGTGAGCCTCTTGCTGACGAGCACTGGCGATGCACGTGTGTGCCTACTGAGTGGTACAAAACGCTGTGAAGACGTTTGGCGGCATTTCAAGCGACCCCTTCAGTTACATACTCTCTCTGCTGATGACGGCCGAAAGCCAGAAACACGTGTCCAGAGATACGGCACTCGCTGCACCTACCTTAGGTGAAAGACTTTCTACAGCGATACGGCACTTGCTGCACCTACTTAGGGTGAATAATTTTTGGAAAAATTCTCGCTATTTATATTTAAATGACTGCATTTACCATGATGTCTTGGGGCTATTTTCTGCTTGAATGCAAGGCAGTGTGCTCCCTTTTTCTTTTTGGATGTCTAAATGACGGCTCCTGTGAGCCTCTTGCTGACGAGCACTGGCGATGCACCTGTGCGCCTACTGAGTGGTACAAGAACCTGTGAAGACGTTTGGCAGCATTTAAGCGACCCCTTTAGTTACATACACTCTCTGCTGATGACGGCCGAAAGCCAGAAACACGTGTCCAGAGATACGGCACTCGCTGCACCTACCTTAGGTGAAAGACTTTCTACAGCGATACGGCACTTGCTGAACCTACTTAGGGTGAATAATTTTTTGAAAAATTCTCGCTATTTATATTTAAATGACTGCATTTACCATGATGCCTTGGGGCTATTTTCCGCTTGAATGCAAGGCAGTGTGCTCCCTTTTTCTTTTTGGATGTCTAAATGACGGCTCCCGTCAGCCTCTTGCTGACGAGCACTGGCGATGCACCTGTGCGCCTACTGAGTGGTACAAAAACCTGTGAAGACGTTAGGCGGCATTTCAAGCGACCCCTTCAGTTACATACGCTCTCTGCTGATGACGGCCGAAAGCCAGAAACATGTGTCCAGAGATACGGCACTCGCTGCACCTACCTCAGGTGAAAGACTTTCTACAGCGATACGGCACTTGCAGCACCTACTTAGGGTGAATAATTTTTGGAAAAATTCTCGCTATTTATATTTAAATGACTGCATTTACCATGATGCCTTGGGGCTATTTTCCGCTTGAATGCAAGGCAGTGTGCTTCCTTTTTCTTTTTGGATGCCTAAATGACGGCTCCCGTGAGCCTCTTGCTGACGAGCACTGGCGATGCACGTGTGTGCCTACTGAGTGGTACAAAAACCTGTGAAGACGTTTGGCGGCATTTCAAGCGACCCCTTCAGTTACATACTCTCTCTGCTGATGACGGCCGAAAGCCAGAAACACGTGTCCAGAGATACGGCACTCGCTGCACCTACCTTAGGTGAAAGACTTTCTACAGCGATACGGCACTTGCTGCACCTACTTAGGGTGAATAATTTTTGGAAAAATTCTCGCTATTTATATTTATATGACTGCATTTACCATGATGTCTTGGGGCTATTTTCTGCTTGAATGCAAGGCAGTGTGCTCCCTTTTTCTTTTTGGATGTCTAAATGACGGCTCCTGTGAGCCTCTTGCTGACGAGCACTGGCGATGCACCTGTGCGCCTACTGAGTGGTACAAGAACCTGTGAAGACGTTTGGCAGCATTTAAGCGACCCCTTTAGTTACATACACTCTCTGCTGATGACGACCGAAAGCCAGAAACACGTGTCCAGAGATACGGCACTCGCTGCACCTACCTTAGGTGAAAGACTTTCTACAGCGATACGGCACATGCTGCACCTACTTAGGGTGAATAATTTTTTGAAAAATTCTCGCTATTTATATTTAAATGACTGCATTTACCATGATGCCTTGGGGCTATTTTCCGCTTGAATGCAAGGCAGTGTGCTCCCTTTTTCTTTTTGGATGTCTAAATGACGGCTCCCGTCAGCCTCTTGCTGACGAGCACTGGCGATGCACCTGTGCGCCTACTGAGTGGTACAAAAACCTGTGAAGACGTTAGGCGGCATTTCAAGCGACCCCTTCAGTTACATACGCTCTCTGCTGATGACGGCCGAAAGCCAGAAACATGTGTCCAGAGATACGGCACTCGCTGCACCTACCTTAGGTGAAAGACTTTCTACAGCGATACGGCACTTGCTGCACCTACTTAGGGTGAATAATTTTTTGAAAAATTCTCGCTATTTATATTTAAATGACTGCATTTACCATGATGCCTTGGGGCTATTTTCCGCTTGAATGGAAGGCAGTGTGCTCCCTTTTTCTTTTTGGATGTCTAAATGACGGCTCCCGTGAGCCTCTTGCTGACGAGCACTGGCGATGCACCTGTGCGCCTACTGAGTGGTACAAAAACCTGTGAAGACTTTTGGCGGCATTTCAAGCGACCCCTTCAGTTACATACTCTCTCTGCTAATGACGGCCGAAAGCCAGAAACACGTGTCCAGAGATACGGCACTCGCTGCACCTACCTTAGGTGAAAGACTTTCTACAGCGATACGGCACTTGCTGCACCTACTTAGGGTGAATAATTTTTTGAAAAATTCTCGCTATTTATATTTAAATGACTGCATTTACCATGATGCCTTGGGGCTATTTTCCGCTTGAATGCAAGGCAGTGTGCTCCCTTTTTCTTTTTGGATGTCTAAATGACGGCTCCCGTGAGCCTCTTGCTGACGAGCACTGGCGATGCACCTGTGCGCCTACTGAGTGGTACAAAAACCTGTGAAGACGTTAGGCGGCATTTCAAGCGACCCCTTCAGTTACATACGCTCTCTGCTGATGACGCCCGAAAGCCAGAAACATGTGTCCAGAGATACGGCACTCGCTGCACCTACCTTAGGTGAAAGACTTTCTACAGCGATACGGCACTTGCTGCACCTACTTAGGGTGAATAATTTTTTGAAAAATTCTCGCTATTTATATTTAAATGACTGCATTTACCATGATGCCTTGGGGCTATTTTCCGCTTGAATGCAAGGCAGTGTGCTCCCTTTTTCTTTTTGGAAGTCTAAATTACGGCTCCCGTGAGCCTCTTGCTGACGAGCACTGGCGATGCACCTGTGCGCCTACTGAGTGGTACAAAAACCTGTGAAGACATTTGGCGGCATTTCAAACGACCCCTTCAGTTACATACGCTCTCTGCTGATGACGGCCGAAAGCCAGAAACATGTGTCCAGAGATACGGCACTCGCTGCACCTACCTTAGGTGAAAGACTTTCTACAGCGATACGGCACTTGCTGCACCTACTTAGGGTGAATAATTTTTTGAAAAATTCTCGCTATTTATATTTAAATGACTGCATTTACCATGATGCCTTGGGGCTATTTTCCGCTTGAATGCAAGGCAGTGTGCTCCCTTTTTCTTTTTGGATGTCTAAATGACGGCTCCCGTGAGCCTCTTGCTGACGAGCACTGGCGATGCACCTGTGCGCCTACTGAGTGGTACAAAAACCTGTGAAGACGTTAGGCGGCATTTCAAGCGACCCCTTCAGTTACATACGCTCTCTGCTGATGACGCCCGAAAGCCAGAAACATGTGTCCAGAGATACGGCACTCGCTGCACCTACCTTAGGTGAAAGACTTTCTACAGCGATACGGCACTTGCTGCACCTACTTAGGGTGAATAATTTTTTGAAAAATTCTCGCTATTTATATTTAAATGACTGCATTTACCATGATGCCTTGGGGCTATTTTCCGCTTGAATGCAAGGCAGTGTGCTCCCTTTTTCTTTTTGGAAGTCTAAATTACGGCTCCCGTGAGCCTCTTGCTGACGAGCACTGGCGATGCACCTGTGCGCCTACTGAGTGGTACAAAAACCTGTGAAGACATTTGGCGGCATTTCAAACGACCCCTTCAGTTACATACGCTCTCTGCTGATGACGGCCGAAAGCCAGAAACATGTGTCCAGAGATACGGCACTCGCTGCACCTACCTTAGGTGAAAGACTTTCTACAGCGATACGGCACTTGCTGCACCTACTTAGGGTGAATAATTTTTTGAAAAATTCTCGCTATTTATATTTAAATGACTGCATTTACCATGATGCCTTGGGGCTATTTTCCGCTTGAATGCAAGGCAGTGTGCTCCCTTTTTCTTTTTGGATGTCTAAATGACGGCTCCCGTGAGCCTCTTGCTGACGAGCACTGGCGATGCACCTGTGCGCCTACTGAGTGGTACAAAAACCTGTGAAGACTTTTGGCGGCATTTCAAGCGACCCCTTCAGTTACATACTCTCTCTGCTAATGACGGCCGAAAGCCAGAAACACGTGTCCAGAGATACAGCACTCGCTGCACCTACCTTATGTGAAAGACTTTCTACAGCGATACGGCACTTGCTGCACCTACTTAGGGTGAATAATTTTTTGAAAAATTCTCGCTATTTATATTTAAATGACTGCATTTACCATGATGCCTTGGGGCTATTTTCCGCTTGAATGCAAGGCAGTGTGCTCCCTTTTTCTTTTTGGATGTCTAAATGACGGCTCCCGTGAGCCTCTTGAT
The DNA here is from genome assembly GCF_031143425.1 of Pleurodeles waltl. Taxonomy (NCBI): domain Eukaryota; kingdom Metazoa; phylum Chordata; class Amphibia; order Caudata; family Salamandridae; genus Pleurodeles; species Pleurodeles waltl. Next base: position 461,676,802 of record NC_090449.1, on the reverse strand, counting down.
GACGAGCACTGGCGATGCACCTGTGCGCCTACTGAGTGGTACAAAAACCTGTGAAGACGTTTGGCGGCATTTCAAGCGACCCCTTCAGTTACATACGCTCTCTGCTGATGGCGGCCGAAAGTCAGAAACATGTGTCCAGGGATACGGCACTCGCTGCACCTACCTTAGGTGAAAGACTTTCTACAGTGATACGGCACTTGCTGTACCTACTTAGGGTGAATAATTTTTTGAAAAATTCTCGCTTTTTATATTTAAATGACTGCATTTACCATGATGCCTTGGGGCTATTTTCCTCTTGAATGCAAGGCAGTGTTCTCCCTTTTTCTTTTTGGATGTCTAAATAATGGCTCCCGTGAGCCTCTTGCTGACGAGCACTGGCGATGCACCTGTGCGCCTACTGAGTGGTACAAAAACCTGTGAAGACGTTTAACGGCATTTCAAGCGACCTCTTCAGTTACATACGCTCTCTGCTGATGACGGCCAAAAGCCAGAAACACGTGTCCAGAGATACGGCACTCGCTGCACCTACCTTAGGTGAAAGACTTTCTACAGCGATACGGCACTTGCTGCACCTACTTAGGGTGAATAATTTTTCGAAAAATTCTCGCTATTTATATTTAAAGGACTGCATTTAACATGATGCCTTGGGGCTATTTTCCGCTTGAAATCAAGGCAGTGTGCTCCCTATTTCTTTTTGGATGTCTAAATTACGGCTCCCGTGAGCCTCTTGCTGACGAGCACTTGCGATGCACCTGTGCGCCTACTGAGTGGTACAAAAACCTGTGAAGACGTTTGGCGGCATTTCAAGCGACCCCTTCAGTTACATACGCTCTCTGCTGATGACGGCCGAAAGCCAGAAACACGTTTCCAGTGATACGGCACTCGCTGCACCTACCTTAGGTGAAAGACTTTCTACAGCGATACAGCACTTGCTGCACTTACTTAGGGTGAATAATTTTTTGAAAAATTCTCGCTATTTATATTTAAATGACTGCATTTACCATGATGCCTTGGGGCTATTTTCCGCTTGAATGCAAGGCAGTGTGCTCCCTTTTTCTTTTTGGATGTCTAAATGACGGCTCCCGTGAGCCTCTTGCTGACGAGCACTGGCGATGCACCTGTGCGCCTACTGAGTGGTACAAAAACCTGTGAAGACGTTTGGCGGCATTTAAGCAACCCCTTCAGTTACATACACTCTCTGCTGATGACGGCCGAAAGCCAGAAACACGTGTCCAGAGATATGGCACTCGCTGCACCTACCTTAGGTGAAAGACTTTATACAGCGATATGTCACTTGTTGCACCTACTTAGGGTGAATAATTTCTTGAAAAATTCTCGCTATTTATATTTAAATGACTGCATTGACCATGATGCCTTGGGGCTATTTTCCGCTAGAATGCAAGGCAGTGTGCTCCCTTTTTCTTTTTGGAAGTCTAAATTACGACTCCCATGAGCCTCTTGCTGACGAGCACTGGCGATGCACCTGTGCGCCTACTGAGTGGTACAAAAACCTGTGAAGACGTTTGGCGGCATTTCAAGCGACCCCTTCAGTTACATACGCTCACTGCTGATGACGGCCTAAAGCCAGAAACACTTGTCCAGAGATACGGTACTCGCTGCACCTACCTTAGGTGAAAGACTTTCTACAGCGATACGGCACTTGCTGCACCTACTTAGGGTGAATAATTTTTTGAAAAATTCTCGCTATTTATATTTAAATGACTGCATTTACGATGATGCCTTGGGGCTATTTTCCGCTTGAATGCAAGGCAGTGTGCTCCCTTTTTCTTTTTGGATGTCTAAATGACGGCTCCCGTGAGCCTCTTGCTGACGAGCACTGGCGATGCACCTGTGCGCCTACTGAGTGGTACAAAAACCTGTGAAGACGTTTGGAGGCATTTCAAGCGACCCCTTCAGTTACATACACTCTCTGCTGATGACGGCCGAAAGCCAGAAACACGTGTCCAGAGATACGGCACTCGCTGCACCTACCTTAGGTGAAAGACTTTCTACAGCGATACGGCACTTGCTGCACCTACTTAGGGTGAATAATTTTTTGAAAAATTCTCGCTATTTATATTTAAATGACTGCATTTACCATGATGCCTTGGGGCTATTTTCCGCTTGAATGCAAGGCAGTGTGCTCCCTTTTTCTTTTTGGATGTCTAAATGACGGCTCCCGTGAGCCTCTTGCTGACGAGCACTGGCGATGCACCTGTGCGCCTACTGAGTGGTACAAGAACCTGTGAAGACGTTTGGCAGCATTTAAGCGACCCCTTCAGTTACATACACTCTCTGCTGATGACGGCCGAAAGCCAGAAACACGTGTCCAGAGATACGGCACTCGCTGCACCTACCTTAGGTGAAAGACTTTCTACAGCGATACGGCACTTGCTGCACCTACTTAGGGTGAATAATTTTTTGAAAAATTCTCGCTATTTATATTTAAATGACTGCATTTACCATAATGCCTTGGGGCTATTTTCCGCTTGAATGCAAGGCAGTGTGCTCCCTTTTTCTTTTTGGATGTCTAAATGACGGCTCCCGTGAGCCTCTTGCTGACGAGCACTGGCGATGCACCTGTGCGCCTACTGAGTGGTACAAAAACCTGTGAAGACGTTAGGCGGCATTTCAAGCGACCCCTTCAGTTACATACGCTCTCTGCTGATGACGGCCGAAAGCCAGAAACATGTGTCCAGAGATACGGCACTCGCTGCACCTACCTTAGGTGAAAGACTTTCTACAGCGATACGGCACTTGCTGCACCTACTTAGGGTGAATAATTTTTTGAAAAATTCTCGCTATTAATATTTAAATGACTGCATTTACCATGATGCCTTGGGGCTATTTTCCGCTTGAATGCAAGGCAGTGTGCTCCCTTTTTCTTTTTGGATGTCTAAATGACGGCTCCCGTGAACCTCTTGCTGACGAGCACTGGCGATGCACCTGTGCGCCTACTGAGTGGTACAAAAACCTGTGAAGACGTTAGGCGGCATTTCAAGCGACCCCTTCAGTTACATACGCTCTCTGCTGATGACGCCCGAAAGCCAGAAACATGTGTCCAGAGATACGGCACTCGCTGCACCTACCTTAGGTGAAAGACTTTCTACAGCGATACGGCACTTGCTGCACCTACTTAGGGTGAATAATTTTTTGAAAAATTCTCGCTATTTATATTTAAATGACTGCATTTACCATGATGCCTTGGGGCTATTTTCCGCTTGAATGCAAGGCAGTGTGCTCCCATTTTCTTTTTGGAAGTCTAAATTACGGCTCCCGTGAGCCTCTTGCTGACGAGCACTGGCGATGCACCTGTGCGCCTACTGAGTGGTACAAAAACCTGTGAAGACGTTTGGCGGCATTTCAAGCGACCCCTTCAGTTACATACGCTCTCTGCTGATGACGGCCGAAAGCCAGAAACATGTGTCCAGAGATACGGCACTCGCTGCACCTACCTTAGGTGAAAGACTTTCTACAGCGATACGGCACTTGCTGCACCTACTTAGGGTGAATAATTTTTTGAAAAATTCTCGCTATTTATATTTAAATGACTGCATTTACCATGATGCCTTGGGGCTAATTTCCGCTTGAATGCAAGGCAGTGTGCTCCCTTTTTCTTTTTGGATGTCTAAATGACGGCTCCCGTGAGCCTCTTGCTGACGAGCACTGGCGATGCACCTGTGCGCCTACTGAGTGGTACAAAAACCTGTGAAGACTTTTGGCGGCATTTCAAGCGACCCCTTCAGTTACATACTCTCTCTGCTAATGACGGCCGAAAGCCAGAAACACGTGTCCAGAGATACGGCACTCGCTGCACCTACCTTATGTGAAAGACTTTCTACAGCGATACGGCACTTGCTGCACCTACTTAGGGTGAATAATTTTTTGAAAAATTCTCGCTATTTATATTTAAATGACTGCATTTACCATGATGCCTTGGGGCTATTTTCCGCTTGAATGCAAGGCAGTGTGCTCCCTTTTTCTTTTTGGATGTCTAAATGACGGCTCCCGTGAGCCTCTTGATGACGAGCACTGGCGATGCACCTGTGCGCCTACTGAGTGGTACAAAAACCTGTGAAGACGTTAGGCGGCATTTCAAGCGACCCCTTCAGTTACATACGCTCTCTGCTGATGACGGCCGAAAGCCAGAAACATGTGTCCAGAGATACGGCACTCGCTGCACCTACCTCAGGTGAAAGACTTTCTACAGCGATACGGCACTTGCTGCACCTACTTAGGGTGAATAATTTTTGGAAAAATTCTCGCTATTTATATTTAAATGACTGCATTTACCATGATGCCTTGGGGCTATTTTCCGCTTGAATGCAAGGCAGTGTGCTCCCTTTTTCTTTTTGGATGCCTAAATGACGGCTCCCGTGAGCCTCTTGCTGACGAGCACTGGCGATGCACGTGTGTGCCTACTGAGTGGTACAAAAACCTGTGAAGACGTTTGGCGGCATTTCAAGCGACCCCTTCAGTTACATACTCTCTCTGCTGATGACGGCCGAAAGCCAGAAACACGTGTCCAGAGATACGGCACTCGCTGCACCTACCTTAGGTGAAAGACTTTCTACAGCGATACGGCACTTGCTGCACCTACTTAGGGTGAATCATTTTTGGAAAAATTCTCGCTATTTATATTTAAATGACTGCATTTACCATGATGTCTTGGGGCTATTTTCTGCTTGAATGCAAGGCAGTGTGCTCCCTTTTTCTTTTTGGATGTCTAAATGACGGCTCCTGTGAGCCTCTTGCTGACGAGCACTGGCGATGCACCTGTGTGCCTACTGAGTGGTACAAGAACCTGTGAAGACGTTTGGCAGCATTTAAGCGACCCCTTCAGTTACATACACTCTCTGCTTATGACGGCCGAAAGCCAGAAACACGTGTCCAGAGATACGGCACTCGCTGCACCTACCTTAGGTGAAAGACTTTCTACAGCGATACGGCACTTGCTGCACCTACTTAGGGTGAATAATTTTTTGAAAAATTCTCGCTATTTATATTTAAATGACTGCATTTACCATGATGCCTTGGGGCTATTTTCCGCTTGAATGCAAGGCAGTGTGCTCCCTTTTTCTTTTTGGATGTCTAAATGACGGCTCCCGTCAGCCTCTTGCTGACGAGCACTGGCGATGCACCTGTGCGCCTACTGAGTGGTACAAAAACCTGTGAAGACGTTAGGCGGCATTTCAAGCGACCCCTTCAGTTACATACGCTCTCTGCTGATGACGGCCGAAAGCCAGAAACATGTGTCCAGAGATACGGCACTCGCTGCACCTACCTTAGGTGAAAGACTTTCTACAGCGATACGGCACTTGCTGCACCTACTTAGGGTGAATAATTTTTTGAAAAATTCTCGCTATTTATATTTAAATGACTGCATTTACCGTGATGCCTTGGGGCTATTTTCCGCTTGAATGGAAGGCAGTGTGCTCCCTTTTTCTTTTTGGATGTCTAAATGACGGCTCCCGTGAGCCTCTTGCTGACGAGCACTGGCGATGCACCTGTGCGCCTACTGAGTGGTACAAAAACCTGTGAAGACTTTTGGCGGCATTTCAAGCGACCCCTTCAGTTACATACTCTCTCTGCTAATGACGGCCAAAAGCCAGAAACACGTGTCCAGAGATACGGCACTCGCTGCACCTACCTTAGGTGAAAGACTTTCTACAGCGATACGGCACTTGCTGCACCTACTTAGGGTGAATAATTTTTTGAAAAATTCTCGCTATTTATATTTAAATGACTGCATTTACCATGATGCCTTGGGGCTATTTTCCGCTTGAATGCAAGGCAGTGTGCTCCCTTTTTCTTTTTGGATGTCTAAATGACGGCTCCCGTGAGCCTCTTGCTGACGAGCACTGGCGATGCACCTGTGCGCCTACTGAGTGGTACAAAAACCTGTGAAGACGTTAGGCGGCATTTCAAGCGACCCCTTCAGTTACATACGCTCTCTGCTGATGACGCCCGAAAGGCAGAAACATGTGTCCAGAGATACGGCACTCGCTGCACCTACCTTAGGTGAAAGACTTTCTACAGCGATACGGCACTTGCTGCACCTACTTAGGGTGAATAATTTTTTGAAAAATTCTCGCTATTTATATTTAAATGACTGCATTTACCATGATGCCTTGGGGCTATTTTCCGCTTGAATGCAAGGCAGTGTGCTCCCTTTTTCTTTTTGGAAGTCTAAATTACGGCTCCCGTGAGCCTCTTGCTGACGAGCACTGGCGATGCACCTGTGCGCCTACTGAGTGGTACAAAAACCTGTGAAGACGTTTGGCGGCATTTCAAGCGACCCCTTCAGTTACATACGCTCTCTGCTGATGACGGCCGAAAGCCAGAAACATGTGTCCAGAGATACGGCACTCGCTGCACCTACCTTAGGTGAAAGACTTTCTACAGCGATACGGCACTTGCTGCACCTACTTAGAGTGAATAATTTTTTGAAAAATTCTCGCTATTTATATTTAAATGACTGCATTTACCATGATGCCTTGGGGCTATTTTCCGCTTGAATGCAAGGCAGTGTGCTCCCTTTTTCTTTTTGGATGTCTAAATGACGGCTCCCGTGAGCCTCTTGCTGACGAGCACTGGCGATGCACCTGTGCGCCTACTGAGTGGTACAAAAACCTGTGAAGATTTTTGGCGGCATTTCAAGCGACCCCTTCAGTTACATACTCTCTCTGCTAATGACGGCCGAAAGCCAGAAACACGTGTCCAGAGATACGGCACTCGCTGCACCTACCTTATGTGAAAGACTTTCTACAGCGATACGGCACTTGCTGCACCTACTTAGGGTGAATAATTTTTTGAAAAATTCTCGCTATTTATATTTAAATGACTGCATTTACCATGATGCCTTGGGGCTATTTTCCGCTTGAATGTAAGGCAGTGTGCTCCCTTTTTCTTTTTGGATGTCTAAATGACGGCTCCCGTGAGCCTCTTGATGACGAGCACTGGCGATGCACCTGTGCGCCTACTGAGTGGTACAAAAACCTGTGAAGACGTTAGGCGGCATTTCAAGCGACCCCTTCAGTTACATACGCTCTCTGCTGATGACGGCCGAAAGCCAGAAACATGTGTCAAGAGATACGGCACTCGCTGCACCTACCTCAGGTGAAAGACTTTCTACAGCGATACGGCACTTGCTGCACCTACTTAGGGTGAATAATTTTTTGAAAAATTCTCGCTATTTATATTTAAATGACTGCATTTACCATGATGCCTTGGGGCTATTTTCCGCTTGAATGCAAGGCAGTGTGCTCCCTTTTTCTTTTTGGATGCCTAAATGACGGCTCCCGTGAGCCTCTTGCTGACGAGCGCTGGCGATGCACGTGTGTGCCTACTGAGTGGTACAAAAACCTGTGAAGACGTTTGGCAGCATTTCAAGCAACCCCTTCAGTTACATACTCTCTCTGCTGATGACGGCCGAAAGCCAGAAACACGTGTCCAGAGATACGGCACTCGCTGCACCTACCTTAGGTGAAAGACTTTCTACAGCGATACAGCACTTGCTGCACCTACTTAGGGTGAATAATTTTTAGAAAAATTCTCGCTATTTATATTTAAATGACTGCATTTACCATGATGTCTTGGGGCTATTTTCTGCTTGAATGCAAGGCAGTGTGCTCCCTTTTTCTTTTTGGATGTCTAAATGACGGCTCCTGTGAGCCTCTTGCTGACGAGCACTGGCGATGCACCTGTGCGCTTACTGAGTGGTACAAAAACCTGTGAAGACGTTTGGCGGCATTTCAAGCGACCCCTTCAGTTACATACGCTCTCTGCTGATGACGGCCGAAAGCGAGAAACACGTGTCCAGAGATACGGCACTCGCTGCACCTACCTTAGGTGAAAGACTTTCTACAGCGATACGGCACTTGCTGCACCTACTTAGGGTGAATAATTTTTTGAAAAATCCTCGCTATTTATATTTAAATGACTGCATTTACCATGATGCCTTGGGGCTATTTTCCGCTTGAATGCAAGGCAGTGTGCTACTTTTTTTCTTTTTGGATGTCTAAATGACGGCTCCCTTGAGCCTCTTGCTGACGAGCACTGGCGATGCACCTGTCCCCCTACTGAGTGGTACAAAAACCTGTGAAGACATTTGGCGGCATTTCAAGCGACCCCTTCAGTTACATACGCTCTCTGCTGATGACGGCCGAAAGCCAGAAACATGTGTCCAGAGATACGGCACTCGTTGCACCTACCTTAGGTGAAAGACTTTCTACAGCGATACGGCACTTGCTGCACCTACTTAGGGTGAATAATTTTTTACAAAATTTGCGCTCTTTATATTTAAATGACTGCATTTACCATGATGCCTTGGGGCTATTTTCTGCTTGAATGCAAGGCAGTGTGCTCCCTTTTTTCTTTTTGGATGTCTAAATGACGGCTCCCGTGAGCCTCTTGCTGACGAGCACTGGCGATGCACCTGTGCGCCTACTGAGTGGTACAAAAACCTGTGAAGACGTTTGGCGGCATTTCAAGCGACCCCTTCAGTTACATACGCTCTCTGCAGATGGCGGCCGAAAGCCAGAAACATGTGTCCAGGGATACGGCACTCGCTGCACCTACCTTAGGTGAAAGACTTTCTACAGCGATACGGCACTTGCTGCACCTACTTAGGGTGAATAATTTTTGGAAAAATTCTCGCTATTTATATTTAATGGACTGCATTTAACATGATGCCTTGGGGCTATTTTCCGCTTGAAATCAAGGCAGTGTGCTCCCTATTTCTTTTTGGATGTCTAAATTACGGCTCCCGTGAGCCTCTTGCTGACGAGCACTGGCGATGCACCTGTGCGCCTACTGAGTGGTACAAAAACCTGTGAAGGCGTTTGGTGGCATTTCAAGCGACCCCTTCAGTTACATACGCTCACTGCTGATGACGGCCGAAAGCCAGAAACACGTGTCCAGAGATACGGTACTCGCTGCACCTACCTTAGGTGAAAGACTTTCTACAGCGATACAGCACTTACTGCACCTACTTAGGGTGAATAATTTTTTGAAAAATTCTCGCTATTTATATTTAAATGACTGCATTTACCATGATGCCTTGGGGCTATTTTCCCCTTGAATGCAAGGCAGTGTGCTCCCTTTTTCTTTTTGGATGTCTAAATGACGGCTCCTGTGAGCCTCTTGCTGACGAGCACTGGCGATGCACCTGTGCGCCTACTGAGTGGTACAAAAACCTGTGAAGACGTTTGGCGGCATTTCAAGCGACCCCTTCAGTTACATACGCTCTCTGCTGATGACGGCCGAAAGCCAGAAACACGTTTCCAGAGATACGGTACTCGCTGCACCTACCTTAGGTGAAAGACTTTCTACAGCGATACGGCACTTGCTGCACTTACTTAGGGTGAATAATTTTTTGAAAAATTCTCGCTATTTATATTTAAATGACTGCATTTACCATGATGCCTTGGTGCTATTTTCCGCTTGAATGCAAGGCAGTGTGCTCCCTTTTTCTTTTTGGATGTCTAAATGACGGCTCCCGTGAGCCTCTTGCTGACGAGCACTGGCGATGCACCTGTGCGCCTACTGAGTGGTACAAAAACCTGTGAAGACGTTTGGCGGCATTTAAGCGACCCCTTCAGTTACATACACTCTCTGCTGATGACGGCCGAAAGCCAGAAACACGTGTCTAGAGATATGGCACTCGCTGCACCTACCTTAGGTGAAAGACTTTCTACAGCGATACGGCACTTGCTGCACCTACTTAGGGTGAATAATTTTTTGAAAAATTCTCGCTATTTATATTTAAATGACTGCATTTACCATGATGCCTTGGGGCTATTTTCCTCTTGAATGCAAGGCAGTGTGCTCCCTTTTTCTTTTTGGATGTCTAAATGACGGCTCCCGTAAGCCTCTTGCTGACGAGCACTGGCGATGCACCTGTGCGCCTACTGAGTGGTACAAAAACCTGTGAAGATGTTTGGCGCCATTTAAGCGACCCCTTCAGTTACATACGCTCTCTGCTGATGACGGCCGAAAGCCAGAAACACGTGTCCAGAGATACGGCACTCGCTGCACCTACCTTAGGTGAAAGACTTTATACAGCGATATGTCACTTGCTGCCCCTACTTAGGGTGAATAATTTCTTGAAAAATTCTCGCTATTTATATTTAAATGACTGTATTGACCATGATGCCTTGGGGCTATTTTCCGCTTGAATGCAAGGCAGTGTGCTCCCTTTTTCTTTTTGGATGTCTAAATTACGGCTCCCGTGAGCCTCTTGCTGACGAGCACTGGCGATGCACCTGTGCGCCTACTGAGTGGTACAAAAACCTGTGAAGGCGTTTGGCGGCATTTCAAGCGACCCCTTCAGTTACATACGCTCACTGCTGATGACGGCCGAAAGCCAGAAACACGTGTCCAGAGATACGGTACTCGCTGCACCTACCTTAGGTGAAAGACTTTCTACAGCGATACGGCACTTACTGCACCTACTTAGGGTGAATAATTTTTTGAAAAATTCTCGCTATTTATATTTAAATGACTGCATTGACCATGATGCCTTGGGGCTATTTTCCGCTAGAATGCAAGGCAGTGTGCTCCCTTTTTCTTTTTGGAAGTCTAAATTACGGCTCCCGTGAGCCTCTTGCTGACGAGCACTGGCGATGCACCTGTGCGCCTACTGAGTGGTACAAAAACCTGTGAAGACGTTTGGCGGCATTTCAAGCGACCCCTTCAGTTACATACGCTCACTGCTGATGACGGCCGAAAGCCAGAAACACGTGTCCAGAGATACGGTACTCGCTGCACCTACCTTAGGTGAAAGACTTTCTACAGCGATACGGCACTTGCTGCACCTACTTAGGGTGAATAATTTTTTGAAAAATTCTCGCTATTTATATTTAAATGACTGCATTTACCATGATGCCTTGGGGCTATTTTCCGCTTGAATGCAAGGCAGTGTGCTCCCTTTTTCTTTTTGGATGTCTAAATGACGGCTCCCGTGAGCCTCTTGCTGACGAGCACTGGCGATGCACCTGTGCGCCTACTGAGTGGTACAAAAACCTGTGAAGACGTTTGGAGGCATTTCAAGCGACCCCTTCAGTTACATACGCTCTCTGCTGATGACGGCCGAAAGCCAGAAACACGTGTCCAGAGATACGGCACTCACTGCACCTACCTTAGGTGAAAGACTTTCTACAGCGATACGGCACTTACTGCACCTACTTAGGGTGAATAATTTTTTGAAAAATTCTCGCTATTTATATTTAAATGACTGCATTTACCATGATGCCTTGGGGCTATTTTCCCCTTGAATGCAAGGCAGTGTGCTCCCTTTTTCTTTTTGGATGTCTAAATGACGGCTCCTGTGAGCCTCTTGCTGACGAGCACTGGCGATGCACCTGTGCGCCTACTGAGTGGTACAAAAACCTGTGAAGACGTTTGGCGGCATTTCAAGCGACCCCTTCAGTTACATACGCTCTCTGCTGATGACGGCCGAAAGCCAGAAACACGTTTCCAGAGATACGGTACTCGCTGCACCTACCTTAGGTGAAAGACTTTCTACAGCGATACGGCACTTGCTGCACTTACTTAGGGTGAATAATTTTTTGAAAAATTCTCGCTATTTATATTTAAATGACTGCATTTACCATGATGCCTTGGGGCTATTTTCCGCATGAATGCAAGGCAGTGTGCTCCCTTTTTCTTTTTGTATGTCTAAATGACGGCTCCCGTGAGCCTCTTGCTGACGAGCACTGGCGATGCACCTGTGCGCCTACTGAGTGGTACAAAAACCTGTGAAGACGTTTGGCGGCATTTAAGCAACCCCTTCAGTTACATACACTCTCTGCTGATGACGGCCGAAAGCCAGAAACACGTGTCCAGAGATATGGCACTCGCTGCACCTACCTTAGGTGAAAGACTTTCTACAGCGATACGGCACTTGCTGCACCTACTTAGGGTGAATAATTTTTTGAAAAATTCTCGCTATTTATATTTAAATGACTGCACTTACCATGATGCCTTGGGGCTATTTTCCTCTTGAATGCAAGGCAGTGTGCTCCCTTTTTCTTTTTGGATGTCTAAATGACGGCTCCCGTGAGCCTCTTGCTGACGAGCACTGGCGATGCACCTGTGCGCCTACTGAGTGGTACAAAAACCTGTGAAGATGTTTGGCGGCATTTAAGCGACCCCTTCAGTTACATACGCTCTCTGCTGATGACGGCCGAAAGCCAGAAACACGTGTCCAGAGATACGGCACTCGCTGCACCTACCTTAGGTGAAAGACTTTATACAGCGATATGTCACTTGCTGCACCTACTTAGGGTGAATAATTTCTTGAAAAATTCTCGCTATTTATATTTAAATGACTGCATTGACCATGATGCCTTGGGGCTATTTTCCGCTTGAATGCAAGGCAGTATGCTCCCTTTTTCTTTTTGGATGTCTAAATTACGGCTCCCGTGAGCCTCTTGCTGACGAGCACTGGCGATGCACCTGTGCGCCTACTGAGTGGTACAAAAACCTGTGAAGGCGTTTGGCGGCATTTCAAGCGACCCCTTCAGTTACATACGCTCACTGCTGATGACGGCCGAAAGCCAGAAACACGTGTCCAGAGATACGGTACTCGCTGCACCTACCTTAGGTGAAAGACTTTCTACAGCGATACAGCACTTACTGCACCTACTTAGGGTGAATAATTTTTTGAAAAATTCTCGCTATTTATATTTAAATGACTGCATTGACCATGATGCCTTGGGGCTATTTTCCGCTAGAATGCAAGGCAGTGTGCTCCCTTTTTCTTTTTGGAAGTCTAAATTACGGCTCCCGTGAGCCTCTTGCTGACGAGCACTGGCGATGCACCTGTGCGCCTACTGAGTGGTACAAAAACCTGTGAAGACGTTTGGCGGCATTTCAAGCGACCCCTTCAGTTACATACGCTCACTGCTGATGACGGCCGAAAGCCAGAAACACGTGTCCAGAGATACGGTACTCGCTGCACCTACCTTAGGTGAAAGACTTTCTGCAGCGATACGGCACTTGCTGCACCTGCTTAGGGTGAATAATTTTTTGAAAAATCTCGCTATTTATATTTAAATGACTGCATTTACCATGATGCCTTGGGGCTATTTTCCGCTTGAATGCAAGGCAGTGTGCTCCCTTTTTCTTTTTGGATGTCTAATTGACGGCTCCCGTGAATCTCTTGCTGACGAGCACTGGCGATGCACCTGTGCGCCTACTGAGTGGTACAAAAACCTGTGAAGACGTTTGGAGGCATTTCAAGCGACCCCTTCAGTTACATACGCTCTCTGCTGATGACGGCCGAAAGCCAGAAACACGTGTCTAGAGATACGGCACTCGCTGCACCTACCTTAGGTGAAAGACTTTCTACAGCGATACGGCACTTGGTGCACCTACTTAGGGTGAATAATTTTTTGAAAAATTCTCGCTATTTATATTTAAATGACTGCATTTACCATTATGCCTTGAGGCTATTTTCCGCTTGAATGCAAGGCAGTGTGCTCCCTTTTTCTTTTTGGATGTCTAAATGACGGCTCCCGTGAGCCTCTTGCTGACGAGCACTGGCGATGCACCTGTGCGCCTACTGAGTGGTACAAGAACCTGTGAAGACGTTTGGCAGCATTTAAGCGACCCCTTCAGTTACATACACTCTCTGCTGATGACGGCCGAAAGCCAGAAACACGTGTCCAGAGATACGGCACTCACTGCACCTACCTTAGGTGAAAGACTTTCTACAGCGATACGGCACTTGCTGCACCTACTTAGGGTGAATAATTTTTTGAAAAATTCTCGCTATTTATATTTAAATGACTGCATTTACCATGATGCCTTGGGGCTATTTTCCGCTTGAATGCAAGGCAGTGTGCTCCCTTTTTCTTTTTGGATGTCTAAATGACGGCTCCCGTGAGCCTCTTGCTGACGAGCACTGGCGATGCACCTGTGCGCCTACTGAGTGGTACAAAAACCTGTGAAGACGTTAGGCGGCATTTCAAGCGACCCCTTCAGTTACATACGCTCTCTGCTGATGACGGCCGAAAGCCAGAAACATGTGTCCAGAGATACGCACTCGCTGCACCTACCTTAGGTGAAAGACTTTCTACAGCGATACGGCACTTGATGCACCTACTTAGGGTGAATCATTTTTTGAAAAATTCTGGCTATTTATATTTAAATGACTGCATTTACCATGACGTCTTGGGGCTATTTTCTGCTTGAATGCAAGGCAGTGTGCTCCCTTTTTTCTTTTTGGATGTCTAAATGACGGCTCCCGTGAGCCTCTTGCTAACGAGCACTGGCGATGCACCTGTGCGCCTACTGAGTGGTACAAAAACCTGTGAAGACGTTTGGCGGCATTTCAAGCGACCCCTTCAGTTACATACGCTCTCTGCTGATGGCGGCCGAAAGTCAGAAACATGTGTCCAGGTATACGGCACTCGCTGCACCTACCTTAGGTGAAAGACTTTCTACAGCGATACGGCACTTGCTGTACCTACTTAGGGTGAATAATTTTTTGAAAAATTCTCGCTGTTTATATTTAAATGACTGCATTTACCATGATGCCTTGGGGCTATTTTCCTCTTGAATGCAAGGCAGTGTGCTCCCTTTTTCTTTTTGGATGTCTAAATAATGGCTCCCGTGAGCCTCTTGCTGACGAGCACTGGCGATGCACCTGTGCGCCTACTGAGTGGTACAAAAACCTGTGAAGACGTTTGGCGGCATTTCAAGCGACCCCTTCAGTTACATACGCTCTCTGCTGATGACGGCCAAAAGCCAGAAACACGTGTCCAGAGATACGGCACTCGCTGCACCTACCTTAGGTGAAAGACTTTCTACAGCGATACGACACTTGCTGCACCTACTTAGGGTGAATAATTTTTTGAAAAATTCTCGCTATTTATATTTAAATGACTGCATTTACCATGATGCCTTGGGGCTATTTTCCGCTTGAATGCAAGGCAGTGTGCTCCCTTTTTCTTTTTGGATGTCTAAATGACGGCTCCGTGAGCCTCTTGCTGACGAGCACTGGCGATGCACCTGTGCGCCTACTGAGTGGTACAAAAACCTGTGAAGACTTTTGGCGGCATTTCAAGCGACCCCTTCAGTTACATACACTCTCTGCTGATGACGGCCGAAAGCCAGAAACACGTGTCCAGAGATATGGCACTCGCTGCACCTACCTTAGGTGAAAGACTTTCTACAGCGATACAGCACTTGCTGCACCTACTTAGGGTGAATAATTTTTTGAAAAATTCTCGCTATTTATATTTAAATGACTGCATTTACCATGATGCCTTGGGGCTATTTTCCGCTTGAATGCAAGGCAGTGTGCTCCCTTTTTCTTTTTGGATGTCTAAATGACGGCTCCCGTGAGCCTCTTGCTGACGAGCACTGGCGATGCACCTGTGCGCCTACTGAGTGGTACAAAAACCTGTGAAGACGTTTGGCGGCATTTAAGCGACCCCTTCAGTTACATACACTCTCTGCTGATGACGGCCGAAAGCCAGAAACACGTGTCCAGAGATATGGCACTCGCTGCACCTACCTTAGGTGAAAGACTTTCTACAGCGATACGGCACTTGCTGCACCTACTTAGGGTGAATAATTTTTTGAAAAATTCTCGCTATTTATATTTAAATGACTGCATTTAACCATGATGCCTTGGGGCTATTTTCCTCTTGAATGCAAGGCAGTGTGCTCCCTTTTTCTTTTTGGATGTCTAAATGACGGCTCCCGTGAGCCTCTTGCTGACGAGCATTGGCGATGCACCTGTGCGCCTACTGAGTGGTACAAAAACCTGTGAAGACGTTTGGCGGCATTTAAGCGACCCCTTCAGTTACATACGCTCTCTGCTGATGACGGCCGAAAGCCAGAAACACGTGTCCAGAGATACGGCACTCGCTGCACCTACCTTAGGTGAAAGACTTTATACAGCGATATGTCACTTGTTGCACCTACTTAGGGTGAATAATTTCTTGAAAAATTCTCGCTATTTATATTTAAATGACTGCATTGACCATGATGCCTTGGGGCTATTTTCCGCTAGAATGCAAGGCAGTGTGCTCCCTTTTTCTTTTTGGAAGTCTAAATTACGGCTCCTGTGAGCCTCTTGCTGACGAGCACTGGCGATGCACCTGTGCGCCTACTGAGTGGTACAAAAACCTGTGAAGACGTTTGGCGGCATTTCAAGCGACCCCTTCAGTTACATACGCTCACTGCTGATGACGGCCGAAAGCCAGAAACACGTGTCCAGAGATTCGGTACTCGCTGCACCTACCTTAGGTGAAAGACTTTCTACAGCGATACGGCACTTGCTGCACCTACTTAGGGTGAATAATTTTTTGAAAAATTCTTGCTATTTATATTTAAATGACTGCATTTACCATGATGCCTTGGGGCTATTTTCCGCTTGAATGTAAGGCAGTGTGCTCCCTTTTTCTTTTTGGATGTCTAAATGACGGCTCCCGTGAGCCTCTTGCTGACGAGCACTGGCGATGCACCTGTGCGCCTACTGAGTGGTACAACAACCTGTGAAGACGTTTGGAGGCATTTCAAGCGACCCCTTCAGTTACATACGCTCTCTGCTGATGACGGCCGAAAGCCAGAAACACGTGTCCAGAGATACGGCACTCGCTGCACCTACCTTAGGTGAAAGACTTTCTACAGCGATACGGCACTTGCTGCACCTACTTAGGGTGAATAATTTTTTGAAAAATTCTCGCTATTTATATTTAAATGACTGCATTTACCATGATGCCTTGGGGCTATTTTCCGCTTGAATGCAAGGCAGTGTGCTCCCTTTTTCTTTTTGGATGTCTAAATGACGGCTCCCGTGAGCCTCTTGCTGACGAGCACTGGCGATGCACCTGTGCGCCTACTGAGTGGTACAAAAACCTGTGAAGACGTTAGGCGGCATTTCAAGCGACCCCTTCAGTTACATACGCTCTCTGCTGATGACGGCCGAAAGCCAGAAACATGTGTCCAGAGATACGGCACTCGCTGCACCTACCTTAGGTGAAAGACTTTCTACAGCGATATGGCACTTGCTGCACCTACTTAGGGTGAATAATTTTTAGAAAAAGTCTCGCTATTTATATTTAAATGACTGCATTTACCATGATGCCTTGGGGCTATTTTCCGCTTGAATGCAAGGCAGTGTGCTCCCTTTTTATTTTTGGATGTCTAAATGACGGCTCCCGTGAGCCTTTTGCTGACGAGCACTGGCGTTGCACCTGTGCGCCTACTGAGTGGTACAAAAACCTGTGAAGGCTTTTGGTGGCATTTCAAGCGACCCCTTCAGTTACATACTCTCTCTGCTAATGACGGCCGAAAGCCAGAAACACGTGTCCAGAGATACGGCACTCGCTGCACCTACCTTAGGTGAAAGACTTTCTACAGCGATACAGCACTTGCTGCACCTACTTAGGGTGAATAATTTTTTGAAAAATTCTCGCTATTTATATTTAAATGACTGCATTTACCATGATGCCTTGGGGCTATTTTCCGCTTGAATGCAAGGCAGTGTGCTCCCTTTTTCTTTTTGGATGTCTAAATGACGGCTCCCGTGAGCTTCTTGCTGACGAGCACTGGCGATACACCTGTGCGCCTACTGAGTGGTACAAAAACCTGTGAAGACGTTAGGCGGCATTTCAAGCGACCCCTTCAGTTACATACGCTCTCTGCTGATGACTGCCAAAAGCCAGAAACATGTGTCCAGAGATACGGCACTCGCTGCACCTACCTTAGGTGAAAGACTTTCTACAGCGATACGGCACTTGCTGCACCTACTTAGGGTGAATAATTTTTTGAAAAATTCTCGCTATTTACATTTAAATGACTGCATTTACCATGATGCCTTGGGGCTATTTTCCGCTTGAATGCAAGGCAGTGTGCTCCCTTTTTCTTTTTGGATGTCTAAATGACGGCTCCCGTGAGCCTCTTGCTGACGAGCACTGGCGATGCACCTGTGCGCCTACTGAGTGGTACAAGAACCTGTGAAGACGTTTGGCAGCATTTAAGCGACCCCTTCAGTTACATACACTCTCTGCTGATGACGGCCGAAAGCCAGAAACACGTGTCCAGAGATACGGCACTCGCTGCACCTACCTTAGGTGAAAGACTTTCTACAGCGATACAGCACTTGCTGCACCTACATAGGGTGAATAATTTTTTGAAAAATTCTCGCTATTTATATTTAAATGACTGCATTTACCAAGATGCCTTGGGGCTATTTTCCGCTTGAATGCAAGGCAGTGTGCTCCCTTTTTCTTTTTGGATGTCTAAATGACGGCTCCCGTGAGCCTCTTGCTGACGAGCACTGGCGATGCACCTGTGCGCCTACTGAGTGGTACAAAAACCTGTGAAGACGTTAGGCGGCATTTCAAGCGACCCCTTCAGTTACATACGCTCTCTGCTGATGACGGCCGAAAGCCAGAAACATGTGTCCAGAGATACGGCACTCGCTGCACCTACCTTAGTTGAAAGACTTTCTACAGCGATACGGCACTTGCTGCACCTACTTAGGGTGAATAATTTTTTGAAAAATTCTCGCTATTTATATTTAAATGACTGCATTTACCATGATGCCTTTGGGCTATTTTCCGCTTGAATGCAAGGCAGTGTGCTCCCTTTTTCTTTTTGGATGTCTAAATGACGGCTCCCGTGAGCCTCTTGCTGACGAGCACTGGCGATGCACCTGTGCGCCTACTGAGTGGTACAAAAACCTGTGAAGACTTTTGGTGGCATTTCAAGCGACCCCTTCAGTTACATACTCTCTCTGCTAATGACGGCCGAAAGCCAGAAACACGTGTCCAGAGATACGGCACTCGCTGCACCTACCTTAGGTGAAAGACTTTCTACAGCGATACGGCACTTGCTGCACCTACCTAGGGTGAATAATTTTTTGAAAAATTCTCGCTATTTATATTTAAATGACTGCATTTACCATGATGCCTTGGGGCTATTTTCCGCTTGAATGCAAGGCAGTGTGCTCCCTTTTTCTTTTTGGATGTCTAAATGACGGCTCCCGTGAGCCTCTTGCTGACGAGCACTGGCGATGCACCTGTGCGCCTACTGAGTGGTACAAAAACCTGTGAAGACGTTAGGCGGCATTTCAAGCGACCCTTCAGTTACATACGCTCTCTGCTGATGACGGCCGAAAGCCAGAAACATGTGTCCAGAGATACGGCACTCGCTGCACCTACCTTAGGTGAAAGACTTTCTACAGCGATACGGCACTTGCTGCACCTACTTAGGGTGAATTATTTTTTGAAAAATTCTCGCTATTTATATTTAAGTGACTGCATTTACCATGATGCCTTGGGGCTATTTTCCGCTTGAATGCAAGGCAGTGTGCTCCCTTTTTCTTTTTGGAAGTCTAAATTACGGCTCCCGTGAGCCTCTTGCTGATGAGCACTGGCTATGCACCTGTGCGCCTACTGAGTGGTACAAAAACCTGTGAAGACGTTTGGCGGCATTTCAAGCGACCCCTTCAGTTACATACGCTCTCTGCTGATGACGGCCGAAAGCCATAAACATGTGTCCAGAGATACGGCACTCGCTGCACCTACCTTAGGTGAAAGACTTTCTACAGCGATACGGCACTTGCTGCACCTACATAGGGTGAATAATTTTTTGAAAAATTCTCGCTATTTATATTTAAATGACTGCATTTACCATGATGCCTTGGGGCTATTTTCCGCTTGAATGCAAGGCAGTGTGCTCCCTTTTTCTTTTTGGATGTCTAAATGACGGCTCCCGTGAGCCTCTTGCTGACGAGCACTGGCGATGCACCTGTGCGCATACTGAGTGGTACAAAAACCTGTGAAGACTTTTGGCGGCATTTCAAGCGACCCCTTCAGTTACATACTCTCTCTGCTAATGACGGCCGAAAGCCAGAAACACGTGTCCAGAGATACGGCACTCGCTGCACCTACCTTATGTGAAAGACTTTCTACAGCGATACGGCACTTGCTGCACCTACTTAGGGTGAATAATTTTTTTAAAAATTCTCGCTATTTATATTTAAATGACTGCATTTACCATGATGCCTTGGGGCTATTTTCCGCTTGAATGCAAGGCAGTGTGCTCCCTTTTTCTTTTTGGATGTCTGAATGACGGCTCCCGTGAGCCTCTTGATGACGAGCACTGGCGATGCACCTGTGCGCCTACTGAGTGGTACAAAAACCTGTGAAGACGTTAGGCGGCATTTCAAGCGACCCCTTCAGTTACATACGCTCTCTGCTGATGACGGCCGAAAGCCAGAAACATGTGTCCAGAGATACGGCACTCGCTGCACCTACCTTAGGTGAAAGACTTTCTACAGCGATACGGCACTTGCTGCACCTACTTAGGGTGAATAATTTTTTGAAAAATTCTCGCTATTTATATTTAAATGACTGCATTTACCATGATGTCTTGGGGCTATTTTCTGCTTGAATGCAAGGCAGTGTGCTCCCTTTTTTTTTTTGGATGTCTAAATGATGGCTCCTGTGAGCCTCTTGCTGACGAGCACTGGCGATGCACCTGTGCGCTTACTGAGTGGTACAAAAACCTGTGAAGACGTTTGGCGGCATTTCAAGCGACCCCTTCAGTTACATACACTCTCTGCTGATGACGGCCGAAAGCGAGAAACACGTGTCCAGAGATACGGCACTCGCTGCACCTACCTTAGGTGAAAGACTTTCTACAGCGATACGGCACTTGCTGCACCTACTTAGGGTGAATAATTTTTTGAAAAATCCTCGCTATTTATATTTAAATGACTGCATTTACCATAATGCCTTGGGGCTATTTTCCGCTTGAATGCAAGGCAGTGTGCTCCCTTTTTCTTTTTGGATGTCTAAATGACGGCTCCCGTGAGCCTCTTGCTGACGAGCACTGGCGATGCACCTGTGCGCATACTGAGTGGTACAAAAACCTGTGAAGACTTTTGGCGGCATTTCAAGCGACCCCTTCAGTTACATACTCTCTCTGCTAATGACGGCCGAAAGCCAGAAACACGTGTCCAGAGATACGGCACTCGCTGCACCTACCTTATGTGAAAGACTTTCTACAGCGATACGGCACTTGCTGCACCTACTTAGGGTGAATAATTTTTTGAAAAATTCTCGCTATATATATTTAAATGACTGCATTTACCATGATGCCTTGGGGCTATTTTCCGCTTGAATGCAAGGCAGTGTGCTCCCTTTTTCTTTTTGGATGTCTGAATGACGGCTCCCGTGAGCCTCTTGATGACGAGCACTGGCGATGCACCTGTGCGCCTACTGAGTGGTACAAAAACCTGTGAAGACGTTAGGCGGCATTTCAAGCGACCCCTTCAGTTACATACGCTCTCTGCTGATGACGGCCGAAAGCCAGAAACATGTGTCCAGAGATACGGCACTCGCTGCACCTACCTTAGGTGAAAGACTTTCTACAGCGATATGGCACTTGCTGCACCTACTTAGGGTAAATAATTTTTTGAAAAATTCTCGCTATTTATATTTAAATGACTGCATTTACCATGATGCCTTGGGGCTATTTTCCGCTTGAATGCAAGGCAGTGTGCTCCCTTTTTATTTTTGGATGTCTAAATGACGGCTCCCGTGAGCCTATTGCTGACGAGCACTGGCGATGCACCTGTGCGCCTACTGAGTGGTACAAAAACCTGTGAAGGCTTTTGGTGGCATTTCAAGCGACCCCTTCAGTTACATACTCTCTCTGCTAATGACGGCCGAAAGCCAGAAACACGTGTCCAGAGATACGGCACTCGCTGCACCTACCTTAGGTGAAAGACTTTCTACAGCGATACGGCACTTGCTGCACCTACTTAGGGTGAATAATTTTTTGAAAAATTCTCGCTATTTATATTTAAATGACTGCATTTACCATGATGCCTTGGGGCTATTTTCCGCTTGAATGCAAGGCAGTGTGCTCCCTTTTTCTTTTTGGATGTCTAAATGACGGCTCCCGTGAGCCTCTTGCTGACGAGCACTAGCGATACACCTGTGCGCCTACTGAGTGGTACAAAAACCTGTGAAGACGTTAGGCGGCATTTCAAGCGACCCCTTCAGTTACATACGCTCTCTGCTGATGACGGCCGAAAGCCAGAAACATGTGTCCAGAGATACGGCACTCGCTGCACCTACCTTAGGTGAAAGACTTTCTACAGCGATACGGCACTTGCTGCACCTACTTAGGGTGAATAATTTTTTGAAAAATTCTCGCTATTTATATTTAAATGACTGCATTTACCAAGATGCCTTGGGGCTATTTTCCGCTTGAATGCAAGGCAGTGTGCTCCCTTTTTCTTTTTGGATGTCTAAATGACGGCTCCCGTGAGCCTCTTGCTGACGAGCACTGGCGATGCACCTGTGCGCCTACTGAGTGGTACAAAAACCTGTGAAGACGTTAGGCGGCATTTCAAGCGACCCCTTCAGTTACATACGCTCTCTGCTGATGACGGCCGAAAGCCAGAAACATGTGTCCAGAGATACGGCACTCGCTGCACCTACCTTAGGTGAAAGACTTTCTACAGCGATACGGCACTTGCTGCACCTACTTAGGGTGAATAATTTTTTGAAAAATTCTCGCTATTTATATTTAAATGACTGCATTTACCATGATGCCTTGGGGCTATTTTCCGCTTGAATGCAAGGCAGTGTGCTCCCTTTTTCATTTTGGAAGTCTAAATTACGGCTCCCGTGAGCCTCTTGCTGATGAGCACTGGCGATGCACCTGTGCGCCTACTGAGTGGTACAAAAACCTGTGAAGACGTTTGGCGGCATTTCAAGCGACCCCTTCAGTTACATACGCTCTCTGCTGATGACGGCCGAAAGCCAGAAACATGTGTCCAGAGATACGGCATTCGCTGCACCTACCTTAGGTGAAAGACTTTCTACAGCGATACGGCACTTGCTGCACCTACATAGGGTGAATAATTTTTTGAAAAATTCTCGCTATTTATATTTAAATGACTGCATTTACCATGATGCCTTGGGGCTATTTTCCGCTTGAATGCAAGGCAGTGTGCTCCCTTTTTCTTTTTGGATGTCTAAATGACGGCTCCCGTGAGCCTCTTGCTGACGAGCACTGGCGATGCACCTGTGCGCATACTGAGTGGTACAAAAACCTGTGAAGACTTTTGGCGGCATTTCAAGCGACCCCTTCAGTTACATACTCTCTCTGCTAATGACGGCCGAAAGCCAGAAACACGTGTCCAGAGATACGGCACTCGCTGCACCTACCTTATGTGAAAGACTTTCTACAGCGATACGGCACTTGCTGCACCTACTTAGGGTGAATAATTTTTTTAAAAATTCTCGCTATTTATATTTAAATGACTGCATTTACCATGATGCCTTGGGGCTATTTTCCGCTTGAATGCAAGGCAGTGTGCTCCCTTTTTCTTTTTGGATGTCTGAATGACGGCTCCCGTGAGCCTCTTGATGACGAGCACTGGCGATGCACCTGTGCGCCTACTGAGTGGTACAAAAACCTGTGAAGACGTTAGGCGGCATTTCAAGCGACCTCTTCAGTTACATACGCTCTCTGCTGATGACGGCCGAAAGCCAGAAACATGTGTCCAGAGATACGGCACTCGCTGCACCTACCTCAGGTGAAAGACTTTCTACAGCGATACGGCACTTGCTGCACCTACTTAGGGTGAATAATTTTTTGAAAAATTCTCGCTATTTATATTTAAATGACTGCATTTACCATGATGCCTTGGGGCTATTTTCCGCTTGAATACAAGGCAGTGTGCTCCCTTTTTCTTTTTGGATGCCTAAATGACGGCTCCCGTGAGCCTCTTGCTGACGAGCACTGGCGATGCACGTGTGTGCCTACTGAGTGGTACAAAAACCTGTGAAGACGTTTGGCGGCATTTCAAGCGACCCCTTCAGTTACATACTCTCTCTTCTGATGACGGCCGAAAGCCAGAAACACGTGTCCAGAGATACGGCACTCGCTGCACCTACCTTAGGTGAAAGACTTTCTACAGCGATACAGCACTTGCTGCACCTACTTAGGGTGAATAATTTTTTGAAAAATTCTCGCTATTTATATTTAAATGACTGCATTTACCATGATGTTTTGGGGCTATTTTATGCTTGAATGCAAGGCAGTGTGCTCCCTTTTTCTTTTTGGATGTCTAAATGACGGCTCCTGTGAGCCTCTTGCTGACGAGCACTGGCGATGCACCTGTGCGCTTACTGAGTGGTACAAAAACCTGTGAAGACGTTTGGCGGCATTTCAAGCGACCCCTTCAGTTACATACGCTCTCTGCTGATGACGGCCGAAAGCGAGAAACACGTGTCCAGAGATACGGCACTCGCTGCACCTACCTTAGGTGGAAGACTTTCTACAGCGATACGGCACTTGCTGCACCTACTTAGGGTGAATAATTTTTTGAAAAACCCTCGCTATTTATATTTAAATGACTGCATTTACCATGATGCCTTGGGGCTATTTTCCGCTTGAATGCAAGGCAGTGTGCTACTTATTTTCTTTTTGGATGTCTAAATGACGGCTCCCGTGAGCCTCTTGCTGACGAGCACTGGCGATGCACCTGTGCACCTACTGAGTGGTACAAAAACCTGTGAAGACTTTTGGCGGCATTTCAAGCGACCCCTTCAGTTACATACTCTCTCTGCTAATGACGGCCGAAAGACAGAAACACGTGTCCAGAGATACGGCACTCGCTGCACCTACCTTATGTGAAAGACTTTCTACAGCGATACAGCACTTGCTGCACCTACTTAGGGTGAATAATTTTTTGAAAAATTCTCGCTATTTATATTTAAATGACTGCATTTACCATGATGCCTTGGGGCTATTTTCCGCTTGAATGCAAGGCAGTGTGCTCCCTTTTTCTTTTTGGATGTCTAAATGACGGCTCCCGTGAGCCTCTTGCTGACGAGCACTGGCGATGCACCTGTGCGCCTACTGAGTGGTACAAAAACCTGTGAAGACGTTAGGCGGCATTTCAAGCGACCCCTTCAGTTACATACGCTCTCTGCTGATGACGGCCGAAAGCCAGAAACATGTGTCCAGAGATACGGCACTCGCTGCACCTACCTTAGGTGAAAGACTTTCTACAGCGATACGGCACTTGCTGCACCTACTTAGGGTGAATAATTTTTTGAAAAATTCTCGCTATTTATATTTAAATGACTGCATTTACCATGATGCCTTGGGGCTATTTTCCGCTTGAATGCAAGGCAGTGTGCTCCCTTTTTCTTTTTGGATGCCTAAATGACGGCTCCCGTGAGCCTCTTGCTGACGAGCACTGGTGAAGCACGTGTGTGCCTACTGAGTGGTACAAAAACCAGTGAAGACGTTTGGCGGCATTTCAAGCGACCCCTTCAGTTACATACTCTCTCTGCTGATGACGGCCGAAAGCCAGAAACACGTGTCCAGAGATACGGCACTCGCTGCTCCTACCTTAGGTGAAAGACTTTCTACAGCGATACGGCACTTGCTGCACCTACTTAGGGTGAATAATTTTTTGAAAAATTCTCGCTATTTATATTTAAATGACTGCATTTACCATGATGTCTTGGGGCTATTTTCTGCTTGAATGCAAGGCAGTGTGCTCCCTTTTTCTTTTTGGATGTCTAAATGACGGCTCCTGTGAGCCTCTTGCTGACGAGCACTGGCGATGCACCTGTGCGCTTACTGAGTGGTACAAAAACCTGAGAAGACGTTTGGCGGCATTTCAAGCGACCCCTTCAGTTACATACGCTCTCTGCTGATGACGGCCGAAAGCGAGAAACACGTGTCCAGAGATACGGCACTCGCTGCACCTACCTTAGGTGAAAGACTTTCTACAGCGATACGGCACTTGCTGCACCTACTTAGGGTGAATAATTTTTTGAAAAATTCTCGCTATTTATATTTAAATGACTGCATTTACCATGATGCCTTGGGGCTATTTTCCGCTTGAATGTAAGGCACTGTGCTCCCTTTTTCTTTTTGGATGTCTAAATGACGGCTCCCGTGAGCCTCTTGCTGATGAGCACTGGCGATGCACCTGTGCGCCTACTGAGTGGTACAACAACCTGTGAAGACGTTTGGAGGCATTTCAAGCGACCCCTTCAGTTACATACGCTCTCTGCTGATGACGGCCGAAAGCCAGAAACACGTGTCCAGAGATACGGCACTCGCTGCACCTACCTTAGGTGAAAGACTTTCTACAGCGATACGGCACTTGCTGCACCTACTTAGGGTGAATATTTTTTTGAAAAATTCTCGCTATTTATATTTAAATGACTGCATTTACCATGATGCCTTGGGGCTATTTTCCGCTTGAATGCAAGGCAGTGTGCTCCCTTTTTCTTTTTGGATGTCTAAATGACGGCTCCCGTGAGCCTCTTGCTGACGAGCACTGGCGATGCACCTGTGCGCCTACTGAGTGGTACAAAAACCTGTGAAGACGTTAGGCGGCATTTCAAGCGACCCCTTCAGTTACATACGCTCTCTGCTGATGACGGCCGAAAGCCAGAAACATGTGTCCAGAGATACGGCACTCGCTGCACCTACCTTAGGTGAAAGACTTTCTACAGCGATATGGCACTTGCTGCACCTACTTAGGGTGAATAATTTTTTGAAAAATTCTCGCTATTTATATTTAAATGACTGCATTTACCATGATGCCTTGGGGCTATTTTCCGCTTGAATGCAAGGCAGTGTGCTCCCTTTTTATTTTTGGATGTCTAAATGACGGCTCCCGTGAGCCTCTTGCTGACGAGCACTGGCGATGCACCTGTGCGCCTACTGAGTGGTACAAAAACCTGTGAAGGCTTTTGGTGGCATTTCAAGCGACCCCTTCAGTTACATACTCTCTCTGCTAATGACGGCCGAAAGCCAGAAACACGTGTCCAGAGATACGGCACTCGCTGCACCTACCTTAGGTGAAAGACTTTCTACAGCGATACAGCACTTGCTGCACCTACTTAGGGTGAATAATTTTTTGAAAAATTCTCGCTATTTATATTTAAATGACTGCATTTACCATGATGCCTTGGGGCTATTTTCCGCTTGAATGCAAGGCAGTGTGCTCCCTTTTTCTTTTTGGATGTCTAAATGACGGCTCCCGTGAGCCTCTTGCTGACGAGCACTGGCGATACACCTGTGCGCCTACTGAGTGGTACAAAAACCTGTGAAGACGTTAGGCGGCATTTCAAGCGACCCCTTCAGTTACATACGCTCTCTGCTGATGACTGCCGAAAGCCAGAAACATGTGTCCAGAGATACGGCACTCGCTGCACCTACCTTAGGTGAAAGACTTTCTACAGCGATACGGCACTTGCTGCACCTACTTAGGGTGAATAATTTTTTGAAAAATTCTCGCTATTTATATTTAAATGACTGCATTTACCATGATGCCTTGGGGTTATTTTCCGCTTGAATGCAAGGCAGTGTGCTCCCTTTTTCTTTTTGGATGTCTAAATGACGGCTCCCGTGAGCCTCTTGCTGACGAGCACTGGCGATGCACCTGTGCGCCTACTGAGTGGTACAAGAACCTGTGAAGACGTTTGGCAGCATTTAAGCGACCCCTTCAGTTACATACACTCTCTGCTGATGACGGCCGAAAGCCAGAAACACGTGTCCAGAGATACGGCACTCGCTGCACCTACCTTAGGTGAAAGACTTTCTTCAGCGATACAGCACTTGCTGCACCTACATAGGGTGAATAATTTTTTGAAAAATTCTCGCTATTTATATTTAAATGACTGCATTTACCAAGATGCCTTGGGGCTATTTTCCGCTTGAATGCAAGGCAGTGTGCTCCCTTTTTCTTTTTGGATGTCTAAATGACGGCTCCCGTGAGCCTTTTGCTGACGAGCACTGGCGATGCACCTGTGCGCCTACTGAGTGGTACAAAAACCTGTGAAGACGTTAGGCGGCATTTCAAGCGACCCCTTCAGTTACATACGCTCTCTGCTGATGACGGCCGAAAGCCAGAAACATGTGTCCAGAGATACGGCACTCGCTGCACCTACCTTAGGTGAAAGACTTTCTACAGCGATACGGCACTTGCTGCACCTACTTAGGGTGAATAATTTTTTGAAAAATTCTCGCTATTTATATTTAAATGACTGCATTTACCATGATGCCTTTGGGCTATTTTCCGCTTGAATGCAAGGCAGTGTGCTCCCTTTTTCTTTTTGGATGTCTAAATGACGGCTCCCGTGAGCCTCTTGCTGACGAGCACTGGCGATGCACCTGTGCGCCTACTGAGTGGTACAAAAACCTGTGAAGACTTTTGGTGGCATTTCAAGCGACCCCTTCAGTTACATACTCTCTCTGCTAATGACGGCCGAAAGCCAGAAACACGTGTCCAGAGATACGGCACTCGCTGCACCTACCTTAGGTGAAAGACTTTCTACAGCGATACGGCACTTGCTGCACCTACCTAGGGTGAATAATTTTTTGAAAAATTCTCGCTATTTATATTTAAATGACTGCATTTACCATGATGCCTTGGGGCTATTTTCCGCTTGAATGCAAGGCAGTGTGCTCCCTTTTTCTTTTTGGATGTCTAAATGACGGCTCCCGTGAGCCTCTTGCTGACGAGCACTGGCGATGCACCTGTGCGCCTACTGAGTGGTACAAAAACCTGTGAAGACGTTAGGCGGCATTTCAAGCGACCCTTCAGTTACATACGCTCTCTGCTGATGACGGCCGAAAGCCAGAAACATGTGTCCAGAGATACGGCACTCGCTGCACCTACCTTAGGTGAAAGACTTTCTACAGCGATACGGCACTTGCTGCACCTACTTAGGGTGAATTATTTTTTGAAAAATTCTCGCTATTTATATTTAAGTGACTGCATTTACCATGATGCCTTGGGGCTATTTTCCGCTTGAATGCAAGGCAGTGTGCTCCCTTTTTCTTTTTGGAAGTCTAAATTACGGCTCCCGTGAGCCTCTTGCTGATGAGCACTGGCTATGCACCTGTGCGCCTACTGAGTGGTACAAAAACCTGTGAAGACGTTTGGCGGCATATCAAGCGACCCCTTCAGTTACATACGCTCTCTGCTGATGACGGCCGAAAGCCATAAACATGTGTCCAGAGATACGGCACTCGCTGCACCTACCTTAGGTGAAAGACTTTCTACAGCGATACGGCACTTGCTGCACCTACATAGGGTGAATAATTTTTTGAAAAATTCTCGCTATTTATATTTAAATGACTGCATTTACCATGATGCCTTGGGGCTATTTTCCGCTTGAATGCAAGGCAGTGTGCTCCCTTTTTCTTTTTGGATGTCTAAATGACGGCTCCCGTGAGCCTCTTGCTGACGAGCACTGGCGATGCACCTGTGCGCATACTGAGTGGTACAAAAACCTGTGAAGACTTTTGGCGGCATTTCAAGCGACCCCTTCAGTTACATACTCTCTCTGCTAATGACGGCCGAAAGCCAGAAACACGTGTCCAGAGATACGGCACTCGCTGCACCTACCTTATGTGAAAGACTTTCTACAGCGATACGGCACTTGCTGCACCTACTTAGGGTGAATAATTTTTTTAAAAATTCTCGCTATTTATATTTAAATGACTGCATTTACCATGATGCCTTGGGGCTATTTTCCGCTTGAATGCAAGGCAGTGTGCTCCCTTTTTCTTTTTGGATGTCTGAATGACGGCTCCCGTGAGCCTCTTGATGACGAGCACTGGCGATGCACCTGTGCGCCTACTGAGTGGTACAAAAACCTGTGAAGACGTTAGGCGGCATTTCAAGCGACCCCTTCAGTTACATACGCTCTCTGCTGATGACGGCCGAAAGCCAGAAACATGTGTCCAGAGATACGGCACTCGCTGCACCTACCTTAGGTGAAAGACTTTCTACAGCGATACGGCACTTGCTGCACCTACTTAGGGTGAATAATTTTTTGAAAAATTCTCGCTATTTATATTTAAATGACTGCATTTACCATGATGTCTTGGGGCTATTTTCTGCTTGAATGCAAGGCAGTGTGCTCCCTTTTTTTTTTTGGATGTCTAAATGATGGCTCCTGTGAGCCTCTTGCTGACGAGCACTGGCGATGCACCTGTGCGCTTACTGAGTGGTACAAAAACCTGTGAAGACGTTTGGCGGCATTTCAAGCGACCCCTTCAGTTACATACGCTCTCTGCTGATGACGGCCGAAAGCGAGAAACACGTGTCCAGAGATACGGCACTCGCTGCACCTACCTTATGTGAAAGACTTTCTACAGCGATACGGCACTTGCTGCACCTACTTAGGGTGAATAATTTTTTGAAAAATTCTCGCTATTTATATTTAAATGACTGCATTTACCATGATGCCTTGGGGCTATTTTCCGCTTGAATGCAAGGCAGTGTGCTCCCTTTTTCTTTTTGGATGTCTGAATGACGGCTCCCGTGAGCCTCTTGATGACGAGCACTGGCGATGCACCTGTGCGCCTACTGAGTGGTACAAAAACCTGTGAAGACGTTAGGCGGCATTTCAAGCGACCCCTTCAGTTACATACGCTCTCTGCTGATGACGGCCGAAAGCCAGAAACATGTGTCCAGAGATACGGCACTCGCTGCACCTACCTTAGGTGAAAGACTTTCTACAGCGATATGGCACTTGCTGCACCTACTTAGGGTGAATAATTTTTTGAAAAATTCTCGCTATTTATATTTAAATGACTGCATTTACCATGATGCCTTGGGGCTATTTTACGCTTGAATGCAAGGCAGTGTGCTCCCTTTTTATTTTTGGATGTCTAAATGACGGCTCCCGTGAGCCTCTTGCTGACGAGCACTGGCGATGCACCTGTGCGCCTACTGAGTGGTACAAAAACCTGTGAAGGCTTTTGGTGGCATTTCAAGCGACCCCTTCAGTTACATACTCTCTCTGCTAATGACGGCCGAAAGCCAGAAACACGTGTCCAGAGATACGGCACTCGCTGCACCTACCTTAGGTGAAAGACTTTCTACAGCGATACGGCACTTGCTGCACCTACTTAGGGTGAATAATTTTTTGAAAAATTCTCGCTATTTATATTTAAATGACTGCATTTACCATGATGCCTTGGGGCTATTTTCCGCTTGAATGCAAGGCAGTGTGCTCCCTTTTTCTTTTTGGATGTCTAAATGACGGCTCCCGTGAGCCTCTTGCTGACGAGCACTAGCGATACACCTGTGCGCCTACTGAGTGGTACAAAAACCTGTGAAGACGTTAGGCGGCATTTCAAGCGACCCCTTCAGTTACATACGCTCTCTGCTGATGACGGCCGAAAGCCAGAAACATGTGTCCAGAGATACGGCACTCGCTGCACCTACCTTAGGTGAAAGACTTTCTACAGCGATACGGCACTTGCTGCACCTACTTAGGGTGAATAATTTTTTGAAAAATTCTCGCTATTTATATTTAAATGACTGCATTTACCAAGATGCCTTGGGGCTATTTTCCGCTTGAATGCAAGGCAGTGTGCTCCCTTTTTCTTTTTGGATGTCTAAATGACGGCTCCCGTGAGCCTCTTGCTGACGAGCACTGGCGATGCACCTGTGCGCCTACTGAGTGGTACAAAAACCTGTGAAGACGTTAGGCGGCATTTCAAGCGACCCCTTCAGTTACATACGCTCTCTGCTGATGACGGCCGAAAGCCAGAAACATGTGTCCAGAGATACGGCACTCGCTGCACCTACCTTAGGTGAAAGACTTTCTACAGCGATACGGCGCTTGCTGCACCTACTTAGGGTGAATAATTTTTTGAAAAATTCTCGCTATTTATATTTAAATGACTGCATTTACCATGATGCCTTGGGGCTATTTTCCGCTTGAATGCAAGGCAGTGTGCTCCCTTTTTCATTTTGGAAGTCTAAATTACGGCTCCCGTGAGCCTCTTGCTGATGAGCACTGGCGATGCACCTGTGCGCCTACTGAGTGGTACAAAAACCTGTGAAGACGTTTGGCGGCATTTCAAGCGACCCCTTCAGTTACATACGCTCTCTGCTGATGACGGCCGAAAGCCAGAAACATGTGTCCAGAGATACGGCATTCGCTGCACCTACCTTAGGTGAAAGACTTTCTACAGCGATACGGCACTTGCTGCACCTACATAGGGTGAATAATTTTTTGAAAAATTCTCGCTATTTATATTTAAATGACTGCATTTACCATGATGCCTTGGGGCT